>NC_059198.1:20419983-20727761 GCF_020615455.1 Coregonus clupeaformis | reverse complement strand
AAATCAGATATTTTATATTTGAGATTCTTCAAATCGGCACCCTTTGCCTTGATGACAGTTTTGCACACTCTTGGCATTCTCTCAACCAGCTTCATGAGGTAGTCACCTGGAATGCATTTAAATTAACATATGTGCCTTCTTAAAAGTTAATTTGTGGAATTTATTTCCTTCTTAATACATTTGAGCCAATCAGTTGTGTTGTGACAAGGTAGGGGGTATAAGGTAGGGGGGGTATACAGAAGATAGCCCTATTTGGTAAAAGACCAAGTCCATATTATGGCAAGAACTGCTCAAATAAGCAAAGCGAAACAACAGTCCATCATTACTTTAAGACATGAAGGTCAGTCAATATGGAACATTTCAAGAACTTTGAAAGTTTCTTCAAGTGCAGTCGCAAAAACCACAAGCGCTATGATTAAACTGGCTCTCATGAGGACCGCCACAGGAATGGAAGACCCAGAGTTACCTCTGCTGTACAGGATAAGTTACCAGCCTCAAATAAATGTTCATGTAACAGACACATCTCAACATCAACTGTTCAGAGGAGACTGTGTGAATCAGGCCTTCATGGTCAAATTGCTGCAAAGAAACCACTACTAAAAGACACCAATAAGAATAAGAGACTTGCTTGGGCCAAGAAACATGAGCAATGGACATTAGACCGGTGGAAATGTGTCCTTTGGTCTGGAGTCCAACTTGGAGGTTTTTGGTTCCAACCGCCGTGGCTTTGTGAGACGCGGTGTGGGTGATCTTTGCTGGTGACACTGTCTGTGATTTATTTAGAATTCAAGGCACACTTAACCAGCATGGCTACCACAGCATTCTGCAGCGATACGCCATCCCATCTGGTTTGGGCTTAGTGGGACTATCATTTGTTTTTCAACAAGACAATGACCCAACACACCTCCAGGCTGTGTAAGGGCTATTTTACCAAGAAGGAGAGTGATGGAGTGCTGCATCAGATGACCTGGCCTCCACAATCCCCCGACCTCAACCCAATTGAGATGGTTTGGGATGAGTCGGACGGCAGCGTGAAGGAAAAGCAGCCAATGAGTGCTCAGCATATGTGGGAACTCCTTCAAGACTGTTGGAAAAGCATTCCAGGTGAAGCTGGTTGAGAGAATACCAAGAGTGTGCAAAGCTGTCATCAAGGCAAAGGGTGGCTTTTTGAAGAATCTCAAATATAAATTATATTTTGATTTGTTTAACACTTTTTTGGTTACTACATGATTCCATATGTGTTATTTCATAGTTTTGATGTCTTCACTATTATTCTACAATTTAGAAAATAATACAAATATAGAAAAACGCTGGAATGAGTAGGTGTGTCCAAACTTTTGACTGGTACTGTACATGTCGGTGAGATGTGGAAACCCAGCCATGCTAATTAATAGGGCTGGTTGTTGCCGGTTCTGTGACTGGTTGGTTGTATAGCAATATGAAGGAGCATCATCTCTGATAACCTGCTCTCTCTGTCTGTCCTCCCAGCTCCCTCACCTCTGACCAGGGCTTGGACATGATGGAACGTCTGGGTCGGCGGGTCAACCTCCACGTGACCGACCTTCTCCACCTCTCGTAGGTATTACAGGACACAAACATGCAGTAACGCAGACATAAGGCTGTGGCGTTCTTGGAATTTGAGGTTACCGTAATTGGCCATGTACACGGTCACCGACATAGCCAGGTTGGAGAGGATTAGTGCATTGTCCATTTGACACAACATTAGGGCATTATAGGCCTCAGAGCCAGAACAACCTTGTCGACTGCCGTTGAATATTTTTTTACTAGTCAGACACATCCAACCTTTTTTAAAAAAGAAAACAGATGTATTTATTTACTAGCAAGCAATGAAACGTGCATTGTATAAAAGAAAGTCCACGCATTAAATAATTTTTTTACGGAAGTGCCATAGCCTATAGTGCTCTACACCCCCGCGCATCTAGCATATTAGCTGCTTGAGCATCAAAGGAAAGGTGGAAAAAGGAGCAGATGTAGAAAGTTTAATAGACAGACTGTTGGATTATTTTTTTCTTATAATCATTTGTAAACACTCCCGCTATTAGGTAAAGTTCATCTAAATGAAACTAAAGTTAATAATAATTATTATTATAATGTAGGCCTATCTAAACTGTTATTTTATTTTCATGACAGTCTTCACCCATAACTGTCAGTTACACGGTTATTCAATTACCATCACAGCCCTATGAACACACACACCTTGTGTTGTTGTTGTTGTTGTTGTTGTTGTTGTTGTTGATGAGTGGGACTGGAAGGTATTGTCAACATAACAGTCTAAACCAGGGGTGTCAAACTCCTCCCTTATACTTGATTGATCAATAAAGGCCATTGATTGGTTAGGAACTTCCCTCATCTGGTTGTCTAGGTCTTAAAGGGGCTATCTGCAGTTTAAACAATAACAAAGCAGCCACTCCAACACTTTGATAAATAGCTCAGGGATGGGGCTGGAGAAATGTAACCACTCAAATTCATAGAGGGAGCTATGGGTAAAAGGACTGACCATCCATGAGATCTAAATGATAGTTTTAACCATGTTTTGAAGCTGTGTTTGTTAACAGTGACATTGTTTACATTACATCCATTGGAGTTAAACAAGCTTATATTTTGGTTTCTGATGGGGTAAGACAGATTCACTAAGCTCATGAGGCATTTATAAGTTATATTCTTCTAGAATCAATGGCTATATATAATTACTTCAATGTCCAAAAATGGATGTAGCAACTGTAGATTGCTACGTATTGAAATGAAATCTCAAAGACCAGCAGACACGGCCCTCCAGGAATTAGGTTTGACATCCCTGGTCTAAACTAAAAGACCATTTAAAATTCAGAAGAGGAATGTTTTTTTGTGATGTTTAAAAAAAACTATAATGTGAGCTTAGGGAACAGATTGAAGGTTGTCCAGCACTCCAGAAACACTAAGTACTGTGTGTGTGGAGCTGCCCCTGCAGTGCTGTAGCGGAGTGTGTAGGCGTTGGTTGTTATTCTGACCTTTGTGTGTGTTTGACTTCCTCTGGGGAGAGAAATCAGCTCTAATTACCTCCACATATAGGATGCATCCTAAATGGCACCCTATTCCCTATATAGGATCCATAGGGCTCTGGTCAAAAGCAGTGCACTATATAGAGAATAGGGTGCCATTGGGGACAACCATATTCTGATGTCTCTATTGGATTCACATCGCTGCATTGTTGTTGTCGATGACTCTAAACACATTTAAAAAACAGTCATGTTTCCTAACAATATGCTCTTTGTTGTGAAAAGACTTGAGAAACACACACACAAGTACATAAGCATGCAAGTGCACACACACACACACACAGAATCCCGCTGCAGAGCGATAGCAGTGTTAATGTATTAATGACATGGTGAACCATCCTTGAACCCAGCTAGTTTCTCATGGTAGTTCTATGGATATCCTGCTGGAACCAGACCATGTAGGAGGCAGACGAGACGTGTAAAAACTGAGTCTGACAAGCCTTTCAAGCCCCTAAACCAGGACAGGGGACGTCTGGGTGCTTCTCGTACAACACTAGCATATGCTTAGATGCCAGAGGTGCAAACAGTAGGCTTTGTTTCTATGGACACCTACTGCTATTCAGGTGCTTAGTTCCATTATTTGGAGGTAAAGATGACATATTATCATTGTGGCTCAGTTGGTAGAGCAAAGGGCTTGCATTGCCAAGAATCATGGGTTCGATTCATGCTCGTGCCACCCATTTGAAAGATTCACGCTGGGGCCACCCATATGAAAAATGTATGCACGCATGACTGTACGTTGCTTTGGATAAAAGAGGCTGCTTAATGGCATACAGTATTTTGTAATATATTTGATTTTAGTGATAGGACAAACTAGGCAAACCCACCAAATGAGATATTAACCAAAGAAACAGTTTCAACTGCAAATCATTCAAAATTGCTCAACAAACTTGCCAATGACTCATGAGGGATGAGCATTATGAGTCATGCATCTCTGTCCAGACCGGCTCTATTATGCCACACCGAGCTGATAGCTAGCTCTTACGTATTCTGTTCCAGGAGACCGATATACAGAGATACAGATGGCTGCTAATGTATCCTTTGTCTGCTCTGTTTTTCCCTCCTTTTGGACTAAATGTGCTGTGCTAGAAGCGTATTTATGGAGAAATGATGGGCATTTGTTCGCGGATGATGCAAGCCAGAGCTCATTGTGTTTTTCTCCAGTATGCTCAGCTGGTGAGACTATGAAAGCACCCGTCTCGATGTGAACCAACTGTCTGCTAGTGAGGGTCAGAACACACTGACACCCCAATGCGTCCCAAATGGCACCATATTCCCTAAATAGTGCAGAGGGCTCTAGTCAAAAGCAGTGCACTGGGTCGTTCCACCAATTCGGTGCCTTTGGTGAAGTGTAACTTGGTCCCAAAAACGTTTGATTTCGTCTAATTCTAACATTCTTTCATAAAGAGAACATGTTCAACTTCATAAAAAACATGTTTTCCCATCTCAAGTTAAATAAATAAAAATACTTTAGTAAGTGCCTATTAAGTGCCAAATAAAATCCCCTTGTGACAGGGGGAATGGAAGCTTGTTGTGTGCAACAGGGAGGGGCAATTGAATACAAGCTTCACATTTGTTAAATGCCCACACGAGAATAAATCCACTTTTTCTAGGTGAAAGACAATGGCCAGAGCTTGCCCATGATGTTGCACAACGATTTAAGTCAGTAAGTCATAGCTTTAGTCAAAGTATGTAATATTTGGGCTTGAAGTAACAAATCCAAACTGCCCACTTTGTGCAAATCCGTGTGAATCCACTTTTGCCTGTGATATGACATACAAATTATTAGTTTCATTTCAGGGCATAAAAAAAAATATATATATATATTTATTTTACCACCCACCAGCATGGCAAAGTTATTCCTCTTTGAGACTGAGATGAGCCAAACAGCCTTGTGTCCACTTGGCCGCCTGAGCCATGAAGCAAATTAAAATAAGGGGTGCAAACTTATGTTTTTGCAGCTCCACTTTTCCCCCCCAGAAAATGATCATAATCCATTGGATAATTTGTACATTTTTATTTTTACTTAAATCAATGCTTATGACAAATCCAGCTCCAGAACCAGCCATAGAATATGGTGTAGTAAAAAAAAAGAAGAGCAACAACAAATAACATTAGCTAGCTAGATAAGGTTGGCATGCTAGCTAGCTACACTGACAGTTGTCAGTGCTCTATTTGTGGATGTTTATCAACTCCACATGAAAATTCCTACACCCACTAAGTAGCCTTTGTCATTCTTTGGAGGTGGAACCTAAACGTGCATTTCCTCTCTAGGACAGGAAATTATGTTGAAATAGTGGGCAGGGTCCTTTAAAACATTTCTAGCCTGTCTTATAACAGTTGACGTGTTTTGCTGGACCCGCTCAGTTTTCCACCACAAACTACCATAAAATGGCCAAAAAGACTGGAACCAGCTCAACTGCTTTTACACTATAAGTTGACCATAGGCAGCGCGTGAGTTTCAAGTTTGGGGAAACTAATGTTCACCATAAAAATGCACCTTTATAATAAAGCATTCAATGCATCATCGCATTTGCAGACTTACTGTATGTAAGATAGCCTACTACAGTATTTGCAATGTGATGAGTAGATTTGATAATCATAATTTAGGCTAATAATATAATTCAATCACTGTTCGCAAAAAATACCGTTCAATGCATGGCTGAGCGCGTATAGCGTAGAGTAATGTAGGCCTAGGCTATATCAGATACGTTTCTTTCTTTGCACAGGAAAAATGTTGCCTTTTTTAAACACATTACATGCAATTCTACTACACTTTATGTGACTGGAGACATTAGCAGAATATTTTTTAATACGACAAATTACAGGTTAGCCTGCTCTGCTGACACTGACAAACAGATCAATAAAAACAACGTTGTCTGATCCATATAATAGGCCTACGAGAAGGGGAGACACAAATATAATATGATCTAAACTGCAGGAGGAAATTATTGTCCAAAAACAAACTTTTAAGTGGGACTGACCCAACAATGATAAAGAGGATATACAGTGCATTCGGAAAGTATTCAGATTCCTTGACTTTTTCTACATTTTGTTACGTTACAGCCTTATTCTAAAATTGATATGTTCTCCGCTGGTGCCAATAAGATAGGCTATACTGTTGTTAGCTCAATTCAATTGAGAATTTTGATAAACTAAAAGACAGATTAGAGTATTTTCATTGTCTTCTCTTTACAGCAATAGCATTTGCTTTCCAAACTATGTTTTCCCACGATTGTATTTTGAAATATTGCGATATGCATGGCTGGGCCTCTCTACTTTCCACTCAACAATCATATATTTGGTATTTGCCTAGCGAACTGCCCAAATTGCGCACGCTATCTTTCCTTCCGACAGAAGGTTTTCACCAACAACGAATAAGGCAGGAGAAGTTCCACCGCCATTCATTTTCAACGAGGGCACGCAGAGAAATGTGCAGGGGATTGTGAGCAGTGAGAACCCTGCTAGCGGAACAGTAGAGTTCTGCTCTACTTTATGCAAATTTCAAGCGAAGGGTTGTCAAGAGGAGGCGCAGCCTCTGGTCAAAACCCACTGTGACATTTACATTACAGTCATTTAGCAGACGCTCTTATCCAGAGTGACTTACAGTTAGTGAGTGCATACATTATTATTATTTTTTTTCATACTGGCCCCCCGTGGGAATCAAACCCACAACCCTGGCGTTGCAAACGCCATGCTCTACCAACTGAGCTACATCCCTGCCGGCCATTCCCTCCCCTACCCTGGGCCAATTGTGCGCCATTCCCTCCCCAACCCTGGGCCAACCGGTCGCGGCCGGCTACGACAGAGCCTGGATTCGAACCAGGATCTCCTTAGACCACTTAGACCACTGCGCCACTCGGAAGGCCTTGACTGTAGGCAATGTGATTTAAAACCATCCACAACGAATTTTTTTAAGAAGCTAATGTTCCTCTGTCGCCAAATCATGCTTTAGTAGCCTATTTTGAATGATTTATTTATGTATAGACAAGAGTAGGCTAATTAGGCTATATAATTTTGGCTATTTAATTCAACATACTTTAGGGAAAGCTTCCCCTAGCCTTATGGACACGCCACCTATGGATTTGACTATTAGAGGTTTAATGTTTCTTTTAAAAAAAATCCCCCTAAAGGAATAGTTCCACCATATTAAAACAAGAGTTCAGTTCACATAACATGGTTGACCTTAAAATTAAATAAATAATAATCACATTAAATAAATAATGATCTTCAGAAATGACTTTGTCAAAGCAACAAAATAACTAGGGCTTTACAATGATGGTGAACATGGAGCAATATTGGGGTTAAGTGGGTTAAAACCTTCCTAGAAGTCACAGAGGGTGCACAGAGGGCAGTGGCGATTTTAGCATGTAAATCTTGGTGGGGCAAATACCCCCATAAATATTGTTGATGATGCATGCCAGCAAAGCCACTACACAACACAACACTAAACAATACATGAATTGCACTATAATGGTGACAAACAGTGCCCACAAACTGTTAGGGCCTAGATAAAGCTGTCCCAACACCTTTCGACGTCTACACCTGGCTATCATCGGAGCCTTGTAATAATAATAAATAATATGCCATTTAGCAGACGCTTTTATCCAAAGCGACTTACAGTCATGTGTGCATACATTTTTACATATGGGTGGTCCCGGGGATCGAACCCACTACCCTGGCGTTACAAGCGCCATGCTCTACCAATTGAGCTACAGAGGACCACTTGTCTGGCAGCGAAACAGTTCATTCAGCCTCATTTACTGCCTTTAAAAAAAACATAGCTGATATGGCTGACTTACTCAAACAAATGTGGTTTCTACTGATAATTGAGATGTACAAACTATGGCATAAGGGGACGACGAGCGGATAAGAGGCAATCCGAAATTTCGATTAAGACATGAATTAGCGAGCTAGGATGTACATAGTCAATATAACTATTTGTTCAGCACTTTTGAAATGTACAGCGACAGAATTCAGAACATGGGCTGTTCTTACAGTATTCTCCCTGTTCACCAAGTCAGAACCATATAATAAATAAAGGGAGCATATAAGCAGACAATGAAAGCTCTTACAATATTCAATGATTACAGTTCTCTAAAACAGGCTATAGGCTACATGTGCACCACCAAGTCAGAACAGTAGGCTAAATTATGAGGGGAAAATTTACCAAATTATTAGGGTGAGGCACATGTGCTACTAACATACATTTAGTATTACTTTCTTAGCTACAGTATACATATCTCCCTGGCATATTACATCATGAACAGGAAGGTGTCGCAGCGATGAAGACGTCAGTGATCTCCAGGTCGGAGCTCTAGAAAGTGGCCCTTGTTCCCAACTTGCAATTCTGAGTTGGATGACCGTTCAAAATGTATTTTCCCAGTCGGAGCTCGTTTTTTTTCAGAGTTTCCAGTTGTCTTGAAGTCTGAGATTTCCCAGTTCCCTAGTTTCCAGTTTGAGCGCGGCAGAAGTTATGCTGTATTGACAGCATGGCTAATGTTGAATGTTTATCCTTTTAAGCTTGGAAAAGAGACCCTTAAACCCAGACTTGGACCACACACCCACTCCACTGAATAGCAGCGTAGTGATTGCTTTGCAATGCAGGTAGCCACTGATTCCTTCCAAACCATTCATTGTTGAATTTGCGATTTCCAACTTGTTGTGTAATGTTTATGGCCAATGGCCGATGAGCTCCGATACTTTTTATCTATAATTTCTCTTCATTATTTCTCTTCATATGACAACGATTGAAAAGGATTTGCCAGTATATTGTCGACTTGATTCATGACGATGACTGCTAGCTTGCTAGCTAAGATTTTGAAAGTATGATGTTGACATGATCAGTCCAATCAAAGCTACTGTAGATATAACGTGATTTGAAGTCATTTTATCTGTGGCCAATGACCTTGAGCCTTCTTGGATAGGCACTTCTAATGTAACTCTATGGCAGCACCCAAGGGGCTTGAATTTTCGAGCTCTACCCGTAGATTTTGCAGTGACATAATGTCCCGATGAGTGACAGAATACTGAGCCAATCACGGCGCAACTAGAGAACATTACCAACCCCTACGCGCCGTATTTTCCGCTGGCTGCCCCACCACCACAGAAAGCACTGAGCTAGGCTGAAACACCTGCATTTTGGAGCTGCCTTACTCAAGAAAAAAACTTCCCCACCTGCCCTGAATGACGGGTCGCCACTAACAGAGGTACATGTCAAAATAATGCATTTTGGCTCTTTAGATAGTCTTTATTCATATTTATTGAATTATCCATGTGGTCAGAATGTCTATGTTAAAGGGCACTTCATTTAATATAACAGGATTTTAATATTAAATATTGGTTCACAATTTCTACTTTAAATATCAAAGGGATGCAAAAGGAACCCATTTGGGAAGCAGCCTCAGGCTTCTCTCTCTGTATGTGTGCAGGATGAGATTGAATTACATTTTAGTCATTTAGCAGACGCTCTTATCCAGAGCGACTTACATGAGCAATTAGGGTTAAGTGCCTTGCTTAAGGGCACATCGACAGATTTTTCACCTAGTTGGCTCGGGGATTAGAACCAGCGACCTTTCGGTTACTGGCACAACGCTCTTACCCACTAAGCTACCTGCCGCCCTAGATAAAATAGAAACTACATAGAACAGGATACGAGCCGTATAAAAACTAGGTGGTTTAGCTTTGCGGTGCACGTTTTGGATGGATTTCAGATTGTACATTCGGTACTGTTATGTAAAAAGTATAAACAGCACTTTTCTTTGCCTATGGTGATGACGTATGGGTTTTTACTGATCATAGACACTAGAGGGAGTGACCTCCTGAGACACTGATTGAGGTACGCTGAGAGGAACTGAACCCGGTGAACTGATGGACACACACACAAACACAAACACAAACACAAACACACACACCAATGCATGCACGAGCACGAACACACATGCGCAGACACGCAGACAGGCAGACAGGTGGTCACACACGTACACAAAGACACACACAGTCACACACTTCCCCCAACTAAGCTAATATGAGCACTGAGCTTATAAGCCCCATTCGATTACACAGAACACCAGCTGAGTTTGGTAGATAAACTTATTCAACTCAATCACCCTAGAGTAGTGGTTTTTCCAGAGTGTATTTAGACAATTTTTAAGGAAGAAAAACACAACTGTTTCATTTGAGATGCATCAAGATTCCTGGCCTACCGTTGGCACCAAGGAGAATGTTGGAGTGATTGTGGAAATATAGACCTTTGAGAGAGCAAACAGAGCTCAGTTAAAGGCATTAAAGGAAACATGTTTCTCTTTGAGAAGAGAAGGTAACAGTGAGGAACGTTGCTCACTCAATGCTCATTCAAAGCTGCGTCCATGGGTGTGTCCCCTATTCCTTATATAGTGAAGTAGTGCACCTAATAGGGATTAGGGTGCCGTTTGAGATTCAACCTATGCCTCCCATGGCGGCTGTGACGGATGGTTCTCTCTCAGGCGGGGTTACTATGGGCTGGCAGTGTAATGATGGATCTTCTCCCAGCTCATACAAAGAGGCTAGAAGTAACTAGACTTCCCAGGCCAAACTCAACGGGTGAAAAATTACTTGACATGCGTCGCAAATGGCACCCTATTCCCTATGTAGTGCACTACTTTTGAACAGGGCCCATGGGGTAATTTCACCTGACAATGCCCCTTCACACCTCACACTTCGGACATTCTGGAATTCAGACATTTCCCCTCAACTACTGCTCCAACACAATGTTTGGTTGTGTCTTATCCACCATTTTTGTATTGGGCAGTAGGGCTGGGAGACATTTTTTTATTGTGATACTTTTTTTTGCAATACTTTTTAGATTCAATGGCTTGTGAATTGTAATATTGTAATCAGGAAAGAATATATATTCCTGGCATCATTTAAAAGACCTAAGTACCATAGTATTTCAAATGTAATGCAATACAACAACCTCCTGGCCTGTGGCTAAGATGTAGAAGTATGTGTCTCCATCACACCACCATTAAATTCTATAGAAGAACTAGATACATTTTTTTTTACAAATTGCTGTTGGCTTTCTGCCTATTGGTCTCAGAGAAGGATTTTTATCTGATGGTCTGTAGCTCGGAATGAGGCTATGCTTCTGCAGACATATATTTTTAAAATGACTTTATACCTTTTTTTTTTACTGTCACTGGAGGGAGTTTCTTCATCATGTCCAGTCTGGTTAGTTTTTATTTTGGCCATAATGATATTAGTTAACAGGCGCAACCCCCCACCCCTCCCCCCGGTCCGTTGGTTGTGCCTGTTTTTCCCAGTCTGTCCTGTACGGAGCTCGCACCTAGTATCCAAACATGCATGAGAGGCGGTCACAGGTCAATTCGAGTGTATAGCTAGCTACATAGCTATTTTACATATCAACACCACTCCACAGCAGCATAATGTGACTTGCTAAATTGCTGATTTACATCAGCAATATTCGGTCTGGTTGGCTGATAGATAGGCCTACGCACAGCAGAGAGAGACAGAGAGAGAGGAGTGGCTGCATCAACAACCCTCAGACTCAACTCCATTCCTTTTTCAGCTGGGATTTGCACGTCAGGGCAGCAACAACCCAGGTAGTCAAGCTAGCCATCATATAGTCACACACAAGCCACTTGCCAGCCAGCCATACAGTATATCATGAATATTAAATAGTGTATGATCATCATCATGTTTATGAAGATAAATTATTTGCGTACACAATACACATTCTAATTCTGTTAAGCAAAGCAATGAATGTAATAGATCAGGGCCTCGTTTCCCATTGGTAGAACCTTCCTACGATGTATCTTTAGTAGCCAAGGTGTTTCCCAGAGCCTTCGTAGTGTTAAAATCATCGTTAGAACTGTCATATGATGTAAACTACATGACCAAAAGTATGTGGACACCTGCTCGTCGAACATCTCATTCCAAAATCATGGCCATTAAGATGGAGTTGGTCCCCCCTTTGCTGCTATAACAGCCTCGACTCTTCTTGGAAGGTTTTCCACTAGATGGTGGAACATTGCTGTGGGGACTTGCTTCCATTCAGTCACTAGAGCATTAGTGAGGTCGGGCACTGATGTTGGGCGATTAGGCCTGGCTCGCAGTCGGTGTTCCAATTCATCACAAAGGTGTTCGATGGAGTTGAGGTCAGGGCTCTGTGCAGGCCATGCTGAAACAGGAAAGGGCCTTCCCCAAACTGTTGCCACAAATTTGGAAGCACAGAATCGTCTAGAATGTCATTGTATGCTGTAGTGTTAAGATTTCCCTTCACTGGAACTAAGGAACCTAGCCCGAACCATGAAAAGCCCCAGACCATTATTCCTCCTCCACCAAACTTTACAGTTGGCACTATGCATTGGGGCAGGTAGCGTTTTCCTGGCATCCGCCAAACCCAGATTCGTCTGTCGGACTGCCAGATGGTAAAGAGTGGTTCATCACTCCAGAGAACGCGTTTCCACTGCTCCAGAGTCCAATGGCGGCAAGCTTTACACCACTCCAGCCGACGCTTGCGCATGGTGATCTTAGGTTTGTGTGCGGCTGCTCGGCCATGGAGACCCATTTTATGAAGCTCCCGATGAACAGTTCTTGTGCTGACGTTGCTTCCAGAGGCAGTTTGGAACTCAGTAGTGAGTGGTGCAACCGAGAACAGATGATTTTTACGCACTAAACGCTTCAGGACTCGACGGTCCCGTTCTGTGAGCTTGTGTGGCCTACCACTTCGCAGTTGAGCCGTTGTTACTCCTAAACGTTTCCACTACACAATAACAGCACTTACAGTCTAGCAGGGCAGAAATTTTACGAACTGACTTGTTGGAAAGGTGGCATCCTATGACGGTGCCACATTGAAAGTCACTGAGCTCTTCAGTAAGGCCGTTCTACTACCAATGTTTGTCTCTGGAGATTGCATGGCTGTGTGCTCGATTTTATACACTTATCAATAACGGGTGTGGCTGAAATAGCAAAATCCACTAATTTGAAGGGGTGTCCACATACTTTTGTATCACAGGAGGTTGGTGGCAGCTTAATTGGGGAGAACGGGCTCGTGTTAATGACTGGAGCGGAATAGTGGAATGGTATCAAATACATCAAACACATGGTTTCCAGGTGTTTGATTCCATTCCATTTGCTCCATTCCGCCTATTATTATGAGCCTTTCTCCCCTCAGCAGACTCCTGTGTTTTGTATATTTAGTGTATCTTTAGTAGCCAAGGTGTTTCACAGAGCCTTTGTTAGTAACGTGACTCGTAAAATCCTTTGCACATCGTAGAGCAGCCAAATTGCAGACTGTAACAAATTGCTGTACATTTACAGCAAAATATTTACAGTTAGCTACTGTAATTCTATATTACAGTACAGTACTGTAAAGAGCAATGCACTATGGGGGCTCAATGGCATGCCGTTACACTGCTGTAAAATTGTGCGAAACCATTTTACAGTAAAGTACTGTATTACATGTTTTGCTGTTTATTTACAGCAGCATACTGTGAATTATGGTGCATTTTGGGAAAATGTTGTGGGCTGAGAAAGACTCTGGCTCATTGACATATTTTGAGGTGTGCCTTGTAAGAGGCTATATTTGTTGCACCCGTTAGTGAGAATACTGTACCCCACAGACTATAGTACCAAACAGTAAAAAAAAACATCTAAATATCTTATCCTGTAAATCTACAGTAATTTATTGGCCACTGTACTTCCAGTCATTTACTGTAATTCAGTACCAGACTGTATTTTTGAAGTGCTATAAACCTTTTGAACACTAGTGGGTGCATGATATTGTTTCTGTCTCATTAACATATTTTGAGGCGTGATCTGTAAGAGGCTATACTTGTTGCACCCATTAGTGAGAGTGCTGTACCAATTTAACTGAAATGTGGTAGTAGTTCTCTAACAATGTGAAGTGTATAGGGGACAGATCAGAGTGGCAGCAAGTGTAAACCTTTAATGGATGAGTGTTTAGCCATGTCCTCTTGATCTGTTTTGCCCTGTAGTCACTGCCATCTTAGAAAAAAACTATCTCAGACTGGGAAAAATCGATTTGAACGGTCATCCCACTCGGAATTCCAACTCAGGTATTCGGGCCTCTTTCTAGAGCTCCAACTTTCCGACTGACGTCATGATTTGACCTCGTATTTTTCAGAGTTCCCAGTTGTCTTGAAAGCACCATAAGGCTGCTACAAGTGCAAGTGATATAACACACCAAATATTCATTGGTATGCTGTAATGTATAATTGCATATGTTAGCAATTGCTGTTAATGTATTACAATACAATTTAACAATAAAGTACTGTATGGCTATTTTGCTGTATATTTACTGCAGTGTTCTGTAAATTATGGTGCATTGTGGAAAAAAGTTGTGGGAGGTTAAGAATCGTTAACATATTTGTTGCACCTGTTAGTGAGAATGCTGTACCAATTGAACTGATATGTGGTAGTAGTGCCCTAACAATTGAATGTATATAGGGGACAGATCAGCGTGGCAGCAAGTCTTAGGTGGTGTCTACACTTGACACGTACAGTACATGCGGCTTCTGCTATCAGAATACGAAGCTCGCACTGAAAAGACAGGTCTAGACGCACAAAAGTCGCTTTGTGGTCTGATTGTGTTCAAATCTGTCTGACCACTTCAGGAGGTGGTCAGGGATGCATTGTGTGTGGATGTCTCCTCAGTCTGGAACCAATCAGGCTACTGAAACCGCATACACTGGGCAACACCATTAGCACTCCTCCCACAAGTCTCCAGAAAACTTGTGTTTTGGGACCAAGAGGCACCTTTTCATTGTAACGTTGGAGGAAATACGTTCCTAGCGTGTGTGGAACGTGTTTGCTGTTTCATAAACGCTAGCCAGCTAGCTAATATTTAGAAAACTATATTTTGTTTGGCTAGAGTTATGCTAACTCGTTTGCAATCCCTTTAACGTTGCCTGCTAGCTTGCTGGGTAGCTACAGTACAGAGGTTACCTGGCTACTTAGCCAACTGATGGAGTTGTTGTTATGTTATTATCATATTTTGCCTATTCCACCATTTGTAGAATGCATACTGGCATTTGAATATAGCGCGGGAATGGACATAATGTGGACATGGTGGACACATGTAAATATAGACGCATGATCAGAACTACATTATCAGAATACAAAAGCTGCATGAACTGTCAAGTCTAGACATGGCCTTAATTACTGGTTGAGTGGTTTGCCTAGTCCTTTTAGTCTGTTTTTCCCTGTAATCACGGCCAGCTTGGAAGCCTTTGTGTAGGCCTCTAGAAGTGCAAGTGGTATAAAACACCAACTATTCATAAATATGCTGTCAAATACAAATACCAAGCAGCCAATTTGCTTGCACCAATCGCATGTAATTACAGTAAATACTGTAAAATATTACAATTACAGTAGCATTTACTTTCTTACTGTATAATAGGCACATTTTACAGTATTGTACTGAATCATAGTGATGTTACGTTTGATACTGGAGGCTTGCTTCGAAATCGCTAAGCAGCTAACTTCGAAGCAGTGCGCCGATGCGTGTATCACTTTATCAGAAGTACGTCATCAATGACGTCCGAAGCCTTGTTTGATCATGTGCTTTTTCAAACCGTGTGTTGCAAACATAGCCGCGGGAAGTAGGGTTGCTGAGGGTGCTGCAGCACCCCCTGAAAAATCAGAATAAAAAATAAATATGAAACCCCCTAGAGTCGATGTCCGTGCCCAGAGGAAATTTAATTAGCATAATACAAAAATCCCCTTAAAAATCTGTCAGTTTAAGCTAGAGATATCTTAATTCACTGCATCCGCCGATGTTGCACTTTTGCATCTGCGGTGAAAGGTGACAGAGCCAGAGCGGTGTTTGTCAGACCATGAGACATCCCGAAAATCTGTCTTCTCACAAAATTGTCTGTAGCGTCCGGACAATACAGATGAGACTATCACGAACACGATGGTGTTCTCCATTTTGCTCTACGACCCCCACAAGCGTTGTGGGACTCGACGGTACAGCCAATCTGCCAACTTCTGTCTGTAGCATCCGAACAGTTTGGGCTACACACTAATATGACCCCTCTGTGGAAAGGTGAAACTTGTTTTGCTCTAGGATGCCCACAGGCCTCACAAGACTTTAGTCGGAAGTTTACATACACCTTAGCCAAATTCATTTAAACTCAGTTTTTCACAATTCCTGACATTTAATCCTAGTAAAAATTCCCTGTCTTAGGTCAGTTAGGATCACCACTTTATTTTAAGAATGTGAAATGTCAGAATAATAGTAGAGAGAATGATTTATTTCAGCTTTTATTTCTTTCATCACATTCCCAGTGGGTCAGACGTTTACATACACTCAATTAGTATTTGGAAGCATTGCCTTTAAATTGTTTAACTTGGGTCAAATGTTTTGGGTAGCCTTCCACAAGCCTCCCACAATAATTTGGGTGAATTTTGGCCCATTCCTCCTGACAGAGCTGGTGTAACTGAGTCAGGTTTGTTGGCCTCCTTGCTCGCACACGCTTTTTCAGTTCTGCCCACACATTTTCTATTGGATTGAGGTCAGGGCTTTGTGATGGCCACTCCAATACTTTGACTTTGTTGTCCTTAAGCCATTTTGCCACAACTTTGGAAGTATGCTTGTGGTCATTGTCCATTTGGAAGACCCATTTGCGACCAAGCTTTAACATCCTGACTGATGTCTTGAGATGTTGCTTCAATATATCCACATAATTTTCCTTCCTCATGATGCCATCTATTTTGTGAAGTGCACCAGGCCCTCCTGCAGCAAAGCACCCCCACAGCATGATGCTTCCACCCCAGTGCTTCACGGTTGGGATGGTGTTCTTCGGCTTGCAAGCGTCCCCCTTTTTCATCCAAACATAACAATGGTCATTATGGCCAAACAATTCTATTTTTGTTTCATCAGACCAGAGGACATTTCTCAAAAAAGTACGATCTTTGTCCCCATGTGCAGTTGCAAACCGTAATCTGGCTTTTTATGGCAGTTTTGGAGCAGTGGCTTCTTCCTTGCTGAGTGGCCTTTCAGGCTATGTCGATATAGGACTCGTTTTACTGTGGATGTAGATACTTTTGTACCTGTTTCCTCCAGCATCTTCACAAGGTCCTTTGCTGTTGTTCTGGGATTGATTTTCACTTTTCGCACCAAAGTACGTTAATCTCTAGGAGACAGAATGCTTCTCCTTCCTGAGCGGTATGGCGGCTGCGTGGTCCCATGGTGTTTATAATTGCGTACTATTGTTTGTACAGATGAACGTGGTACCTTCAGGTGTTTAGAAATTGCTCCCAAGGATGAACCAGACTTGTGGAGGTCTAAAGAAAATGTCTGAGGTCTTGGCTGATTTCTTTTGATTTTCCCATGATGTCAAGCATAGAGGCACTGAGTTTGAAGGTAGGCCTTGAAATACATCCACAGGTACACCTCCAATTGACTCAAATTATGTAAATTAGCCTATCAGAAGCTTCTAAAGCCATGACATAATTTTCTGGAATTTTCCAAGCTGTTTAAAGGCACCGTCAACATATTGTATGTAAACTTTGACCCACTGGAATTGTGATACAGTGGATTATAAATGAAATAATCTGTAAACAATTGTTGAAAAAATTACTTGTATCATGAACAAAGTAGATGTCCTAACCGACTTGCCAAAACTACAGTTCGTTAACAAGAAATGTGTGGAGTTTTTGAAAAATGAGTTTGAATGACTCCAACCTAAGTGTATGTAAACATCCGACATCAAGTATTCAGACCCTTTACTCAGTACTTTGTTGAAGCACCTTTGGCAGCGATTACAACCTCGAGTCCTCTTGGCTATGACGCTTGGCACACCTGTATTTGGGGAGTTTCTCCCATTCTTCTCTGCAGATCCTCTCAAGCTCTTTCAGGTTGGATGGGGAGTGTCGCTGCACAGCTATTTTAAGGTCTCTTCAGAGATGTTAGATCGGGTTCAAGTCCAGGCTCTGGCTGGGTCCCGAAGCAACTCCTGCGTTGTCTTGGCTGTGTGCTTAGGGTCGTTGTCCTGCTGGAAGGTGAACCTTCGCTCCAGTCTGAGGTTCTGAGCGCTCTGGAGCAGGTTTTCATCAAGGATCTCTCTGTACTTTGCTCCGTTCATCTTTCCCTCAATCCTGACTAGGATTATAGTTTCTGAGGTGGAAGTTGGGAGTTATATTTGGGTGTTTCAGTGAAACGTAAGTGAGGGAGGCCCTGCTCTCTCGCTTTCCCAGATGTTTAGTTCATTTCATTCCGATCTCCTTTGCATTATTGTAGCCATTTTCTGTAGCCTGTCAACTATGCCTCTGTCTTTCCCTGTTCTCTCCTCTCCGCACAGGCTATACAAACGCCTCACACCACGTGACTGCTGCCTCTCTAACCTGGTGGTCCCTGCACGCACGACCCACGTGGAGTTCCAGGTCTCCGGCAGCCTCTGGAACTGCCGTTCTGCGGCCAACAAGGCAGAGTTCATCTCAGCCTATGCTACCCTCCAGTTATTCGACTTCTTGGCGCTGACGGAAACATGGATTACCACTGAAAACACTGCTACTCCTACTGCTCTCTCCTCATCTGACCACGTGTTCTCGCATACCCCGAGAGCATCTGGTCAGCGGGGTGGTGGCACAGGAATCCTCTTCTCTCCCAAGTGGACATTCTCTCTTTTTCCCCTGACCCATCTGTCTATCTCCTCATTGGAATTCCTTGTTGTCACAGTCACTAGCCCATTCAAGCTTAACATCCTTGTCATTTATCGCCCTCCAGGTTCCCTTGGAGAGTTCATCAATGAGCTTGACGCCTTGATAAGTTCCTTTCCTGTTGATGGCTCACCCCTCACAGTTCTGGGTGACTTCAACCTCCCTACGTCTACCTTTGACTCATTTCTCTCTGCCTCCTTCTTTCCACTCCTCTCTTCTTTTGACCTCACCCTCTCACCGTCCCCCCCTACTCACAAGGCAGGCAATATGCTTGACCTCATCTTTACTAGATGCTGTTCTTCTACTAATCTCACTGCAACTCCCCTCCAAGTCTCCGACCACTACTTTGTATCCTTTTCTCTCTCGCTCTCCTCCAACACTACTCACTCTGCCCCTACTCAGATGGTAATGCGCCGTCGCAACCTTCGCTCTCTCTCTCCCGCTACTCTCTCCTCTTCCATCCTATCATCTCTTCCCTCTGCTCAATCCTTCTCCCTCCAATCTCCTGATTCTGCATCCTCAACCCTCCTTTCCTCCCTTTCTGCATCCTTTGACTCTCTATGTCCCCTATCCTCCCGGCCGGCTCGGTCCTCCCCTCCTGCTCAGTGGCTTGACGACTCATTGCGAGCTCACAGAACAGGGCTCCGGGCAGCCGAGCGGAAATGGAGGAAAACTAGACTCCCTGCGGACCTGGCATCTTTTCACTCCCTCCTCTCTACATTTTCTTCATCTGTTTCTGCTGCTAAAGCCACTTTCTACCACTCTAAATTCCAAGTATCTGCCTCTAACCCTAGGAAGCTCTTTGCCACCTTCTCCTCCCTGCTGAATCCTCCTCCCCCTTCCCCCCTCCTCCCTCTCTGTGGATGACTTCGTCAACCATTTTGAAAAGAAGGTTGACGACATCCGATCCTCGTTTGTTAAGTCAAATGACACTGCTGGTCCTGCTCACACTGCCCTACCCTATGCTTTGATTTCTTTCTCCCCTCTCTCTCCAGATGAAATCTTGCGACTTGTGACGGCTGGCCGCCCAACAACCTGCCCGCTTGACCCTATCCCCTCCTCTCTTCTCCAGACCATCTCCGGTGACCTTCTCCCTTACCTCACCTCGCTCATCAACTCATCCTTGACCGCTGGCTATGTCCCTTCCGTCTTCAAGAGAGCGAGAGTTGCACCCCTTCTCAAAAAACCAACACTCGATCCCTCTGATGTCAACAACTACAGACCAGTATCCCTTCTTTCTTTTCTCTCCAAAACTCTTGAGCGTGCCGTCTTTAGCCAACTCTCTTGCTATCTCTCTCAGAATGACCTTCTTGATCCAAACCAGTCAGGTTTCAAGACTGGTCATTCAACTGAGACTGCTCTTCTCTGTGTCACGGAGGCTCTCCGCACTACTAAAGCTAACTCTCTCTCCTCTGCTCTTGTCCTTCTAGACCTGTCTGCTGCCTTTGATACTGTGAACCATCAGATCCTCCTCTCCACCCTCTCCGAGTTGGGCATCTCCGGCGCGGCTCACTCTTGTATTGCGTCCTACCTGACCGGTCGCTCCTACCAAGTGGCGTGGCGAGAATCTGTCTCCGCACCACGTGCTCTCACCACTGGTGTCCCCCAGGGCTCAGTTCTAGGCCCTCTCCTATTCTCGCTATACACCAAGTCACTTGGCTCTGTCATATCCTCACATGGCCTCTCCTATCATTGCTACGCAGACGACACACAACTAATCTTCTCCTTTCCCCCTTCTTATAACCAGGTGGCGAATCGCATCTCTGCATGTCTGGCAGACATATCAGTGTGGATGACAGATCACCACCTCAAGCTGAACCTCGGCAAGACAGAGCTGCTCTTCCTCCCGGGGAAGGACTGCCCGTTCCATGATCTCGCTATCACGGTTGACAACTCCGTTGTGTCCTCCTCCCAGAGTGCGAAGAGCCTTGGCGTGACCCTGGACAACACCCTGTCGTTCTCCGCTAACATCAAGGCGGTGACCCGATCCTGTAGGTTCATGCTGTACAACATTCGGAGAGTACGACCCTGCCTTACACAGGAAGCGGCACAGGTCCTAATCCAGGCACTTGTCATCTCCTGTCTGGATTACTGCAACTCGCTGTTGGCTGGGCTCCCTGCCTGTGCCATTAAACCCCTACAACTCATCCAGAATGCCACAGCCCGTCTGGTGTTCAACCTTCCCAAGTTCTCTCACGTCACCCCGCTCCTCCGCACACTCCACTGGCTTCCAGTTGAAGCTCGCATCTGCTACAAGACCATGGTGCTTGCCTACGGAGCTGTGAGGGAAACGACACCTCCGTACCTTCAGGCTCTGATCAGTCCCTACACCCAAACGAGGGCATTGCGTTCATCCACCTCTGGCCTGCTGGCCCCCCTACCTCTGCGGAAGCACAGTTCCCGCTCAGCCCAGTCAAAACTGTTCGCTGCTCTGGCACCCCAATGGTGGAACAAGCTCCCTCACGACGCCAGGACAGCGGAGTCACTCACCACCTTCCGGAGACACTTGAAACCCCACCTCTTTAAGGAATACCTGGGATAGGATAAAGTAATCCTTCTACCCCCCCTTACCCCACCCCAAAGAAAGAAAAAAAAAACATATTGTAAAGTGGTTATCCCACTGGCTATAAGGTGAAAATGCACCGATTTGTAAGTTGCTCTGGATAAGAGCGTCTGCTAAATGACGTAAATGTAAATTTAAAATGTAGTCTCCCAGTCCCTGCCGCTGAAAAACATCCCGACAGCATGATGCTGCCACAACCATGCTTCACCGTAGGGATGGTGCCAGGTTTCCTCCAGACGTGACGCTTGGCATTCAGGTCAAAGAGTTCAATGTTGGTTGCATCAGACCAGAGAATCTTGTTTCTCATGGTCTGAGTCCTTTAGGTACCTTTTGGCAGACTCCAAGCGGGCTGTCATGTGCCTTTTACTGAGGAGAGGCTTCTGTCTGGCCACTCTACCATAAAGGACTGATTGGTGGAGTGCTGCAGAGATGGTTGTCCTTCTGGAAGGTTCTCCCATCTCCACAGAGGAACTGTGGACCGCTGTCAGAGTGACCATCGGGTTCTTGGTCACCTCCCTGACCAAGGCCCTCCCACCTCCGATTGCTCAGTTTGGCCCAGCGGCCAGCTCTAGGAAGAGTCTTGGTGGTTCCAATCTTCTTCCATTTAAGAATGATGGAGGCCACTGTGTTCTTGTTGACCGTCAATGCTGCAGAAATGTTTTGGTACCCTTCCCCAGAGCTGTGCCACAACACAATCCTGTCTCAGAGCTCTACGGACAATTCCTTCGACCTCATGGCTTGATTTTTGCTCGGACATGCACTGTCAACTGTGGGACATTATATAGACAGGTGTGTGCCTTTCCAAATCATGTGGACTCCAATCAATTTGTAGAAACATCTCAAGGATGATCAATGGAAACAGGATGCACCTGAGCCTCAATTTTGAGTCTCATAGCAAGGGGTCTGAATACTTATGCAAGTAAGGTATTTCATTTTTAATAAATGTGTAAACATTTGCTTTTTCATTATGGGGTATTGTGTGTAGATTGATGAGGGGAAAAAAACATGTAATCCATTTTAGAATAAGGCTGTAACATAAGAAAATGTGGAAAAAGTTGAGTGTACTCAATACTTTCCGAATGCACTGTAAAACTAGCTGGCTAGAAGGATGAAGTTAGAAGCTAACGTTGATCGGAGCCTGACCTCAGGAGGAGCAGTTGACTTAAGCTAGCTATAGTCAAAAGGTGAGCTACTTTAAGTTCTCATAACAAAAGGCCTTTTATTTACAGAAGGTAGTGAGCCAGACAGTGGTGAGTCAGGCTGCAATGAAGGAGGCAAAGGAGATACAAGGAGAGAGGATCCATTGAAGCAAGGTTAGTAGTACAGTGGTTCCCAAACTTGGGGTCCGGGACCCATGTGGGGTCCCCTGAAATTTAAATAGGGTCCCCTGAGAGAATCTTTAATCTTATTAAACACATTAATAACTTGTTTCTCTATAAATGGGTATAGAATACAACATTTTAGAATCAACTAAGTGCCTTTAGACTGTCAGAATTCACTTTCATGTCTTAATTTCAAAGATTTTACTGAGTTACAGTTCATATAAGGAAATCAGTCAACATCAACAGTACTGACTTACCACTCATGTGTGTAGTAAATAAATATTGAAACACATATTATTGAGTAGAACTTGTAAGGTAGTGATGAATAGTAAGTTAGTTGGTATTTTTCATGAGGTTGTGGCGATATACTGCCATCTGGTGGCGACTAGAAACAATTGCATAATAGGAGCTATTAAAAATGGATGGTCAATCAACCTTAGTTTAATGTAGTGACTGTAAGTTACTCTGGACAAGAGTGTCGCTAAATTAACTAAATGTCTCCGCCATCAAACTATTTGTATTTTGATCAAATTTGGCCTTGTTTGTGGGCGGAGCTCATTTTTATTTTACCTTTATTTAACTAGGTAAGTCAGTTAAGAACAAATACTTATTTACAATGACGGCCTACACCGGCCGACGCTGGGCCAATTGTGCGCCGCCCTATGTGACTCCCCGGTTATGATACAGCCTGGAATCGAACCAGGGAGTCTGTAGTGACACCTCAAGCACTGAGATGCAGCGCCTTAGACCGCTCAGTAGAGTAATATGCTGTAAATCTGTGTTTCAGTAAAGGTCCTGTAAATCTACAGTAATTTACTGGCTTCTGTGCTGCCAGTATTTTACTGTGAATTTACAGTAACCTACTGGCTACTGTTCTGCCAGTAATTCACTGTAAAAATTACAGGACATTTATTACAGTGTATAGTAATATAGGGTATAGTAATGGTAGGCTACAGTATTTCTCACAATCTTCTATTCATTTGCTCTCATTACTGGTTTATTTTGTGGTAGTGTAGAGCAGCAGCTATATCCCTGAAGTGACCTTCAACCTCCCTGCTCCTCAATACTTCTTCCACTGGATCAAAGTTTCAGCCAGGTAGGATACATAGTGGCAACAAATGGAGTTGGGTTGCATATAGCAATGGTAGGCTACAGTATTTCTCTCAATCTTCTATTTTAACTGGAATTGTGTTGGTCATTGTTAAATAGTGCATTATTTATTCCAGTTCAAAATAGTTCTGCAAAATACTTTACCCATCAGAGTTTTATATAATTGTATTAATATTTTGTTATTGTTATTAGTAAAGTGAATAAGACTTAAGCATTTGAGACTAAGGGTGTCATTTAATTTGCCATTAAAGAGCGACTGCCCCTAAAAAGCAACTATTCCCTTTGAAAACGGCCTATGTGGCATTGATATGAGTCAGAAACATTTATTCTAGTGTCAAAATTGACTATAAAGTGTAAATAGGATAACATAAAGTCAGTCTCGTCTAAAACGGAGTTTGGAACCTCAGGGCGTAACTACGAGTATATGAAGGTTGGGTTTGGATTATAATTATGTCAGCAAATAATGCCCCCTTTTTCCAAGCTCCACATGCAAATCGCCTCTCCGCCCACTTCGCTTTCCTTCATTGAATGGGCCTCCATTGTTTCATCGCCCCCAATTCGTTCAAAGGATCACAGCCCTTATACTGATTGACCATGCCTCCACAGCCAAAGTTCTATGGTTTGCATGCCCTGCCAAAGGACCCTAGCTAGTATGCGGAATAGGTGCTTGGAGTTCGTCGGTTCCCATGTCTGCACCAGCAACACTAGCTTGGTGTGCAACGACCGGTGGTGGTGAGTATAACCAGAGACACTGGAATATAATGACCTCTCTGGTATAACTTAGCTAACGACGTTAGATACATTTATTGCTGGTTTTCTAGGTAGCTATCTTTTAATAAAGCGAGGCAGGCTAGCTAACGTTAGCTAGCAAGGCAGGCTAGCTAATGTTTTAGCTAATGTTAGCGTAGCTAGCTAGCTACCTACCTCATTACAACTTAGTTAGGTCGTAGCTCCTACAAGTTTATTGTGTATTGTCTAGATACTGCTGGTTATGTAACATTCAAATTTGATAATGCTAGCTAGCTAATGTTAGCCTACATGTCACATTTGCAAGTTAGTTTGTGGCTCATACAAGTTTATTCTGTATTGTTTAGGGCAAAACGAAATAATGGATGCAGTTATGGTGGTAGCTAACGTGTCTGAGTCTGACTAATACAGTGAACTAGGAGCAACAAACCGTAACGGCGTCACCGGCCTGAATCTAATCCAATCTGGAGCTACAGTCAGTCTACATCTGTAAAGCATAGAATTAGGGTTTCCACCAGTTACCACAGCCACAAAGTCAAAGTTGGCTATATCGTAAAATTTTTGCTTTTTGGTCTTAATTTAAGGTTAGGGTTAGACATAAGGTTAGCAGTGGGGTTAGGGTTAGGCATAAAATAAAATATAAGAAGATAAATAGTAGAGATCGGAGGGCTTTATGACTTTGTGGCTGTGGTGACGAACTAGAATTAGCTTGACCCGAGTTACTGCCCTGATGACACAGACGGCTTCATCAACAACGGTAATGTGTGTTATGTGAAAAGTTGTATAAAAAATACCTGTTTTGATAAACTAGTAGGTTAATTACCCAGCCAAGCAGATACAAGTAGTAGAGTCATTTTGGTTGTGAAGTGCATTATCAAAAAGCTTTGTCCTTTCTGTATAACAAAATGCAATTTACCACTTGGCTGTCTATTGACTTGTATCACCCTGTCACAGGCCCTCCCAGTCAACACCGCCTCATAAGATGAGGAAGTACATTGTTAATGCGGATTGCCTGCTGCAGTTGTTTGAGAGATGTCCAGTTTGCAGCCGAACCTGCAACATAGAGAAGACCAGCAAGGGGACCCTCAGCATCACGCAGACATGCCCTCGCTGTGAGCATTCCTATAAATGGAACCGGGAGGACATTTTAATTAGGTTGGTGACATTTGACCTGGTCAAAGGTCAAAACAGTTTCGAGTTTTGTCCCAATTCACCTTCATAACCTAGCCTGTTGGAACCAGCCTGATCACTGCATTTAACATTCTATTCACTTCACATATCATGATACCACCATGCTAATCATAACCACCATTGATAATGTAATCAGTGCTCCGTGTGTGTGTTTGTGTGTGACCCGACCAGTATCTTTGATGAGGGGCCAGGAGCTGATCTACACAGCCGTGCCCATCAATGGGGTGATGGCAAAGACCTTACCTCCAGCCTCACCTCTTGCCTGCTCACCAACGGTTGTCGATGGGTTGACCAGAATTAGGTAGGTTTAGTCTGACCTCTTCAAACTTCGACATATTATGTGTTTGTTTGTCAGATATCACATATCCTAACTGCCATTTGTAATTAAACATTGACTGTGTATGAATTCACAGATGCATCTATGGAACCAGCACTTGGAGACTTGCAAGATGATGTGATGGAGTCCAAACTGACAGACGGCTTGATACTGATGTCTCTAAAGATAGATCTGGCACTCGGCATAAAATTTTTACCAGACACAACTTTTACTTGTATTGTCTTTTTCTGTTATTGAATTGAGGGAGAAACCCTGTGTATTCTGCACCAGGATCAAGGAACTCCTGTTGAATAAGGGACACCACAAAGGAAGGTATGATCACTCTGACATGTTTGCCAAGGTAGCCCCATTACCACCAGACAAAATGCCAATAGGCACAGTATCTGTATCGGCTGGTAATGACAATGAAAGGTGAAAGGTACACATATGGTATGATGTAAAAGGTTGTTTATTCTACATGGACCTGTTAATACATCTGAAAGTTATCAAAACACTGAGTTTAGAATATGTAAATAAATTCAGCAATTGCATTCTTCTCATATTACTCTGTAGGCTACTGACCTATTCAAAGCTTACTTGGCTGTAGTTATTGAACTCAACCTGCAGGAGGTTTGTATGTTGTGATTGAGTGGGGGGAAACAGCTGCGGGCAAGGTTCTGACAGATGGGTGTGTCTTGGTGGTGACAAGGACACACCCAAGAAACACACCCATCAAACCACACCCCCAAGCCAACTCATGTTTGGCTTCTGTCATGGCCGCCAGCATTTCTTGAGGAGCAAGCCAAAAAACGAGGCCAAATCAGCGGGTACAGTTCCTCTTTAAGATGTGGCCATCTATTGCTTTTATGTTACTAAACAATCAAAGTCATAATTTCTCAACAAGTCTATGACAGCGGTTGCTAAAACTTTTTTTGGGGGGTTCCCTTTTTTTATTTTGAGCACATGCCCCCCAAAAGATCTGTCCCTGGCCCTGGACAGACGGGTAGCCAGAGGTGAAAAGCAAACAAGGTTCTCAGCTGCAGTACGGTGCCACAGTTTCGTGTTTGGTGTTTTGTTCAAATTCAAACACAACGAGAAAACAACCCCCCTCCCTTCCATTGTCTCTGTCTGTGTTCATGTCTGCTATGAAAGGTGCGAGTTGATTTGAAGCTCGCTGGTTGCTGAAGCTCTCAGGGAGTCACTCTGTCTTTCTCTACTCTTCTCTATTCCTCTCTTTTACTCTTTTTCTACCTCGGTCTGTAGTTTAATGGAAGGGTATTGAGTTTGGGGTGCAGCTAACTTCATCTCTTTTTCTTCTATCTCTCAGAGTGCTGGGTCCAGCTATAACCTTCAGGGTGGGCACCAACCCTCACAATGTCAGCACTGCAGATCTGGCTCACGTTGCAGGTAGGACCATTCTCTCAGTTACACTAACCCATATCCCCCAAGACCCACCCACCATTATCATGACCGATATCCTGCTCATCATCATTTATTGGGTCTAACATTCAGGGAAGATATAGTAAAACTGATAGTCTCAGAGAAGTGTTGATAGTTGATTCACACACACACACACACGCACGTACACTGACAGACACACAACGCACGCACGCACACACACAATCAGACACACAGGGTCTGTGTGCTGTATCCATGCAGCACATAGACCCACACTGCAGGTAGTAATTATTAGCTAAATTTCTTACTCAACACATTTGGGACGTAGAGAGTGACTCTCAGACAAGCTAGTCTTCCCATAGCCAGATGTGGTCTGATAGAAAGGTGTCATGGTGAGAGGAAAAAAAAAAGGATTTGATATTTCAGTATGCACCGCTCCTGCACCGCAACGCAACGCTGGCATTGTCTGAACTTGGATCAACATGGGAGTGTGTCGCCCTTGCTTCGATTGGAATTGACTTTGGGAAGCAGAGAGCAACAGTCAATAACACCGGGGTTGGAACAACAACAGTAACAACACTAACACAAACCGCATGGAGCTTTTTTTAATGGGCTGAAATGTGCTGTTGTTCCATTGAGAGGAATTTGGCACCACTCTCCTCCTGTTGTATTATAGGGTGGTATATGGTGGTTTGTTTCTGTCCTATCCATTTACAGAGATGCTACAACAACAACACTACAAAAAGGTGCTAAGTAGAACCATACAGGGTTCTTCGGTTTGTCCCCATAGGGAAAAGCTTTTTGTGCTGGGTAGAACCCTTTGCAGAGGGTTATTCAAAGAACCCCCTATATATGGTTATACCTAGAACCCTCTAAGAAGGGTTCTACCAATAACCATTTCATAATCTAAAGGTTCTTCCTAGAACCGTCTATGAAGGGTTCTACCGAGAACCCTTTTTATATTTGGAGGGTTCTTCCTATGAACAGTTCCAACAGCCTTATTAGCCTATCAAATGTAATTATTTATAACAATACATTACATGTATAAGGCCTTTCTTTGAGGGCCGAGTTATACCCGAACACAGGGGTGTTAGGAATCTCCTGGTTTACAGGCCACATTATGTTGGCTTGCAAAGTGAATTGTAATACCTATCCAGCAAGAGTTAGGCTATCCAACAAGTGCCATTTCTTATCACCCGCAACCTGCATTCAGAATGACTGCCAGGGTAGGGAAGATTGAATACTGAGACTACCTCAATCATCTAAACTGGAACAACCATCTCAGTAATGTGTGAAATAAATCAAATTACTAACAAATTGGATTAGTTTAGAAAACGTTGTGTAGCATAAAATTTATCAACCAATCAATGCAAAAACACAGATATTACAGTAACACATGCTAGAGCATGCTGGGAAATATTATATATGGCTCTATGAAGAATCCTTCTTGCCTTCCAAAGACTTATCAAAGAGACCTTTCTTCCAAAAACACTTCTTAGGATGTTAAAGGTTCTAGGTAGAACCCTTTGCCTTACAAAAACCATTGTCTTCCAAAAAGGGTTATTCTGATCAAAATGGTTCTTGGTAGAACCCTATCCCTCCACAAGCACCCTTTTGGAACCCTTTTTTCTAAGAGTGTAGGAAATTGGGAGAAGGGGTTTTTGGGGCTTGGGTTGTGATGTGATATGAGACATAAAGATGTCTGGAAGATGATGAAAATATGTCTGGAATGATTGGTGTTACATGGGAATCGAAGCTGGGATTGTGCAAGCACCAGAATAACAGTTATTCCACAGTTCTAGTGCTGTGGACCCCTATGGGTACGTCCATTGGTACTAGGTTGAGATACTTTCTGTGTGTGTGCGTGTGTGTCTGTGTCTATGTGGAGTGATTTGAGTGTTGATTAGGCATCGTGGGGGGAGACCTAATGACAGCAGCGAAATGTCAGACCAAATGTTAAGTCAACATTATCAGCAGCCTGACTGCTATTGATTAATTATGAATCCAGCAGACCAGAATACCAATGACTGACCGAGAGTTGCCTGTCAGGAGGAATACTTAGATATCCCCCTCACACTGTTTCAGTTGGGCAATGAATAGTACATGTATACATGTTAGATTTACCAGTGCAACAGGGAATCCATAGATTTACAGAGAAATCTATTACAATGTTTACACATTTCCCATAACATACAGTAGGATATAGTAGTATATAGCGATTAATATACGTAGAATAAGAAAAACATTCAGTTTGTATACCAAAGTCAAACACATAATTATATTATCCTGCATTATTATAAATTATTTTCCTGAATGTTTTACAAGTATAACACTCAAAGATCAAGGACAACTGTGGTACAGTTACCAATGTGATATGATAATTTTTCATGATTTCAAAGCCGTCTCTCGCCGGTACTTCAGAAGCAAAATGAAGATTCTCTGGGTTGAATGTAAAACAGAAACTGAATAACACTCTGCCTCCTGGGTAATCCTCGGTTATATTTGACCTCTGTGTGACAGTGCATGAACAACATGGCCGCCTGATGAACTCGTCACACACACCAGGCAAGTACACACACACACACACACACACACACACACACACACATACACACTCGTCAAACCCTTGGGCTCATTGTGTGTTGAACCAGTCTATTTGTGTGTTGACCATTGACTGGTTTCCAGGTTTGTGGAAAATAAATAGAGGAATTGTAAGGTGTTTCTTTAGTTTAGCTCTATAGTGAGTATTTGTCTTGATAAAGCATTCTGTTGTCAATAGAAAGTCATTTTAGTGGAAAGAGTCAGAAGAGAAAAGGAACACATTGATTGGGATTGGAGAATAGGCCTGTGTCAAAGATAGCTCAATTTGAATGAATACATTTTTCCCATGGCTTTGTGAAGGTGTTAAACTTGCAACTGTGGCTCTATTCATGCAAATACATTTCTCCAACTTTACATTTTACGACATAATTCATTTACATTGAATAAGGTCTATCAGTACAACGTACACTCACTATGCAGTCGTGATAAAATGTTACATTTGACATGTAATATAATATGCCATTTAGCAGACGCTTTTATCCAAAGCGACTTACAGTCATGTGTGCATAAATTTTTACGTATGGGTGGTCCCGGGGATCAAACCCACTACCCTGGCGTTACAAGCGCCATGCTCTACCAATTGAGCTACAGAGGTGAGTGAAGATGTCTGGGAGGTGTTTTGATATGTGTCTACTAGATATGTTTGATATGTGGGTCGTTCCACGAAATGGGTGCCTTTTGTGTGGAATAATTCCTAATTTCATGAACACCATGTGGCCCCATGCTCTACACCACATGAGGTGTAAAGGCCGATGATCACCTAAAACCTCAACCCTGTTATCGTCAACCCTGTTAGGCTCAATGTCAACTTTATTAGTTTGATATTAAATGTGAGTTTATTTGTACAAGGGATATTGGATCAATTAGAAAATGTTGGTTTTATCTCAAACATGTTTTTATACAAAACAAAACTATAAACGCAACAAGCAACAATTTCAACGATTTTACTGAGTTACAGTTCATAGAAGGAAATCAGTCAATTGAAATAAATTCATTAGGCCCTAATCTATGTGTTTCACATGAATTGGCAGGGGCGCAGCCATGGTGGGCTTGGGAGGGCATAGGTCCACCCACTTCGGAGCCAAGCCCACCCACTGTGGAGCCAGGCCCAGCCTATCAGAATGAGTTTTTCCCCACAAAAGGGCTTTATTACTGACAGAAATACTCCTCAGTTTCATCAGCTGTCCGGGTGGCTAGTCTCAGATGATCCAGCAGGTGAAGAAGCCGGATGTGGAGGTCCTGGGCTGGCGTGGTTACACGTGGTCTGTTGTGAGGCCGGTTGGACGTACTGCCAAATGATCTGAAATGACATTGGAGGTGGCTTATGGTAGAGAAATGAACATTCAATGGTGAACATTCCTGTAGTCAGCATGCCAATTGCACGCTCCTTCAAAACTTGAGACATCTGTGGCATTGTGTGACAAAACTGTGGCCTTTTATTGTCCCCAGCACAAGGTGCACCTGTGTAATGATCATCCTGTTTAATCAGCTTCTTGATATGCCACACTTGTCAGGTGGATAGATTATCTTGGCAAAGGATAAGTGATCACTAACAAGGATGTAAACAAATACAACATTTGAGAAAAATAAGCTTTTTGTGCATATGGAACATATCTGGGATCTTTTATTTCAGCTCATGAAATACTTTACATGTTGCGTTTATATATTTGTTCAGTATTAATTTTAATTAGGCAGTCACATAAATGTCCGTAACAGTGTTGACACACAGTGTGGTACAAGTGCAGATAACATGCTCTTAGTTCATAGGATTTTAATGCCTGAGATGGGAAAATTTGTTTTTCCGTAGGTTAAAAATATCCTCCATCCAATTGAATGTTGAAAGAAGAGATATTTTAAAGTTAATTTCTTAAAAGTTTGTGTTCCAAAAGGCACCCATTTCTTGGAACGACCCATATTTCATAGAAAAACCATAGGGAGAGAAAGGTCCCATTGAAAATCCTTCTTATAGGGAGAGATCACATTGAAAGCATGGGCTGCATCCCAAATGGCACCCTATTCCCTATGTAGTGCACTACTAGTAGACAGATATAAAAAAAAACACACAGATATATATCTTCACTCACATGTCAAATGTAACATCTTAGTACTGCACTATATAGGGATTATGGTGCCATTTGGGATGCACATGGACAGTATAAAGAGGAGATTTGATATCTCAATGAAAGCATTGCCATCTTTTGGCTGTTGGTTCTTACTGGTAGAATAAGAAGTGAAAATCGTGATGGGAGGTCTCACTGTATTAGTGAAGGTAGGAGCTACTAGGAGCTCTTGTGTTCTGCTCAACTGGAAAACTGGCGGACAAAGACCTGTGCTCACTAATCCCCCGCACAGCTAGAAAACAAAAGAGAAGGTGGCTGCTTTATCAAAAGAACTAGGCTAGTGTGTGTGTCTGTGTGTGTGTGTGTGTGAATCATTTGCAAGGGAAATGATTTATTCAAGTTTTGATGAAGAGCCGGCCAAGCTATAAAAAAACAATGTTGCAATGTGTCATTAAAGACACTCTTGCTTTTTGCTCCTTCATTCTCTCTCTCTCTCTCTCTCTCTCTCTCTCTCTCTCTCTCGCTCTCTCTCTCTCTCTCTCTCCTATTCTCTCTATCATAGAATGAGGTTCTGAATGCAGTGAAAAGCTGTATGCTTCAGACTGACCTGCAAACATGTAAATCACCTTCACTTGGGAAATTGGATCTGTCAAAATGTGTTACGCTCACTGCTAACCAACGTTTCTTTAGCCATGAAAAATGTAATCCTCCTCTCATTTTCCCTTCTTTGTTTTTTCTTCCGTGTACAGTAACCGGGTAGGTGGAAACATGCATGGGTTGTTTTGTGTTTCCTTAGAGCAATTACTCTATGTGGACCAATATCATTCATACAGTGTTATACACATTTACATGCCTTTCTGAAACATCCCCAAATTCCTGTTTGTACGTTTTTTTTAAAGGATTTTTATTGTGAAGAAAATGCCTCCCTTACAGAAAAACCACATGATTTCATGTGAAATTTCATATGTGAAATCATATGAAAATGTGTTTTTGGAACACTTCAGATGTGATCACATGTTTTCACATGTGTAGTTTCATGTTATCACATGTTGCTTTACATGTTGTCATTGTTATTAAATGAACTTCACAATATGTGAAATAATGTGGTTTTTCTGGGCTGTTAGGAGGCAATTTGTATTATCTTCCATCTTCTTGAACAGATTTATTTCAGCATATCATTAGATATGCAATTATGATACTAATGTGATATTACTTCATCTTTACAAAACATCTGTCATGCTATCATTAAGAGGAAATATGTCATGCAATTTGCAAGTCTTTCGCACATTTTGGCTGGACATACTGCTTCACAGCATTCTATTGGAAAATGTACTAATAAGACCTCTTCTTGACAATAACATCACGTATGAATATGACAGACTGTTATTTTCTATAAGGTATGTGTTTCTTGTGAAGTAAACAGTACTTGTGTCGAGTCTTCCAACCAGTAACATATCACACTGCTTGCATTCGCCCCCTTATGAAGCTTAGACAGTGATCTGGATGCACTGTCCACACTCTGTGGTCAAGGATGGGTGGCTGTGTGGAGGATGTGTAGGCTGGTGGGCGGTGTGGTGAGGACACCCCTTTGTCTGGGCTGTCACGGCTGGTCGACCCCAGAGGCCCCAGAGGCCAGGCCCAGCAGCGTGCCCGGGCTCCCAGGCCCCCAGGCCGTGAGAACCACAGCCCTGGTCAAAGAGCTGGGGGCCTCTGGACCGGCAGGGGCCAGCAGCCGGGGCCATCTGGAGCAGCCAGGAGCAGAGCCCTGACACACTGCTGTCACCCCTGGGACAGACAGATAGAGAGCGAGAGAGCGAGAGAGAGAGGAGGATGAGGAGTGGAAGATGGTGAGAAAGAGCTGGGGAGATGCAGCCAAGGGGAAAGGAGATAGATAATAGGAAAAAGAGAGATCTAATTTGAATGTAGAGATACTGAGACACTACCTTCCCCTCAGTCAGGGAAAGATATCCTCTCGCACACATACACATAGACTTACGGAGAAGCAGCAATGGAAACCGGGCAACTGTGTTTTTAGCATAGATATAGAATGGGTTGGTGTAGTATTCTAAACCGCTGCCTCTAGAAACACATGTATTATGTACAGCTGCCAGGGCCTAACATTAACAGTTTGTTCCACCAGCCACTGTGGCATGTAGATAAAAAAATCTACTAGCCACTCAGATTTTTTACCAGCCAAAATAATTTGTCACCATAATTACATTTAAAAAAACAGATGACCATGCTTTGTAATGTTTCCAAAAGAAGAAATGTATTAGTAAGAAGTAATGTGGTATATTGCTCAATTTCATTACATTTTTTATTTTTACCAAAATATCAGAGGCAAAATGTTCAGCTGCCCCTTTAAGGGCGGGAGGTTACCGTGGTAATAGGGCCACTCGATTCATGTCACGTGTGTCTCTATGTTTGAGAGATGTGACTAGTAGCGTCTCTTCGCTATCAGTTGAAGCAGCAGATTCAAACTAACATTGAAAAACAACCGAGCTTGTGAAAAAAACTATGTAAATAGTCAAGAAACACGAGGACAAAGTCTCACTTTGCTGACTTGACTAAATTAGACCAACTTTTATGCCTGTGCCAGCGCCACCAAAAATGAATCTATCAGCGCTTCACTCACATTGCGCAAAGCTGTTGCTGCGCGAGGTGGGATGTAGGATTCGTATTTCTTTGTGCTATTAGCAGCTTTGAAACAAAACAGCAGAAATACTTTGAAAACAGTTACTTCAGCATTTTCAACTCACACATATGCTCATACTTGACTTTTGACTCTTTTATTCACAAATGTGAATGTAACGCTCGCATTGTAGAGTCCTGCAAATTGACCACCCTCCAACGTGACTGGTGAAGTAGACATTCTTACCCGCCAATACCTAAATCTACCCGCATTTGGCGGGTGGCAGGTGTTAATCTTATTTTATGCCCTGACCGCTGCGAGCATGGGTTCAAATCCGACCCAGTTTATCAGATTAGCATAGATCACAGATGGAGATAGAATATCTACACTGAGTGTACACAACATTAGGAACACCTGCTCTTTCCATGACATAGACTGACCAGGTGAAAGCTATGATCCCTTATTGATGTCAATAAATACATTAATAAAAAATCCACTTAAATCAGTGTAAATTAAGGGCAGGAGGCAGGTTAAAGAAGGATTTTTAAGCCTTGAGACAATTGAAACATGGATTGTTTATGTGTGCTATTCAGAGGGTGTATGGGCAAGACAAAATATTTAAGTGCCTTTGAACGGGGTATGGTAGTAGGTGCCAGGTGCACCGGTTTGAGTGTGTCAAGATCTGCAATGCTGCTGGGTTTTTCATGCTCAACAGTTTCCCGTGTGTATCAAGAATGGTCCACCAACCAGATTACATCCAGCCAACTTGACACAACTGTGGGAAGCATTGGAGTCAACATGGGCCAGCATTGCTGTGGAACGCTTTCGACACCTTGTAGAGTCCATGCACCGACGAATTGAGGGCAAAAGGGGGTGCAACTCAATAATAGGAAGGTGTTCCTAATGTTTTGTACACTCCGTGTATGTGTTCATTGTGTCGTATATCCATGGGTTTTATAACAGCGGCACCATATAATGCTGGTCTCCCTCTTCTCTCCAGCTGAGCAGATTAGCATAGATCACCAATGCAGACAGAACTGACCTTCAGTCCGACAAACACTTGTCAAAATGCCAAACATAATTACCTGGGCTCTTCACACAGAGTAATGGGGTTTAGCTATCTGAGTCCCTCTCCCTCACCCAGACACTAACAGTTACGGCTGGAGAAATGGACGCGTGTGTGTATACAGATCGAAGGGAATGTGTGTTTTGAGATGCTTGGAAAAGGTATGTGTTGGGTTTTTATGCACATGAAACAAATATATTTTTATGAGGTCCATATTATCATGTTGACTTTATAGTAGTGACTTGTCTTAAAAGCAAGGTATTGTTACTTTACGCTGCTGTGGCATTCATACAGATGTAGGATCTTAATTTGAGCCAGTTTGCTACAGGAGGAAAATAATACTGCAGCAACCAAAAATGTGAATTATTATGTGGATTATAATTAATGGATATTTTCTGTAGTGGTTGATACATTTTACGATAGGGCAAATCAAGTCTGACATTTGAAAGTGGAAATTACGAACTCTAAAAGCCTTTTTAAACCTTGAATACACTACAAGTTTGCAAATATCAACAAAAGAATAATCAAATTGAGATCCTGCATTTGTATTGTCGCAGCAAAATAATCCTGCAGCAACAGGATTTTAACATTTAGTCCATAATGTTGCTTGATCGGTGTTTAGGCAATTAGCTGGCCAAAATTATACTACATGAAAAGTACAATAAGGTTAATATAACTGTGTGTTAGTGCGGGTTTTCAGTGAATTTATATAAATCACGAAGCTTATCTGCAGGAAAATTCTTAGTAACAAAAGAGTGATCAAATTAAGATCCTACATCTGTATATGTCACAGTATGTTAATAAAACCCTCGTAGATGTTTGTAGGTTCTTTCACAGAGGAGCTTTCAGTCAGACTGTCGCATGACGGATTCCCTGTGTGTTCATGCTTCAACATCTGTATCAATGAGCACAGAGGTTAGAGAGGACTTCTATCTCTCTCTCTCTCTCTCTCTCTCTCTCTCTCTCTCTCTCTCTCTCTCTCTCTGTCACAGCGGTTTTTTCCCTCTCCTCATCACTGACTGCCCTCTCCAGTTGAGTGACCTCGGTGCGGTGATCAAAGTCTTCCTCGCTCTCCTCTCCGTCAGGGCCCCTGGCAGGGTGTGTGTGTAGTCCTCTACCATTTCATCGCCACCTGTCAGTCCAGGCATTGCTCAAAGGCCCTCACGCATCACCTCTTCCAGGAGGCAGAACACACACACACACACACACACACACAGCACCAGCAGTTGACGGTTACTCGATATGACACATTTCACTTCTCCATTTCCCATTCATACATTGTGATTGCCGCAATATCTATCTCAACTTTGTGTACGGTCTCAGGCTTGAGTCACAACCAGTTTAGTGCATTGTGTATGCGCTCCTGTCCATTAGCTGCAGGCTAACAGATGCATGGTTTTATGAGTCAGAAGAGAAACTTCAAGTATGTGTCAAATCAAATCAAATCAAATTGTATTGGTCACATGCGCCGAATACAACAGGTGCAGACATTACAGTGAAATGCTTACTTACAGCCCTTAACCAACAGTGCATTTATTTTTAACAAAAAAAGTAAAAATAAAACAACAACAAAAAAAGTGTTGAGAAAAAAAGAGCAGAAGTAAAATAAAATAACAGTAGGGAGGCTATATATACAGGGGGGTACCGGTGCAGAGTCAATGTGCGGGGGCACCGCCTAGTTGAGATAGTTGAAGTAATATGTACATGTGGGTAGAGTTAAAGTGACTATGCATAAATAATTAACAGAGTAGCAGCAGCGTAAAAGGATGGGGTGGGGGGGGCAGTGCAAATAGTCCGGGTAGCCATGATTAGCTGTTCAGGAGTCTTATGGCTTGGGGGTAGAAGCTGTTGAGAAGTCTTTTGGACCTAGACTTGGCACTCCGGTACCACTTGCCGTGCGGTAGCAGGGAGAACAGTCTATGACTAGGGTGGCTGGAGTCTTTGACAATTTTGAGGGCCTTCCTCTGACACCGCCTGGTATAGAGGTCCTGGATGGCAGGAAGCTTGGCCCCAGTGATGTACTGGGCCGTACGCACTACCCTCTGTAGTGTCCTTTGCCTCGCACTGAGAAAAGGGAGCATTGATCCCCCATAACCATAAAGTGTCTTAGAGTAGGAGTGTTGATCTAGGATCAGGTCCCTCCCTGTCCATAAAGTCTTATACATCTTGATCTAATAGGCTAAATGGATCCTTGATCATCACTCCTACTTTGAGACTCTTTGTGAATACGGGTATTAAGTCTACTCTCACATGTAAGGCCACCATGCTATCCTTCATGCCCAGTACACTTTAATGGCTACATATTGTAGACTTGCAGTACCTACAATATACTAATGTTATATATTAAAGGTCTTATATTAGAGAACTGTAAAGGCCCTCAGCTGATATTAAAGCCATGTACATTTGGTGAGGTGTCACTATCTCTGGTATCCAGACTGAATTGAGAATCCATTTGCCGATAGACCCTACCCACTGGGCACAAACTGGTTAAATCAATGTAGTTTCAACGTAATTCGTCAACGTATTGTGACATGGAATATACGTGGAAAATACATTTTATTTGAAAAAAGTAATCAACTGTTGTTTTGAGGGTAACAATTTAACCACATGATTATGTCATCATGGTAACCAATTTTCAACATAGACAAATCTTGTATAAAATGTAATATCCACTATAAGAAAAAAACAATAGTCTGGGCAGCAACTCCTACTGGAGAGTTGATATACAGTGAGGGAAAAAAGTATTTGATCCCCTGCTGATTTTGTACATTTGCCCACTGACAAAGAAATGATCAGTCTATAATTGTAATGGTAGGTTTATTTGAACAGTGAGAGACAGAATAACAACAACAAAAATCCAGAAAAACGCATGTCAAAAATTTTATAAATTGATTTGCATTTTAATGAGGGAAATAAGTATTGGACCCCCTCTCAATCAGAAAGATTTCTGGTTCCCAGGTGTTTTTTATACAGGTAACGAGCTGAGATTAGGAGCACACTCTTAAAGGCAGTGCTCCTAATCTCAATTTGTTACCTGTATAAAAGACACCTGTCCACAGAAGCAATCAATCAATCAGATTCCAAACTCTCCACCATGGCCAAGACCAAAGAGCTCTCCAAGGATGTCAGGGACAAGATTGTAGACCTACACAAGGCTGGAATGAGCTACAAGACCATCGCCATGCAGCTTGGTGAGAAGGTGACAACAGTTGGTGCGATTTTTCGCAAATGGAAGAAACACAAAAGAACTGTCAATCTCCCTCGGCTGGGGCTCCATGCAAGATCTCACCTCGTGGAGTTGCAATGATCATGAGAACGGTGAGGAATCAGCCCAGAACTACACGGGAGGATCTTGTCAATGATCTCAAGGCAGCTGGGACCATAGTCACCAAGAAAACAATTGGTAACACACTACGCCGTGAAGGACTGAAATCCTGCAGCGCCCGCAAGGTCCCCCTGCTCAAGAAAGCACATATACAGGGCCATCTGAAGTTTTCCAATGAACATCTGAATGATTCAGAGGAGAACTGGGTGAAAGTGTTGTGGTCAGATGAGACCAAAATCGAGCTCTTTGGCATCAACTCAACTCGCCGTGTTTGGAGGAGGAGGAATGCTGGCTATGACCCCAAGAACACCATCCCCACTGTCAAACATGGAGCTGGAAACATTATGCTTTGGGGGTGTTTTTCTGCTAAGGGGACAGGACAACTTCACAGCATCAAAGGGACGATGGACGGGGCCATATACCGTCAAATCTTGGGTGAGAACCTACTTCCCTCAGCCAGGGCATTGAAAATGGGTCGTGGATGGGTATTCCAGCATGACAATGACCAAAAACACACGGCCAAGGCAACAAAGGAGTGGCTCAAGAAGAAGCACATTAAGGTCCTGGAGTGGCCTAGCCAGTCTCCAGACCTTAATCCCATAGAAAATCTGTGGAGGGAGCTGAAGGTTCGAGTTGCCAAACGTCAGCCTCGAAACCTTAATGACTTGGAGAAGATCTGCAAAGAGGAGTGGGACAAAATCCCTCCTGAGATGTGTGCAAACCTGGTGGCCAACTACAAGAAACGTCTGACCTCTGTGATTGCCAACAAGGGCTTTGCTACCAAGTACTAAGTCATGTTTTGCAGAGGGGTCAAATACTTATTTCCCTCATTAAAATGCAAATCAATTTATAACATTTTTGACATGCATTTTTCTGGATTTTTTTGTAGTTATTCTGTCTCTCACTGTTCAAATAAACCTACCATTAAAATTATAGACTGATCATGTCTTTGTCAGTGGGCAAACTTACAAAATCAGCAGGGGATCAAATACTTTTTTCCCTCACTGTAGCTATAGCTATCCATTCGATCTCCCATCCAGGGTTTTAACCAAGCCCTGCTTAGCTTTGATATTTGTCACTGACAATTACCAATGTGCTATCGTGAGAAGGATTATTGAGAAATAATATACTGAACAAAAATATAAACGCAACATGTAAAGTGTTGGTCCCATGTTTCATGAGCTGAAATAAGGTCTCCCGAGTGCCGCATCTCAATGCTTGAGGCGTCACTACAGACCCCCTGGTTCGATTCCAGGCTGTATCACAACCGGCCGTGATTGGGAGTCCCATAGGGCGGCGCACAATTGGCCCAGCGTCGTCCGGGTTTGGCCGGTGTAGGCCGTCATTGTAAATAATAATTTGTTCTTAACTGACTTGCCTAGTTAAATAAAGATAAAATAAAAGATTGAGAATTTGGCAGTATGTCCAACCGGCCTCACGTGTAACCATGTCAGCCCAGGACCTCCACATCCGGCTTCTTCACCTGCGGGATCGTCTGAGACCAGCCACCTGGACAGCTGACGAAACTGAGGAGTATTTCTGTCTGTAATAATTTATTTCAATTGAGTGATTTCCTTATATAATAATATGCCATTTAGCAGACGCTTTTATCCAAAGCGACTTACAGTCATGCGTGCATACTTTTTTTTATTTTTTGTGTATGGGTGGTCCCGGGGATCGAACCCACTACCTTGGCGTTTCAAGCGCCGTGCTCTACCAGCTGAGCTACAGAGGACCACAACATATATGAACTGTAACTCAGTAAAATCTTTGAAATTGTTGCATAAAATTGTTGCATGTAATAATAATAATAATATGCCATTTAGCAGACGCTTTTATCCAAAGCGACTTACAGTCATGCGTGCATAAATTTTTGTGTATGGGTGGTCCCGGGGATCGAACCCACTACCTTGGCGTTACAAGCACCGTGCTCTACCAGCTGAGCTACAGAGGACCACATGCATGTATTTTTGTTCAGTATAGATTCACAGTCCAACAAAGTAAATTAAATTTAACCATATCAGTAATATATCATCAATGATGCTATTTAGGCCTATATAGCATTTGGGAAGTCATCAACAGCTATTGTTTAAATTCAGCCCAGGATTCAACTAAAAATAGACAATACATACAGTGCCTTCAGAAAGTATTAATACCCCTTGACTTATTCCACATTTTGTTGTGTTACAGCCTGAATTCAAAATGGATATATTTAAAAATAAAAATCTCACCCATATACATACAATACCCCATAATGACAAAGTGAAACATGTTTATAGATTTTTTTGCAAATTTATTGAAAATGAAATACAGAAATATCTAATTTACATATGTATTCACTCCCCTGAGTCAAGACTTTGTAGAAGCACCTTTGCCAGCGATTACAGCTATGAGTCTTTCTGGGTAAGTCTGTAAAAGCTTGCCACACCTGAATTGTGCAACATTTGCCCATTATTATTTTCAGAATTCTTCAAGCTCTGTCAAATTGGTTGTTGATGATTGCTAGACAACCATTTTCAGGTCTTGCCACAGATTTTCAGTAGATTTAAGTAAAACATGTAATTCGGCCACTCAGGAACATTTACTGTCTTCTTGGTAATCAACTCCAGTGTAGATTTGGCCTTGTGTTTTAGGTTATTGTCCTGCTGAAAGGTGAATTAATCTCCCAGTGTTTAGTGGAACGCAGACTGGAAAGCAGGTTTTCCTCTAGGAATTTGCCTGTGCTTAGCTCCATTCTGTGCTTAGCTCCTGAGTCCTTAACAATTACAAGCATATCCTTAACATGAATGCAGCCATCACTATGCTTAAAAATATGGAGAGTGGTACTCAGTAATGTGTTGTATTGGATTTGCCCCAAACATAACTTTGTATTCAGGACAAAAAGTTAATTGCTTTGCCACATTTTTTGCAATATTACTTTAGTGCCGGATGCATGTTTTGGAATATTTTTAATCTGTACAGGCTTCCTTCTTTTCACTCTGTCAATTAGAGTAACTACAATGTTGTTGATCCATCCTCAGTTTTCTCCTATTACAGCCATTACACTCTGTAACTGTTTTAAAGTCACCATCGGCCTCATGGTGAAATCCCTGAGCGGTTTCCTTCCTCTCCGGCAACTGAGTTAGGAAGGACACCTGTATCTTTGTAGTGACTGTGTGTATTGATACACCATCCAATGTGTAATTAATAACTTCACCATGCTCAAAGGAATATTCAATGTCTTTTTTTTTTTTTACCAATCTACCAATAGGTGCCCTTCTTTGCATGGCATTGGAAAACCTCCCATATCTTTGTGGTTGAATCTGTGTTTGAAATTCACTGCTCGACTGAGGGACCTTACAGATAATTGTATGTGTGGGGTACAAAGATGAGGTAGTCATTCAAAAATCATGTTAAACACTATTATTGCACACAGTGAGTCCATGTAACTTATTATGTGACTTGTTAAGCATATTTTTACTCCTGAATTTATTTAGGTTTGCCATGATGAAGGGGTTGAATACTTATTGACTCACAACATTTCAGCTCTTCATTTTTAATTCATTTGTAAAAAGAAAAAAACTGAAACAAATATTTCCACCTTGAGATTATGGGGTATTGTGACCAAAAAATTGCCAACATGACCAGTGATGAAAATATCTTAATTTAATCAATTTGTTATCTATTCTGGATGTAACACAATAAAATGTGACTAGTTTCAGGAAACTAGGCATATGTCGCGCATCACTACTTCACAGGAGCGCCATTTGAACTTAAACTTTTTTTAAACTCCAAATGCGTTTTTGGCAGACATGCCTTCTGTAACATGTGAACTTTCATGTGCCTTAATAACAAACTTGTATGCCATCTGTAAATACGAATAAAATTGTTAAATTAAGAGCCTAGTTGGGGTAGCCATGGAAAAAGACAGCAACATTCCTGCTAGCCATGATTGGCTGAGATAATGAGTGGGCTGGACATGCCCGCTAACTGTAAGTCGCTCTGGATAAGAGCGTCTGCTAAATGACTAAAAAATGTTTAAAAAAAATAAGAGTATGATAGCTAAGGAGATGGAGAAAATTCTGGCATTTGATTGCAAATATACAGACGGAGTCGAAAAGAGAACACACAGAAGGCTTTGTTGTATAAAACACCTGTCTCCGGATTACATCTTCAAACTAAGGGCAACCATGGTATCCGTGACAGAGAGGGAGAAGCGTCCATTCATGTATATGGGTAAGAGAGTCTAGCTAGCTACATTTTCAGATATTACACGTTTCTAATTTCAGAGCACTCTCGTCTGAGTGTGCGAGAGCGCAGAATAACTGACGAATTTACGAATGCTCAACACCCGTTGAATATGGCTGGTGTCAGTAAACGTTGGCAAAAAAGCGTAATTAAATTGTTGCCAGCAGCACAGTTGCCGTCACCAACGCTCTGGATAACATAAAAACAGCCTAACCAGCTCTGCTAGGGCAAGTAAAATGGTCAGTGTTCTCTCATTTGTGTCTGGAAGTAGCTAGCAAGCTAGCCAATGTTAGCGAGTTAGCTTGGGTGCTTGACTGCTGTTGTTAGGTCAGTTTTCTCAAAAGTGAGGTTACAAGTTTATCAACTTTAAAAGCACAATTACTTTCCCATTGTTCCTTCACTGTAGTGTATTATATACAATTGTCTAGCCCTGAGTCTCTACTTTTATCCAATGTAAAAAAACACCATTTCAAATTTTGCTACATAAGATCGAGCCGGTCGGTCACAAATGTGCAAAAAGTCAAGGGGTGTGAATACTTTATGAAGGCACTGTATAGGCCTAGGGTTTCAACCTTTGGTTGATTTCAAATGGAATCTACATGTTTTAATAATAAATATGTTGAATTCACTTCTCCATCTCAACCGAAAATAAAACTTATAGAATATGATTAAATCTATCAACCTGTATTTAAAGCAGGGGTTGGAACCGGTTCAGGGAACAGATGCGAAAACAGGAAAATAACGAACTGTTTAGAGGAACAGAATCAGAAACATGGGAACCGGTAATAACATAATTTTATGTTCCGGGCATTTTTTTCCGTCCCACAAAAAACGCTCCAAGGTAAAAGCCCTCACTCTGTCACTCAGAAACGTATTACAGTGTCTGCCTGCCAGATTAAAATCTTTGCCAGTGTGTGTTCGAGTGTAGACAACGTTCCCCTCCCCCTCTGAAACGTAGGCTATTGTAAGAAATTAGGGAGAGATTTTTTATTAGAGAAGAATGGATTCACTTTTTTAATGCTAGGTACGGATACTATAGTTATCACGTTTCACATTGGATTTATTAACTACAAAAATGTAAGACGTATTTTTAGTTCTGGTGCCGCTCTGCCAACACAAGCTTGTTAGCTAGCTAGCTCTAAAAAACATTCAAAGTTATTTGATAGAAGCCGCTCCTCTGTAGGTATAATTATGTTGGCCTAATTCAGATAATGCATGTCATAACAAGATGCCCAGCGCTTCAAGCCAAGCCTCCTCCTCCACCCTCTCTCGCTCTCTCCCCACCCGCAAAATTTCAGTTGCATCTCGTACCCTACACTTGGTTGTCCATCGCGCATGTAAACAACTATAGCCTAGGCAGCTGTCGTATCGGGTGAATGGTGGCAATTATTGCTGATAAACAAAGGAGTCCGCTCATACTGAACTTTGATCATAAGGTTTATTCATATCACAAGCTTCAGCATAAGTGACAGATGTCATGACATCCGGAGAGCGACTCCTCAGATTGAAATGGCCGCTCTGCCCTTCTTCTTCGTTTAACCCCTACTTATAAACAATGCAAAAAGATGGGCTCCCTCTTCTGGCCAATCACCAGTCTCCCCTGTCTACAACACACTTCCTGTCTGTTGTATGTGGCGTTACACTAAAACATTCCCTCTTGATACCAAAATTAACGTCCTCTCTGGTTCCACTTAAAACATTAACAACGTCATAATCTCAATACACGACATATCCCCCCTTCGAGACGAACTAAAAGTCTCGAAAACAAACAGAATAGGATTATGACAAGTAACAATTTATCTTATTGAGTATCTTTAACATTAAACCAAAAACATTATTCTCTAGAGTGTAAATACCTTTCTATGAATAACTGTTTATGAAGTGTGAATACATTACTCTGAAATATGAACAAATCTTTATGGAGTGTAAGAGCGAAAAACTGTCCGGCAGCCATCTTTTCAGATATCCATCCATCAATCAAGACAGTAAAATTCTCTCACGGTCCCTCTGCCCCAGGCAACCACCTCGGTACTCCAGCTAAACTCATAAACAATGTAAATGCATTTGAAACTATGATGCAATTAAATACACATGTAAGCCCCTGCAAACAAAATCCTATCCAAAAAATATCCACTCTAAGGCTGGTCAACCCATTGGACCCTACAGTGGACCTCTCCCTGCCTAGACTCCCTGTCCCTAAGCATCACCGAAATAAACAAAAACATCTAAGTTCCTCACATGTATTCAATAACATCAAATATCATTCTACAAAAATTAATACGTAAGAATATGACACAATTATGTATTACACATCAAATATGTCTATATTTCATTGCAGACACTGGAATGTAGTCCACTACACTTCATCTCCCCGTAGTCTCCTCTTCCAATGGATTGTTGATGATGGAATCGGAATCTTTCCACACCCTCCTTGTTTCATCTCCTCCAGTCATATTGTCCTTTCATATTGTCCCTTCATATTGTCCTTGTTTGAGTATTTCAATCTCCACATGTCCCCCAAATGCTTCTGGAAGAAAAGAAAAAGACCAAACAGTATCTTTTGCAAAACAAACACTTTCAAATTAAACATCAATATCAACTAAGAATATAAAAATGATATATAAATGATGTATGAATCACATTTACCCTTTCCCCCCTTTGATTCATAAAATCATACCAACATCACCCCAATATTGAATTTTTTTTTTTTTGAAAAATGATAAAAACATCAAAAATGATATTTATCCATTCAGTTCCACTTGTCCATCTTCATCCAGATCAGGAACAGTCAACAACGGCATCTGAGTGTTGTCTCCAGGCATCCCTCTCCAATCTATCTCAATATCATAGCTTTCTCAAATGTCAGTAACAAATTACAAACATCACACACAGTGTTATCAAAGCTGCAACTAGAATCTGAACCATCACTGCCCCTACTGGGCCTACCTGATCTTGCAACCAAGTCTTCGCTGACTTCCAGCTCCTTCAGATATACCAAATGCATCCCTTATATTCTTCAATGCATATATAATCCTTGTAATAATATCTGAACTATCTGGACTCAAAGTATACCTAATATTATCAATATGATCTTCCCAAATGTTACACCATACCATGGAAAAAGTCCCCCCTTCTCCCTTACATTTATCCTTCAATGATAGGCTTGAAGACTATGACATGTAGCCATGTCTCTTTCCATCCAATTTCCAACCCTAGATTTATCTGTGTCCGGTGCTACCCCTCTTATAATGGTAAAAACCTCATATGGAAGCTTCAACGTCGACATGTAACAACATCCTGTCCATCCATAGGGTAAGAATATATACGCTTTATCACCACAAACCCTCCAAATCTCTAAAATTCCCAATAGTCACATTGTCAGGCAAAAGCTAATCTTTTACCATCAAAGTCCTGCTCTTCTTACTACCTGGTACATAAAAAGTAACATATTTCTCATTACTACCCTTAAGGTCATGCATACCCAAAGTTATCATATAACATCACAATCTGATATTCCCATAAACATACCCCTTACCTCATATGTTTTATTAGAACAAAACAACTTTTAGCCCTCAATGGTTACACCTCAAATGCTTCAGGGTTTGCTGTTACCTGATTTTTCTTCCCATCTAACAAATGCACACAAGTTAATTCACTTAACCCAATAACACCTAAACCTAGGCTTAAACAAATGTTTTGACAACGACATTATTTTATCGGTTACTGATTGTTGCTGATACCACAGTCATGACAAAGCATAAGATTGACACATACTTGATAGAGGTCGAGCGACCGTCTCTAACATGTTTGGTGCTGGAATTCTCACCAGACATGGACCCTCAAGATTCCTCACTGATCTTAAAGAATGAGTTAACCGCTGGAACCAAAGATTCCTACCTTCCCATCTCTAATTTTCACAACAGAAGAATCAAACTACATGCATATAGTTTCTCTCTTCCCTAACGAGCGGTACTGATCAGATACCTCTCCTTGTCTGTCACTAAAATCAAAGACCTCATCCTGTACCACCATGATAGTATCCTTCACTATTTCAGATGAATCTATATTGTTCTCTACTACTATCTGCTTTCCTATTTTAACCCTATTCGTACTATCATTGACAGCACTCTCCAATTCGTACCATAAACCCCTGAGTCCTTCTTGCTACCTCCTTTAATTTCAGAAAAGTTGTTGTCGGTGTCATACTTCCTACATTTGCTATTGCCATCGTATCATTAATCCCTTATATACTCTGTGTATTATCTACTGTTGGAGTGACTACTGTAATCTACTCCTCCTTTGGTGACTGCGGAAGCTTCGACAGACTTCAAATCTTCCATTATAAGCGTCACTTTACGAATTACATAGCCCTTTAACCAATAATTCTTAACCGGAACAAATTCTAATGCTTGCACTAGATAAGTATACTTCTATTCTCCCTGACCTTTCTCTGTAACATTACGCAACATAAGTGAACAGTCACTCATAACCCTCTTCCAAACTATACCTCCTTTGATTAGGTGCAACAGCTTCTACTCTGGTCCTGATAACAATACTTCTTCTCCATAATTATCTCTCCATGTGGGAGGAACGTCCCCATCCTAACCCTAATAAGTATTTTTCCTCTAAAATTGGTGCTGGAGCCATTGGCTCCCTTATAATCAAATGCGATATATTTATGGCTTTAATAACTATCAATGTTGAAAGAGTTAAATTGCTTCTCACTGTTGTTTTAATAGACTGAAGTGTTAATGTCCTTAGTTACTTCATCCATTTTCCCCAAAGATTTGAACTCTTTGCTTGTACTTCCATCTATCACCACTAGTGTCAAATGACGTAAATGTAACTTACATTCACTCTCTCTCCCTACTCTAAACCCTAACTTTCAAACTTTTGATTATAAAAATACACCTATAATTACCTTGATCTCCCTACTCTAAAGTGTCCTTCACCACTGTTCTCTCTCTCTTACTACTAACTTTGAAACTTAGCTTACTGTCTTAGAGTTCCTTCAACCTAGTTCTCCTAACTTTTTAATCTAATCTTTTCTCCTAACCTTTAAAAACCTTTTCCACTGATTTATTCACAAAATCCCTTTACCACCAAATTTTAGGATATGTGATTGGGAAAGTCCCCACATGCTTCTGACTTCTTTACACACAGACTTGGCAAACGACTAAACACCTTTTAGCCTAGCCTGAAATCTCTTGGTGTAAGAATGTAACCCAGAATAACAGTCACCCCTTTTAACTTTATTCTTCAAACAGATTGTCTAATAGGCAGTCTAATAGATTATCATCCTTCCTATGATATTATCTTTTTAAGCCAATATGATTCCCAAAAACCCTACTTTTTTTTTAACATCTTCTACCAGACAGCCGTTTAGTGTACATCTTATTGTACAATTCAATTTAAACAATGCATCTCTTCCCAACACTGCAATAACAGTATCTTCTAATATTAGTATGTCTATTTTAATTTCTCCTTGATTTTTATAGCATAGCTCAATTGGTTCCCTAAGAGTAATTACCTGTTTTACTACCTCAAATCCCTATCCTAATTAGTTCATTTTACATAGTGAGATGTTTAACCTCTTTAGGCTGAACACAGATAAGTTTTTCCACTATTCACCATCACTTCTCATAGTCCTCTGGTTTTACTTCAACTGTTAGATATTTTCTCTTCTTCTCTAAATCGGTGCTATCAGCTGACACCCCCCTTCGTATCTTCTAGGCACTCTAGAATCCTTAGGGTTCACCTGGAGAACAGGTGATCTTGACTGGCCCCTGTATCTTCCTTAAAAATGTTCTCTGTTGTTTCCTCCTGGCCCATTGCACTCACAGGTAAAGTGACCAACCTGTCCATAATTATAACAGTCTTCTGGAGATTGCTGGAAGTGTAGCTGAAATCTTCCTCCTCCTTCTAAGCCTTCTCGTCCTCTTCCTCTCCAATTCTGTGTCTGTCCAGAAACTGTCTGTGGATATGGAACACCTGGTACCCCCCTTGGCTGGTACAATTGCATTTGATATTGTTCAGTTGAAGCTGTAACAGTGATTGTTGATTTGGTTCACTCTGATTCTTCATAACCAAAGCTTCTCTTCTCCACCAGTTGTATGATTGAGTTTTCTGAGAGTTTCTTGATCCTGTTCTTTCTTGGTGTTGACATATCAGGATTCTTCAACAGCTTATATTCTAAGTTCTGTCCTCGAAATATCATCTTCCATCATCTTCTTACTAGTGACCTTTTTCCTCCTCAATGTATTCTTCTCCTCCAATTCTTGGGATCCTTTTCTCAACAGTTTTTCTTCCTCTGTATCTTCATCCTCATCTTTCCGAACCTCATTCTTCTCTTAGTTTCAAGACATCTCGGTTTTTCTTCCTTCTGGAGTTTTGGATTCATCTTTCTGGTCGTTTCTGCTTGTCCTCTATCTATTATTCATCTTCATCTCTGATGCAACAATCACCCTCCTGGATGATCCCTGGAAGCTGAGGATAAACATCCCTAAGCTCTACTTCCTTCTCATAAGGTGGGTGTCTTTTTGCTGAATCCGTATGTGAGAAAGGTGTACTAACTTCTCTATACCTTTGTTTATCTTATCGCTGGAATCTTTTATCAGTTTTTGTTTGAGAATGAAGGGCAACTTTTGTTTCATTTGCCGGATAACCTAGCAATACTCTAGTTAAAGGATTACTATTTTCCCATATCAACCGGTGTAATGACTTTTTATAGCCTTGATGTCGTTTTTACCCATTGTAACAACCCTTTTATATTCCTTTATCGTGAATTATTTTATTTTAGACTATATAGCCTATGGCTTCCCCCCTTTACTTATTAATATAAACCTTTTTTTAAATAAATCAATTAAAAATCATGAATAATTAAAACCAATTTTTATTCCTATATCCTATGTCACCAATTTATCAATTAGTGGTGGCTATCTTACCACAACCCATCAAATGCAAATAGTCAACTTCAGACTACAATACCCATAAACAAAGCCTGTAACCCCTTGCTCTATAACCCCTTGCTCTATAAGCACCTAATTATCTTAAATTTACAGAATAATGTCAGTCCTTGATTCCCAACACAACTCCAATCAACCCCCGTGATGCACATAGCTTCCAAAATGCAATTTTTAATGAAATAGTATTTGCCAAGCCTATGTGAAATTGTCATAACATCAAATATTTTGTAACCAGACCAGTCTCAAAACCTTTTTGACTTGATCCTCTGCCGCGTCACGAGACGTGTACGTCAGTCACACGTTAGCCCCTCCTCTCTCTCTCTCCTTTGTTCCTCTCATATGACAAAAGAACAGAGACACAGGAAAAGATTTTAGTAGTTAATGCAATCACTGAGTTATCTCAACCATATTCAACATTCCTTCGTTCTACATTCGCTCTAAGAATTAACTCAGGAATAATTATCGATCGCTCAAAAACATTTTATTTTATTTTAATCCGTCATTTAATTTAATTCATTATACTCCGTCAACATATATTTAATGTATAAATTCACTACATCTCAACAAATAGTTTCATGTTCAAACACCAGCCGCTTTAAAACTATAAGATTCGTGTTAAAATCTATCCTCTTTGTTCCCTCGTCTGTGTCTCCCTGTCTCCCCCTGCAGTGTAACAGATGTGTTGTTTAGTAAAATCCCACGCATGCGCGATACATTCAAAAATACTTTTTCACCGTGGAAGGGAGATTCTTAGATCTCTCCCCAACCCCAAATAGACGGTTAACAGTCCTGCTGTACCCCCGTTTCCCCCTCATAGTCAAACAACATTTAACAGCGCTCACAAAACATAGAACCGAAATTCCACATACAAACATAATTTAAGAGGCTTTCTCCCATCGCAGTGGGACCTCTACGGTCACATGTTAGCATGCAGCATATTAGCATTTAGCCTTAGCCTGTATGCACCATGTAGCATGAAAACAATGCACCCGACATTGCGTCTTTAATAACTTTTTCCTTTGTCCTAACTTTAGGCTGCCGTGAGTTCTGGATATTTTTATGAGCGGTCCCCCCCCCAAGCAGATATCCCGTCGGACAGAAGATGGGCAAGCAACCCCCACTAAATCTACAACCAAACTCCAGTCAAGACTGACTGACTGACCTGAAACCCATAACGCGTTACCAGGATTTTATGGCCCACCATGCGGTCGCCTCGTTTGTTACGAGGGCTTATCAAATCCTGCAATGTCCTAACTTGTATACATATCTTGGCCCCGATTGTTCTTGACTTACTATTCAAGCAACACATCTCTATAAACAATCCATAAGCTCTAACCACTTTTGCGCTGGTTAAAATTTTTTATAATGATTAGCCAGACCCCCAGTCATCAGCAATAACGCCACACGAGGCACATTTCGGTCCTAAATGGTACATTTCTCCAGTGTACAATCACATAGCATCCAAACCAACAACTTCCAAAGCTGTGAGGAAAACTCACCCTTTTCTGGCACTTCAGACCGAGTTAGCTTGGCGGCTACGAATGCAACAAAGAAGATTTGCAGACCAGCCCCACGTTGGGCGCCATTTGTCGTATCGGGTGAATGGTGGCAATTATTGCTGATAAACAAAGGAGTCCGCTCATACTGAACTTTGATCATAAGGTTTATTCATATCACAAGCTTCAGCATAAGTGACAGATGTCATGACATCCGGAGAGCGACGCCTCAGATTGAAATGGCCGCTCTGCCCTTCTTCTTCGTTTAACCCCTACTTATAAACAATGCAAAAAGATGGGCTCCCTCTTCTGGCCAATCACCAGTCTCCCCTGTCTACAACACACTTCCTGTCTGTTGTATGTGGCGTTACACAAAACATTCCCTCTTGATACTAAAATTAACGTCCTCTCTGGTTCCACTTAAAACATTAACAACGTCATAATCTCAATACACGACACAGCCGATAGCGCCCATGCACTGTCGGCTGCCTAAGCTAAAACAACTATTGCTTGCTCGCTCCATAGCAAGCTGCTTCATCCACACTGATTGGTGAAGTAATTCAATGTCGAGCTAATGTAAAAATAATGTCAATTTCAGAGGTTTAAAAAGGAACAGAAAGGAACGATATAAACCAGTACATTTTTTGTGTTCAAACCGGTTCAGAACTTTATTTTGCAGGTCGGAACAGTGGAACCGAAAAAAATTAAATAATTGTTATGTTCAGAACTAAACGATTGAAAAATAATTTCAGTTCCAATCCCTGATTTAAAGTGCATTTCAAGTTTAATTTAACATTAACTTTAACATTAACTTCGATTTTTGGTTGAAATGAAGATGTGAATCCAACATATCAGTTATGAATTTTTAGACAAACTGGAATTAAAGCCAGACAGATGGAGCTATCCAAGCAGAAGATACATTTCCTGCAAAAGTTGATATTTGGTTGTGCTGACAACCAAACTCAATTCATTATAACTTTTGCAATACGGTAAATAACCTATTACCTTGTCGACAAGTTAACAAATTATGTTGGATTCACGTCTCTATCTCAACCAAAAATACGATTAAGCCAGTGGCTCAGATGGAACTATCCAAGCAGTAGATAGATCTCTTTTAAATGTTGACATTTGGTTGTGCTGTCAACGAAACACAATTCAATATTACTTTTGTAAAACAGTAAATAGCTTAATGTTAAGGCTATTTTATAAACTAATGTAACAGAATATATTCAACCTTAAAATGAGTAACATATCAATGGCCACATTTTTAGGTTACTGTAACAATAAATGTCTTCTTATGTTATCATAGAAAGCTTGCATGTTCAGGGTCGCAGGTCTGGGGAAATCTTCACAATTGCTATAATAATCTGCATAGAATCTCAAATGGCATTGATCTCTTACATCATGTTCTTTAATGTAATCTCAACTAATTGCAATCCAGGTCATTTAGTTGTGCTATTAGATCAAGCACAGTGATTACACATTAAGTTGTATAAATGTGCCCAGTGGGTATGCAATACATAGGGAATAGGATACCATTTGGGACGGATACTATGGCTTTCATTAGAGCAGTGTTAGAACATCATGTGTTCAGACACAGGCTTTGTACTATCCCCTGCCTCACTCCGTCTGTGTGTGGGCTTTATGGAACAGAACAGGCAAACAAGCCTCCTTCAGACCTGGCTCTGCGTGTGAGAAGAGACAGGGAGAGGAGAGAAGGCAAGATGGGGGGAGGAAAGAAGTTGTACATATAATCTGTGTTTGGCTCATGTACAGGACACGCACGTGCGCACATGTACTCGCACACACATACACACACAAATTCAACCATGTAATTTTCCCCCAGTATTATTATACTACGACGGTGTGTGTGTGTGTTCCACGGTGGTGTTGGGTCAGAATGTGAGTCGTCCTTTAAACACGTTTATTGTGTAAACAGCTCTGTGTTGGTCGGGGAAGTTAAAGACAGTAACAGGCGCCTGTCAACAGCCGGCCTGAGCTCTAGTGTATTAGAGGATATTCCTCTGTAGATAGGGATTAGTGTCTCTGGCATTGTTTGTTTGCTAATTCCATCTCCAAGGTATATGCGGAACAAAAGGCATGAATAATTTAATGTGATTTCGAAGTGGATGAAAGGAAACGATCAGGGAGCATGGGAGATTAATGGGAGTGAAAAACGAAAAGCAAATTGGAAAATACCAAACCTTTTCCCACACGAAGGGAGAACTTCAGTTAGTAAACAGAAATTGAAGACATTGTTTCATCGAAAACATCCCAACAAGGAGAAATGAATCAAGAATAAAATGTTCCACAGCTCTAAAGTGTGAGGAGTGTCAAAGCATGATGTTTTGGAATGAAGATAATGGTATCCACACACACCGCCGCTGCTCCGCATATCCTAATTGAATTAATGTATTGTTTGGGTTTGATAAATAGGTGATGTTTTGAACACCAAACATCTAGCCAAACAGCCACAAGGTCGTAAATACATTTGCAATGCCAGGTGAGTGTCATACAGTATCTTGTTTGTGTTCAGACTCATGTTGATACCAGTGTAGGCCTATGCACTCAACATATTCATCCATCCTTTTAGATCCTCCAGAGATCAGGGCCCCATATTAATAAAGCATCTTAGTAGGAGTAAGATCTAGGATCAGTTTTGCCTTTTGGATCATAATTTTACATTGACATTTTAGTAATTTAGCAGACGCTCTTATCCAGAGCGACTTACAGTTAAGTTAGTGAGTGCATACATTTTCATACTTTTCATAATGAATGAGATAAAATGGACAGGGGGGGACCTGATTTCTAGATCAGCACTCCTACTCTGAGACGCTTTATGAATACAGGCCCTGACATCTCTGCTTAGTCCAGGGCTGATGGCACACAGGCCTGACCTTTCACTGTGGTGGCCCACTCCGGAGACTCTCTGAGCAGTAAGCTTCTGGACACTGGTGGGCCTAGCCCCTCCCAGCCATGTAGCCCCATGCTGGGCAGCGCTTTCTCCTTTCTGTATCCCCCCTCCATCTATCCTTTCATCCCTCCCTCCCCCTCTCCGCCAGTGAGCGTTCTCCAGGAGAGAGCAGAGGAGCATATGGGCTTGGACTCATGCAACTTTCCATACCAAGCACACATACACGTGACAGAATGGTCCTCTTACAAAGAACGGCAACCGTATGGCCTTTGAGTTTGTTTGTGCCACCCATACACTAAAATGTATGCACGCATGACTGTAAGTCGCTTTGGATAAAAGCGTCTGCTAAATGGCATATTATTATTATTATTATTATTTTGTGGAGCCTGATACAAAGACTTGTGGTCACAATTGAATGTGTTTATCATGAGTTATTGATTAAATGTCCTAATTCAAATAGATATAAATATGACAACAGCGCAAGTCATCTACCTAGCTATAAGGGTTTAGAATGGAAACCGAGCCTTGGGAAATGTTTAAATCTCTCACTGAGTGGCCGCGTCCCAAATGGCACGCTATTCCCAACAGTGCACTACTTAGGGAAGTAGTGCACTAAATAGGGTATGGGGTGCCATTACAGTAAATGAGTAGATACATCTCTCAGTGTTTGCCCAAGTGTGAGGGAGGTTGTATGGAGACTGGTTTCTATTTTTGTATTAATCTTTTTTTATATATTTTTTTGTTTACAATACAAAACATATACATACAAATGACAGAATACAAACGCACATAAAAATCAACGACATCACACCTGCCCAGACCTACCTGCTCACACCCCCATCTCCAGCATACGCATCACTCTCCGCCACATGGCCTCAAACTGCACCATTTTGTTTCTCTCCATCACCCACACACTTTCCGCATTTAGTTAATAAAGCATTTGACCTTTCCATTGTGTTAACGATGGAGGATTGGTTGATTTCCAGTTTTTAAGTATATGTTTTTCAAGATGATTGACGAGAAAAGTATCATTCAACCCATCGGGTATCTCACTGCACCCTCATATGCCAAGTCTTGAAATATGCAGACAGACGGATTAAAAGTACATTTCCATTGTAATACTTCTGACAGCCAACTTTCTAACTCCGCCCATAACGTTTGGACTTTATAGCGTTCCCAGAAGGCATGGATTATTGAGTCATTGTTAGTTTTACACTTAAAATATGACTCTCCCGTTGTGCTGTAGAATTTTAGAATTTTGTATAATACATTCTATACATTAGTTTATACTGGATTAAGCGAACATTTTCGCTAAATGTAATTTGGTTAGTTATGTTCCAACATTCCCTCCATCTTGTGCCAATATAGGTTCTTTTTAAATCTTGGTTGCAATAGTTAATATTTTTTTCTAAGAGATTGTCAGTTGGATAGGCCCTTGTATATCTTACCTATCATAAGACATCTGTGGCCCTGTGTTGTGTGACAAAACTGAACATTATAGAGTGGTCGCTTATTGTCCCCAGCACAACATGCTCCTGTGTAATGATCATGCTGTTTAATCAGCTTCTTGATATGCCACATCTTTCAGGTGGATGGATTATCTTGGCATTGGAAAAATGCTTACTAACAGGGATGTAAACAAATTTGTGCACAAGATATGAGAAAATAAGCTTTTTGTGCGTATGGAACATTTCTGAGATCTTTTATTTCAGCTCATGAAACATGGGACCAACACTTTGCATGTTGCGTTTATATTTTTCTTTAGTGTGTGCATCACAAGTAAAGGACTTGGGTGGCGAGTTGATACAATTCCAAGTCTGGAAGGTTAAAACCACCCGAAGATTTAGGAATATCTATTTCTAAAGCAGTTTCATCAAACAATGTATTATTTGTGTATATTTTTACTTTAGGACATGTATATAATATGTGTATTAAATGTATTAATTCAGCTGGAAAGTTGAAAGCTTCCAAAGTTTTGAATAGAAAATGCCATTCAAGATGGTCGAAAGCCTTTTTGGCATCAACAGCCATTATTGATAAATCTATATCTTGTTTTTTAGCGTATTGTATTAAACTTAAACATGTTCTTGTATTTGTTTGTAAGTGTCTATTTTTAGCCTGGTTTCTCCAAGTCCTTTCAGACAGCGCTCCTCGTAGGGGATCAGGCAGGCAGAGAACAGCATCGATCCATCCCAATCACACAGTGAACGCCCATAGAGCTGCTGCCCAGATCTCGCAACATGTTTTGCTGCTAGAACACATCACAGTTTAGACAGGCAGAACCTCTCCCTCTCCTTCCTCTGTCCTGTCCTCTTTTCCCCCTGTCTTCTCCTCCCTTCTCCTCCTCCTTCTCACCCTCTTCTACCTCCTCCCCTGCTGTAGATCAACCTCTTTTCCCACCTCAATATGACGTCTGAAAATGATCAAGCCCTCGATGATGATAGAAACAAGACAGAGCTTTTATTGAACAGCTTTGTGCAAGGTTTTCTACATGTTTGCGTTATGTAGACTCTGACGCCCATATATCAACATGTTTTGAATTGGCCCAACAAAACCATGATGAAGCCCTTGCTTATGTCGTAAACATTTGTATGTGTGTTCCTCTGTAGAGAATACAGGCGTATGTTTGAATTATTATTCAAGACCATCATGGTTCCGAAACCCAGGAATCTGGTAATGCACACAAGCAGACGCAAACAACCGAATAGTGTTCTCAACTATCAATAGTTTGTTATCAACCACAGAGTTGGTCTGTTCAGATCAAAGGGAGTTGGTCAATATGGGTTCAGCCTTGTCAGTCGTGTGGGATATTGCCTTAATGATGGAGCCAGCCAGAGTAAAGTGTCCCCTGAAAGCGGTGGCAGGCAGGCAGTCAGTCTGCTTTGCCAGTGTTTTTGTGAGCTACAAGTGGAGAAAAACAAAGACAGCCAGGCAGCTTCAAAGCAGCCGGATGACATTTAGGGCTTTCTATCTTCAAAGCCCTATTTGCTTTTGTACTTCCTCTTTGAGTATAATTAATATATTTTTTTCCAAAGGATCAGAGTTGGCTGAAAACACAGCTTCAGACATCGGTGGTAATTTCATAACATGTTTAATAATTGTTTTAAAATCAAAATAAGCCATGTATAGTCTATCTGTGTGGTTGTTGTGGCTGAGAATTAAAACGCAGTACATTTTCAACTTTAGTTTGTGAAAGTATAAAAATATGAAAGCATTAAGTATTAAAACATTTTGATACATTTTGACTGGGGCGAAGGTTCACCTTCCAACAGGACAATGACCCTAAGCACACAGCCAAGAAAACGCAGGAGTGGCTTCGGGACAAGTCTCTGAATGTCCTTGAGTGGCCCAGCCAGAGCCTGGACTTGAACCCGATCGAGGGGAAGACCTGAAAATAGCTTTGCAGCAACGTTCTCCATTCAACCTGACAGAGCTTCAGAGGATCTGCAGAGAAGAATGGGAGAAACTCCCCAAATACAGGTCTGCCAAGCTTTTAGCGTCATAACCAAGAAGACTCGAGTCTGTAATCGCTGCCAAAGGTGCTTCAACAAAGTACTGAGTAAAGGGTCTGAATACTTATGTAAATTTGATATTTAAGTTTTTTATGTTTAATACATTTGCAAAACATTCTAAAAACCAGTTTTTGCTTTGTCATTATGGGGTATTGTGTGTAGATTGATGAGAATTATTATTATTATTAAAACCCCCCAAAAGTAATCAATTTTAGAAGAAGGCTGTAACGTAATTTTTTGGGGAATAAGTCAAGGGGTCTGAATAATTTCCAGTGGCATCCTTTAAAACAGAGCTGATATCCTAATAGACACCTCAGTGAGCACCACCTGATGGGGAGCTCTGACGTGTGTGTGTGTGTTAGTGTGTGTGTTTGTGTGTGTGTGAGCCTCATTCACATTCACCAGGCATTAGCACACTGGTCCCCCATGTTGCCTTCCTTTATAATTCATGAGCTTGTGCCCCAACTGTCTTTGCATTGCACTGGGGCTCAATGACAAAAGACAGGCCAATTTTTACATGTTTTGTTTATCTGTTTGTCTGTTTGTTTTTGTTAATTTCTTACTTACAGTACAGGTGCATTTACCAACCCACCCTTCCATTATGTTAGATTATAGGCTACAGCATGCAACTAGGTCAGGGTATGGTCTTGGTCAATGTCAATGTCATGGTCTCCACCTGCTGATTTCCAAGGTTTTGGGCATGACTGACCTCTGTGCTATCACAGAAACTGGTGAATCAACGTTGTTTCCATGTCATTTCAACAACAAAAAATGTATGTGATGACGTTGAATCAATGTGGAAAAATGATTGGATTTGCAAAAAGTCATCAACATAAGGGAATTTCGTCTTGTTTTCACGCAATTTTATACCTAAATCCAATGACATGGTGAAATGTTTTGTTGATTTTACATTGAATTCATATTAGTTGACAACTCAACCAAATGTAAATCAAAAATAGATGTTAAACTGACATCTGTGCCCAGTGTGGTGGACTCTAAGATAGCAGAATAGAATGTCCAGTTCTGTCTTTAGGGTCAAGGTGGGGCCAAGAGATAATCATTCACTCAGTGATTCACATGCACTGGTTGTGGTGTATTAGTGTGACTTCTCATAAGTAAAGCTTTGTAATATCATTCAGCTTTGTAGAAGTGTATTATGAAACAAATCTGCAGGTCTCCTGCAGAACATGTTTTCCATCAGTCCCATCCCAGTTCACTGTCCATTTTCTCTGTGTGTGTAGGAGACTGTGTTCCACAGGGATGCATCCAAAATAGGTAATCACTAATCCCTCTCAAAATGAGCGTTCCCTGTTCTTCTGATGTGCACCCATCAAAAAGAGAGAAAGAAAAATACTGATGAATTATCCTGTGTATATCTCTCTCTCTTCTATCTCTATCCTTCCTTCCCTCTTTCTTTAAATCGATATGGCGCTGGCTGTCACAGGTCAGTGGCCCGTACGCGTTGGGCCGGGTGGCTATAGAGGAACATCACGTCTCCCAGGGCCCTCTTTCCAGGTTATAACTGGGTCCTATCTCCAATATCCGCCCAAGATTGACTGAGGGGGACAAGATGGAAATAAATATATATTCCTATATATATATATATATATATATATATATATATATATATATATATATATATATATACAGTACCAGTCAAAAGTTTAGACACACCTCAAGGGATTTTCTACAATTGTAGAATAATAGTGAAGAAATCAACACAATGAAATAACACATATGGAATCATGTAGTAACGAATTAATTTTTAAACAAATCAAAATATATTTTAGATTTTAGATTCTTCAAAGTAGCCACCCTTTGCATTGATGACAGATTTTCACACTCTTGGCATTCTCTCAACCAGCTTCATGAGGAATGCTTTTCCAACAGTCTTGAAGGAGTTCCCACATATGCTGAGCACTTGTTGGCTGGTTTTCCTTCACTCTGCGGTCCGACTCATCCCAAACCATCTCAATTGGGTTGAGGTCGGGTGATTGTGGAGGCCAGGTCATCTGATGCAGCACTCCATCACTCTCCTTCTTGGTCAAATAGCCCTTACACAGCCTGGAGGTGTGTTGGGTCATTGTCCTGTTGAAAAACAAATGATAGTCCCACTAAGCGCAAACCAGATGGGATGGCGTATCGCCGCAGAATGCTGTGGTAGCCATGCTGGTTAAGTATGCCTTGAATTCTAAATAAATCACAGACAGTGTTACCAGCAAAGCACCCCCACACCATCACACCTCCTCCTCCATGCTTCACGGTGGGAACCATGCATGCGAAAATCATCCGTTCACAGACTCTGCGTCTCACAAAGACACGGCGGTTGGAAACAAAAATATCAAATTTGGACTTATCAGACCAAAGGACAGATTTCCACCGGTCTAATGTCCATTGCTTGTGTTTCTTGGCCCAAGCAAGTCTCTTCTTATTATTGGTGTCCATTAGTAGTGGTTTCTTTGCAACAATTCGACCATGAAGGCCTGATTCACGCAGTCTCCTCTGAACAGTTGATGTTGAGATGTGTCTGTTACTTGAACTCTGTGAAGCATTTATTTGGGCTGGGCTGCAATTTCTGAGACAGGTAACTCTGGGTCTTCCTTTCCTGTGGCGGTCCTCATGAGAGCCAGTTTCATCATAGTGCTTGATGGTTTTTGCGACTGCACTTGAATAAACTTTAAAAGTTCTTGAAATTTCCGCATTGACTGACCTTCATGTCTTAAAGTAATGATGGACTGTCATTTCTCTTTGCTTATTTGAGCTGTTCTTGCCATAATATGGACTCTGTCTTTTACCAAATAGGGCTATCTTCAGTATACCAACCCTACCTTGTTACAACACAAATGATTTGCTCAAAAGCATTAAGAAGGAATGAAATTCCACAAATGAACTTTTAACAAGGCACACATGTTAATTGAAATGCATTCCAGGTGACTACCTCATGAAGCTGGTTGAGAGAATGCCAAGAGTGTGCAAAGCTGTCATCAAGGCAAAGGGTGGCTACTTTGAAGAATCTCAAATATAAAATATGTTTAGATTTTGTTACTACATGATTCCATATGTGTTATTTCATCATTTTGATGTCTTCACTATTATTCTACAAAGTACAAAATAGTAAAAATAAATAAAAACCCTTGAATGATTAGGTGTGTCCAAACTTTTGACTGGTACTGTATATACTTCTGACTGGTACTGTATATACAGTGCATTCAGAACGTATTCAGACCCCTTGCCTTTTCCACATTTTATTACGTTACAGCCTTATTCTAAAATGTATTCAATTACTTTTTTTTCGTCATCTATCTACACACGATACCCCATAATGACAAAGCGAAAACAGGTTTTTAGAAATGTTTGCACATTTATACAAAATGAAAAACAGAAATACCTTATTTACATAAGTATTCAGACCCTTTGCAATGAGACTCGAAATTGAGCTCAGGTGCATCCTGTTTCCATTGATCATCCTTGAGATGTTTCTACAACTTGATTGGAGTTCACCTGTGGTAAATTCAATTGATTGGACATGATTTGGAAAGGCACACTCCTGTCTATATAATGTCCCACAGTTGACAGTGCATGTCAGAGAAAAAACCAAGCCATGAGGTTGAAGGAATTGTCCCTAGAGCTCTGAGACAGGATTGTGTCGAGGCACAGATCTGGGGAAGTGTACCAGAAAATGTCTGCAGCATTGAAGGTCCCCAAGAACACAGTGGCCTCCATCATTCTTAAATGGAAGAAGTTTGGAACCACCAAGACTCTTCCTGGCCAAACTGAGCAATCGGGGGAGAAGGGCCTTGGTCAGGGAGGTGACAGAGCTCCAGAGTTCGTGTATGGAGATGGGAGAACCTTCCAGAAGGACAACCATCTCTGCAGCACTCCACCAATCAGGCCTTTATGGTAGACTGGCCAGACTTAAGCCACTCCTCAGTAAAAGGCACAAGACAGCCCGCTTGCAGTTTGCCTAAAGGCACCTTAAGGACTCTCAGACCTGGTCTGATGAAACCAAGATTGAACTCTTGGCAGCATCATGCTGTGGGGATGTTTTTCAGCGGCAGGGACTGGGAGACTAGTCAGGATCGAAGGAAAGATGAACAGAGCAAAGTACAGGGAGTTCCTGCTCCAGAGCGCTCAAGACCTCAGATTGGGGCGAAGGTTCACCTTCCAACAGGACAACGACCCTAAGCGCACAGCCAAGACAATGCAGGAGTGGCTTCTGGACGAGTCTCTGAATGTCCTTGAGTGGCCCAGCCAGAACCTGGACTTGAACCTGTTAGAATATCTCTGGAGAGACCTGAAAATATCTGTGCAGCGACGCTCCCCATCTAACCTGACAGAGCTTGATAGGATCTACAGAGAAGAATGGGAGAAACTCCCCAAATACAGGTGTGCATGCAAGTAGTGTCATACCCAAGAAGACTTGAGTCTGTAATCGCTGCCAAAGGTGCTTCATCAAAATATTGAGTAAAGGGTCTGAATACGTATGTAAATGTTATATTTCAGTTTTTAATTTTTAATACATTTGTAAAAAAAATTACAAACCTGTTTTTGCTTTGTCATTATGGGGTATTGTGTGTAGATTGATAAGGGGGGGAAAAACAATTTAATCCATTTAAGAATAAGGCTGTAACGTAACAAAATATGGAAAAAGTCATGGGGTCTGAATATTTTCTGAATACACTTTATAATTTACCAGCCAGTCTTCGTGGTGGTTTTGCTTTATAATAATTAGGGGGTGCTTATATAGTCTTGTGTCACTGTATGTACAAGTGGGTAACCTGTACAGGTGCGAAATGGAAATTAGTTTTTTGCATATCCCACTCCCCCTGAGACACCCTCAGGGAGTGGGGTCACTGCCGGGGGATCAGCCATTACTGACAGTGACCCTGGAGCAATTAGGGTTAATTGCCTTGCTCAAGGGTATAATGACAGATTTACCTTGTCGGCTCGGGATTCAAACCAGCAACCTTTTAGTTACTGGCCCAACGCTCCTAACTGCCAGGATACCTGCCGCCCCGTTATTCAGCATTGTGTGGTTTTGGTGAGACCTATTATGATTTATTGTACAGTTGACGTATCTTATTCCCAATTAAGGTGTTCAGTTATTGCTGTGATAGTTAGACACCTATACACAAATTCGGCGAGGAAATACAAGATAAGGCATATGTAGACATTAACAAAAATAGAGAATAATGAATAGCTAACTTTACTTAGATTCTGAGAGCAGGAGTTTGTAATATCTATAATAACACTTGAGATAATGACAAAGCACTGTGCTAGTATATTTATCTAACTACCGCACACGCTCATGGTTTTAGAGGAAGTCCAATTACCAATGTTTGAGATTGGAGTCTTCTGGCCATTATTGGACTGAACACTACTGTCTCTCGCCCTGTCAACACACACAGAACCACCCTCCAAAGGATGTGTAGGAGGTGTTACATTAGCACCTGGAAGTGTTAACAGCAAAACAAGTGACCTTTAGACTCGCAGCTACAGTACCTGGGAAACTCTTTGCTTATGTCCCAAATGGCATCCTATTCCCTAAAACGTGCACTAGTTTTGACCATATGGGCCCTGGTCAAAAGTAGTACACTATATAGGGAATAGGGTGCCATTTCGGACGCAACAATTCTCACCAGGGAATCTCTTTCTCTCTCGCTCTCTCTTTCTGCCTGTCTCTCTCTCCTCCCTTTTACTCCCTCTCTTTCATGCTCTCTCACTGAACTTTTTCTCTTTTAAAACCCTGACAGGTGCCTGTCTAAATTCAGGAAATTGCCATTATGATTGTACAATGGCCAATCCTACTCATAGCTGATGTCAGTCAAAATGTCACACCACCTCTGCAGCACCTTTCATAACTTTTATGAAGTTTGCAATCTGTGAAAACTGTATACTTTTAAAAACCTTATGAAATCCACTTATGTTTGACTGTTATGTTACCTCAGTGCCCTTTGTTTTGTTTGTTTTTGTTGGGCAGGTACATTATCCATTTCAAATGATAAGTTTATAAAACCTGTACCCATAGGCTGCCTCTCAAAAAAATAAAAAAATAAAAAGAAATAAATACTTACAGAGAGTTTAATAATAAATAACAAAATGCAGTATAAACAGGAAAAGAAAACGAAAAAGTGGGCCCCCAACCTCCTATCCCATTCCCTCTACCCCACCCAGCCAACATGCAGTGCTGCCTGCCAGCAGTAATAGTCTCTGATTGATTGAGAGGTTCAAGGAGCTATCCTCGTAATAGATGCAAAGCAAATAGATAATAGATGCAAAGCATTTAATATTTATATTCATGCAGTAAGATATTAATTTTGTAACTTTGCCCCAGAAGCATTTAACTGCAGGGCACATCATATGGAGGAATGTGCCTACCTGATTTAGAGGACACAGTGAACAGTTGGGAGTTGGGGTCAATCTCATCGTAAAACGTTTCCTTGGTGTTAAATACAGTCTGAGAACAATCTTAAAATGTAAACTTCAAAGTTGATGGTTCGGATTACGGGATGCCAAGGTCATATTTTTCCATATTCTGTTCCAGTTAAAGGGTTGTTCAGATTCAATTAGATCTGTGGACCATACTTTTTTAATGGCTAGGTCAGAATATGAGCTTTCCAAAAGTTGATTATATATTATAGAGATCAGTCCTTTCGGGAGCCCAGATCATTTATTTAGAAATCCCATCATTGGATGGTTTGGTAGTTGGGTTTCCCAAGGGACTTTGCCTGGTAATGTGTATGTCTTTCAAATCTTGGAATGTTCTCAAACCATTACTGTCCATGATATCGGCAAGGGTACGGATTCCACATTTGGTCCATTGGGGAGATGCAAAAGGCCGCCCTCCAGATCTCAAGGCGTTATTGTGAAATATTGGAGTATGGGCATGCCATTTTGATTCCCAGTTACATTGTTTTTCAATTTTGCGCCAAATAGAAATTGTGTGAGCAATAATAGTACCAAAGCCAGTTTGCATTGTTTATGTGATATATCAGTGAAGACCATCTCTTCCAGGGCAATAGGAGACACCATATTTCTGTATATCCTCAGCCAGGTACAGTGAGTGAAAAAATGTATTTGATCCCCTGCTGATTTTGTACGTTTGCCCACTGACAAAGAAATGATCAGTCTATAATTTTAATGGTAGGTTTATTTGAACAGTGAGAGACAGAATAACAACAAAAAAATCCAGAAAAACGCATGTCAAAAATGTTATAAATTGATTTGCATTTTAATGAGGGAAATAAGTATTTGACCCCCTCTCAATCACAAAGACACCTGTCCACAGAAGCAATCAATCAATCAGATTCCAAACTCTCCACCATGGCCAAGACCAAAGATCTCAAGGCAGCTGGGACCATAGTCACCAAGAAAACAATTGGTAACACACTACGCCGTGAAGGACTGAAATCCTGCAGTGCCTGCAAGGTCCCCCTGCTCAAGAAAGCACATACAGAGGCCCGTCTGAAGTTTGCCAATGAACATCTGAATGATTCAGAGGAGAACTGGGTGAAAGTGTTGTGGTCAGATGAGACCAAAATCGAGCTCTTTGGCATCAACTCAACTCGCCGTGTTTGGAGAAGGAGGAATGCTGGCTATGACCCCAAGAACACCATCCCCACCGTCAAACGTGGAGGTGGAAACATTATGCTTTGGGGGTGTTTTTCTGCTAAGGGGACAGGACAACTTCACCGCATCAAAGGGACGATGGACGGGGCCATGTACCGTCAAATCTTGGGTGAGAACCTCCTTCCCTCAGCCAGGGCATTGAAAATGGGTTGTGGATGGGTATTCCAGCATGACAATGACCCAAAACACACGGCCAAGGCAACAAAGGAGTGGCTCAAGAAGAAGCACATTAAGGTCCTGGAGTGGCCTAGCCAGTCTCCAGACCTTAATCCCATAGAAAATCTGTGGAGGGAGCTGAAGGTTCGAGTTGCCAAACGTCAGCCTCGAAACCTTAATGACTTGGAGAAGATCTGCAAAGAGGAGTGGGACAAAATCCCTCCTGAAATGTGTGTAAACCTGTTGGCCAACTACAAGAAACATCTGACCTCTGTGATTGCCAACAAGGGTTTTGCCACCAAGTACTAAGTCATGTTTTGCAGAGGGGTCAAATACTTATTTCCCTCATTAAAATGCAAATCAATTCATAACATTTTTGACATGCGTTTTTCTAGATTTTTTTGTTGTTATTCTGTCTCTCACTGTTCAAATAAACCTACCATTAAAATGATAGACTGATCATGTCTTTGTCAGTGGGCAAACGTACAAAATCAGCAGGGGATCAAATACTTTTTTCCCCTCACTGTAGGTAGGATAGGACGAAATGCTAGTACATGGAAATACAGGTACGAATAGTCCTCCTACTTCTTTCCCTCTTAGCAAGTTTGTTAATTTTATCCGGGTTCGCATACCTTTCCATATACATTTTGAAACCTCACTATGAATTGTATCCCAATAGCCAGAAGGGGGAGACAAGAGAAGCATTGAACTACAGAAATTCAGCCGTGGCATTATATTAATTTTGACAATTGATATTTGTCCAGTTAAATCAACTGGGATATTAGTCCATCTACTGAGGACAAATTTAATTGATTTAAGTGTTCTGTTAAAGTTTCTGGCAATCGTTTTATCTAATATATCTATTCCCAAATATTTAAAATGGGAAATCATTGGGATTCCTTAAGTAGAGTTAGAGTCCTCCATCGGGGTCTTAGATTTATTTCATAATTTGAGAGAGAGCTAAATTTGTCTATGATCTTCAGAGCTTTTGGGAGGGATTGAGATACATTATCTAGATCAAGTAAGATATCGTCGGCGTATAATGAGATAACGTGATTCGTAGAATTGAGCGATATCGGTGTAATTTCTTTCGATTGTCGAATTGCCTGGGCCAGGGGCTCCATAGACAATAACAATAGCAGAGGTGAGATGGGACCACCTTGCTTGCTACTTCTAGTTATTCTAAACGGAACAGAGCAGGTATTGCCTGTTATTACTATGGCTGAGGGATTGGCATATAGTATTTTAACCATATTAATAAAATTGGAGCCAAGTCCCATATGTTCCAAAACTGACCAAAGATATGACCATTCTAATCTATCAAAAGATTTTCTGCGTCGAGAGATAGAACTGCCCAATGAGCTTTAGTTTCTGATGAAGTATGTAAGATATGTAATAGATGACGGAGGTTACCTGAGGATAATAGTTTTTTAACAAACCCGCTTTGGTCCAGATGTACCAATTTGGGTAAATAAGATTTGAGATGGGAAGACAATTTTTGAAAATTGTTTAATATCTGTGGTTATCGAAGATAGAGGGCAATAGTGAGAGGACTGGGTGGCGTCCTTACCCTTTTTTAATAAAAGCGAAATTAGTACTGTATTTACATCCCTTCCAAATGAACCTTTCTGAACGGCTGTGTTAATCATTTCAAGTAACAGTGGACCTATTTGGTTCAAAAATGTTAAATACTCAGGAGGAATACCGTCACAACTAGGTGATTTGCCTTTATTCATGTTATCCAATGCCCTTTTGAGTTCATGGAGAGAGATGTGGGGTCCCAGCCAGCCAGCTTGTTGAGAGAAAAGGAGTTCTTATATATTTTAGAAATGAATCAATCTGCCTTGGTGTGGATTTACAATCAGAGGTGTACAATTCTTTATAGAAATGGGAGAATCTTTTGTTAATTAATTTTGGTTCTGATAGTAATAAACCTGATTCAGATTCAATAGTTGTAATATCTGCTAATTAATCATTACTGTGAACCTTGTTAGCCAGTAGACGACTGGGTCGAATGGTTGAGTCTAACTCGATGGATGGCAAATTCTGCTCTGTCTTATCAATAGATTTAGTTCTGTCTTGACTTTGAAAAGAGAAGTTGCTACCTGGTCTGAAAAAAGTGTTTGTTTAATGGGGTCCCATAAAATCAGAGGATTATCGACTTAATTTTTGTTAATCATTATGAATTCATTCAATTCAGTTTCAAATTGTTCACATAAAGTAGGATTTTGTATTAAGGAAACAGTAAAGCGCCATCTTGTGGCTCTTTTATGAGATTCTGACATTTGTATCTGGCAGTAATAAGCATCATGATCACATAGGCTAATACTGTATGTTGAATTTCTATTTTCTTCATTAAAGAAAATAGAGGAGTATATAATAGTTCGAAATCGATTTGGGAGAATGTGTTTTGCCTGTTTGAATAGAAAGTGTACTCTTTTGCTTTAGGGTTATGAGTTTGCCAGGTATCAATGAGGTTGTAATCAGAGAGTATACGTCGGATAGCTTTTATTAGATTTGTCCCGCATGTCCAGAATGGCATTCATGTCTGTCCCAATGACCTGTTGGAATTTAGTTAATTATATTTATTTTTATTTTTACATACCTCTAAAGTCTAAGCCCCCTTCACTACAGGTAAAGTTGTCTATAAATAATCCAGGATCTTATGCTCTTGTAAGTGAATATGCGTTCTTTGTAGGATTGCAAAGTTGGTCACTTTCCCAACATTCATAGGGTTTCCAGAAATCCCAGTTCCTTGGAATCAGCAGGGAATAAGCAGGAAATGTGAGAATCCTCCAACAGGGATTTCTAGAATACCTGTGACTTTTGGGAAAGTTCAACCCTAGTTCTTTCTGTACAGTACAGTAGTTGTTGGCAAGAACTCTACATTGACTGTATCAGTGTGACAACATGGCTACAGTCTTTGTGTCTGTGCGTGCACATTCAGATTGGTGTGTCTAAGCATTGAGCAGCAGCAGTAAGACACATGACTTCCTGGTTATGTGCGTCCCAGTCGCCAGCCAGAGGCTCTAATTAGACAGATAAGCAGCGCGACTGGAATCAGCTCTTCCTGGTAATCAGCCCCTAAGAGCCCAAACAGATGGCTAAATGAGGGGGAGATGAGGCATGCAGCCCAACAGGTGTCCTTAAAGAGACAGACAGGGGCACAGACATAGGTTGTAACTAGCTATTCAGACTCCCTATAGATATTCAGTGTCATGTATAGGGCTGTTTAAGAGACAAACAGGGATGTGCAGACATATGTCTATAAATAGGGCTTCGTTGTGTTTTCACAGGTGACCAGACTTCATTGTGTTTTCGCTGGTGACCAGTTTAAAGTGGTCACCAGCATATGCTGGTCACATTATGCTGGTTTGCAAAGTGAAGGCTAATTCCTATTCAAATCCAGCCTGAGTGATGATGGCCAACAATTGGCACATTCATTCACTAACAATCTGTATTCACAACGAGACTACCTAAATAATTTAAACTGGAACAACAATTTCAGTAACGGGTACACTAAGTCGCACTAACAGATAGAAAAATGTATGTTATTTATCTTTGTGTAGCATAAGATAAGTGAATTAATTAATTAACCAATCAATGTACATGCAAAAACATAGATATTGAAACAAACAATAAATAAATAAATCTAACTGCAGTAGAGCATGCTGGGAAATATGATAATGATGAACCATCCTGTTCTTTCCCTCTCCACCATGTTTTCCTTTTATGCCATGAAATGCACTGTTAATAAATTCCTGTAATTTTACGGTACACTACAGGATACTGGTTGCAGTGAAAGTAAGGTACAGGGATTGGCCACAGATTTAATGGCAAAACTACATTTCTGCAATTGCTAAAAGTTGCCCAGAATCAAGTCAATAATTGTCAGATTATCTGACAACACCAATGTAAAAATAGCAGTGCTCAGGGAAAATTGATGTAAAGTGTGCATAAATGTTTTGGGGATTTGAACTTGCAAGCTTTTGGGCGGAAGTGCATTAATGTTAAACCAGTGACACCAGGTACATCTTTACTACCAAGAACATATATCAACACACTCTCAAAATTAGGGTAGAGTTAGGGTACAGTGTTGTTCCCTGGGGTACAAAAAGGTCAAATGTACACATAAGGTACGCTACATGACCAAAAGTATGTGGACACCTGCTCATCGAACATCTCATTCCAAAGTCATGGGCATTAATATGGAGTTGGTCCCCCCTTTGCTGCTATAACACCCTCCGCTCTTCTGGGAAGGCTTTCCATTAGATGTTGGAACATTGCTGCGGGGACTTGCTTCCATTCAACCACAAGAGCATTAGTGAGGTCGGGCACTGATGTTGGGCGATTAGACCTGACTCAGTGTTCGTTGGGGTTGAGGTCAGGGCTCTGTGCAGGCCAGTCAAGTTCTAACACACCGATCTCAACAAACCATTTCTGATTGGACCTCGCTTTGTGCATGGGGGCATTGTCATGCTGAAACAGGAAAGGGCTTCCCCAAACTGTTGCCACAAAGTTGGAAGCACAGAATTGTCTAGAATGTCATTGTATGCTGTAGCGCAGTGGTTCCCAAACTTTTTATAGTCCCGTACCCCTTCAAACATTCAACCTCCAGCTGCGTATCCCCTCTAGCACCAGGGTCAGTGCACTCTCAAATGTTGTTTTTTGCCATCATTGTAAACCTGCCACACACACACTATACGATACATTTATTAAACATAAGAAAGAGTGTGAGTTTTTGTCACGACCTGGCTCGTGGGAAGTGACAAAGAGCTCTTATAGGACCAGGGCACAAATAATAATATAATAATAATTAATCATTTTGCTCTTTATTTAGCCATCTTACATATAAAAACGTAATTGTTCATAAAAAATGGTGAATAACTCACCACAGGTTAATGAGAAGGGTGTGCTTGAAAGGATGCACATAACTCTGCAATGTTGGGTTGTATTGGAGAGAGTCTCAGTCTTAAATCATTTTCCACACACAGTCTGTGCCTGTATTTAGTTTTCATGCTAGTGAGGGCCGAGAATCCTCTCTCACATAGGTACGTGGTTGCAAAGGGCATCAGTGTCTTAACAGCGCGATTTTCCAAGGCAGGATACTCTGAGCGCAGCCCTATCCAGAAATCTGGCAGTGGCTTCTGATTAAACTCAATTTTCACAGAACCGCTTGCAATTTTGATGAGGCTCTCTTGTTCAGATATCGGTAAGTGGACTGGAGGCAGGGCATGAAAGGGATAACGAATCCAGTTGTTTGTGTTGTCCGTTTCGGGAAAGTACCTGCGTAATTGAGAACCCAGCTCACTCAGGTTATTCGCTATAACACATTTGACATTGTCCGTAAGCTTGAGTTCATTTGCACACAAAAAATCATACAATGATGGAAAGACCTGTGTGTTGTCCTTGTTAATGCAGACAGAGAACAGCTCCAACTTCTTAATCATAGCCTCAATTTTGTCCCGCACATTGAATATAGTTGCGGAGAGTCCCTGTAATCCTAGATTCAGGTCATTCAGGCGACAAAAAACATCACCCAGATAGGCCAGTCATGAGAAACTCGTCATCATTCAAGCGGTCAGACAAGTGTAAATTATGGTCAGAAAATAACACTTTAAGCTCGTCTCTCAATTTAAAAAAAAGTGTCAATACTTTGCCCCTTGATAACCAGCACACTTCTGTATGTTGTAAAAGCGTTACATGGTCGCTGCCCATATCATTGCATAACGCAGAAAATACACGAGAGTTCAGGGCCTTGCTTTAACAAAGTTAACCATTTTCACTGTAGTGTCTAAAACGTCTATTGAATCTTGGCAGCAAGAGCCTCTCGGTGGATGCTGCAGTGTACCAAAGTGGCATCGGGAGCAACTGCTTGCATGCGCGTTACCACTCCACTATGTCTCCCTGTCATGGCTTTTCCGGCATCAGTACAGATACCAACACATCTTGACCACCAAAGTCCATTTGATGTCACAAAGCTGTCCAGTACTTAAATAATATCCTCTCCTGGTTTCCAGTGGTTTGCAAAAGAGGATGTCTTCCTTAATTGACCCCCCATAAACGTAACGGACATATACCAGGAGCTGTGCCAGGCCCACCACATCTGTTGACTCATCCAGCTGTAACGCATAGAATTCACTGGCTTGTATGCGAAGCAGTAATTGTTTCAAAACACCTCCTGCCATGTTACTGATGCGTCGTGAAACAGTGTTGTTTGATGAAGGCATTGTCTGTATAGTTTTTTTTGGCCTTTTCCCCCAGCATTGTCCCAGCCATATCAGCGGCAGCAGGAATAATTAAGTCCTCCACAATAGTATGGGGCTTGCCTGTCCTAGCCACTCGGTAGCTCACCATATAAGACACTTCCAGCCCCTTCTTATTAATGGTATCTGTTCCTTTTATACATGTCTTACTACTCAGAAGTCCTCTTAATTCTCGCTCAGAAAACTCCCGTGGCTTATTTTTCTAATTGGCATGTTTCGTTTCTAAATGTCTGCGCAAGAGTGAAGGTTTCATTGAGTTGTGAGATAGTACTTTTGCACATATAACACACTGTGGCTGAGGAAAGGCACTACTTCCAATATAAGTGAACCCCAAATCAATGTAGTTATCATCATATTTGCGCCTCTTCGATGGTCCAACGTCCCTGTCTGTTGTTCAGTGCTTTCCCGGGTAAGGGGGCAGTAGCTCTTCGGCTGCATCAGATTCACAACTGTCAGTGTCCATGCTAGCTGGGCTAGCAACAATTGTAGAATTACTGATGCTAGCATTGGATGTGCTCGTGGAAGCAGAACAACTTGTGTCGTCGACAGGTGCAGGTGTAGTACTGCTGGTAGTAGCAGTACTATCAGTAGAGCTGGTATGTGTCTCTATGGACGCGGGCCTTACTTTTTTTAACCATTTATCAATTTCTGAGCAAACGGAATGAGCAGCAGCTATGTTTGGCTACATACGGACCTTTAGTGGAATTCCCATGAGAGAGTAACGGTTAATGTGATTGGTTGTTCATTATTTGACTAGGCTACCTGTATTTGACATTGTGTTGTTATTTCGCTGAACACTAGATGGTTTAATTTCATTTTTGCCAGTGAAACGAGGCTACTCAGGCGAGAATTTTTTTTTACCCAAATGTATAGCCCCGTTGGAAAATCTACAATCTATTTTGCCACAACTTTGGAAGGATGATTGGGGTCATTGTCCATTTGGAAGACCATTTGCGACCAATCTTTAACTTCCTGACTGATGTTGCTTCAATATATCCATATAATTTTCCTTCCTCATGATGCCATCTATTTTGTGAAGTGCACCAGTCCCTCCTGCAGCAAAGCACCCCCACAGCATGATGCTGCCACCCCCGTATTTCACGGTTGGGATGGTGTTCTTCGGCTTGCAAGCAACCCCCTTTTTCCTCCAAACATAACGATGGTCATTATGGCCAAACAGTTCTATTTTTGTTTCATCAGACCAGCGGACATTTCTCCAAAAAGTAAGATCTTTGTCCCCATGTGCAGTTGCAAACCGTAGTCTGGCTTTTTTATGGCGGTTTTGGAGCAGTGGCTTCTTCCTTGCTGAGCGGCCTTTCAGGTTATGTCGATATAGGACTCATTTTAATGTGGATATAAATACTTTTGTACCTGTTTCCTCCAGCACTGTCACAAGGTCCTTTGCTGTTGTTCTGGGATTGATTTGCACTTTTCGCACCAAAGTACGTTAATCTCTAGGAGACAGAACGCGTCGCCTTCCTGAGCGGTATGACGGTTGCGTGGTCACAAGGTGTTTATACTTGCGTACTATTGTTTGTACAGATGTACGTGGTACCTTCAGGCGTTTGGAAATTGCTCCCAAGGATGAACCAGACTTCTGGAGGTCTACGATTTTCTTTCTGAGGTCTTGGCTGATTTCTTTTGATTTCCCCATGATGTCAAGCAAAGAGGCACTGAGTTTGAAGGTAGGCCTTGAAATAAATCCACAGGTACACCTCCAATTGACTCAAATGATGTCAATTAGCCTATCAGAAGCTTCTAAAGCCATGACATGATTTTCTGGAATTTTCCAAGCTGTTTAAAGGCACAGTCAACTTAGTGTATGTAAACCTCTGACCCACTGGAATTGTGATACAGTGAATTATAAGTGAAATAATCTGTCTGTTAACAATTGTTGGAAAAATTACTTGTGTCATGCACAAAGTAGATGTCCTAATCGACTTGCCAAAACTATAGTTGGTTAACAAGAAATTTGTGGAGTGGTTGAAAAACAAGTTTGAATTACTCCAACCTAAGTGTATGTAAACTTCCGACTTCAACTGTATGTATGTGTGTATGTGTGTATGTACAGTGGGGGAAAAAAGTATTTAGTCAGCCACCAATTGTGCAAGTTCTCCCACTTAAAAAGATGAGAGAGGCCTGTAATTTTCATCATAGGTACACGTCAACTATGACAGACAAAATGAGGAAAGAAAATCCAGAAAATCACATTGTAGGATTTTTTATGAATTTATTTGCAAATTATGGTGGAAAATAAGTATTTGGTCAATAACAAAAGTTTCTCAATAATTTGTTATATACCCTTTATTGGCAATGCCACAGGTCAAACGTTTTCTGTAAGTCTTCACAAGGTTTTCACACACTGTTTCTGGTATTTTGGCCCATTCCTCCATGCAGATCTCCTCTAGAGCAGTGATGTTTTGGGGCTGTCACTGGGCAACACGGACTTTCAACTCCCTCCAAAGATTTTCTATGGGGTTGAGATCTGGAGACTGGCTAGGCCACTCCAGGACCTTGAAATGCTTCTTACGAAGCCACTCCTTCGTTGCCCGGGTGGTGTGTTTGGGATCATTGTCATGCTGAAAGACCCAGCCACGTTTAATCTTCAATGCCCTTGCTGATGGAAGGAGGTTTTCACTCAAAATCTCACGATACATGGCCCCATTCATTCTTTCCTTTACACGGATCAGTCGTCCTGGTCCCTTTGCAGAAAAACAGCCCCAAAGCATGATGTTTCCACCCCCATGCTTCACAGTAGGTATGGTGTTCTTTGGATGCAACTCAGCATTCTTTGTCCTCCAAACACGACGAGTTGAGTTTTTACCAAAAAGTTATATTTTGGTTTCATCTGACCATATGACATTCTCCCAATCCTCTTCTGGATCATCCAAATGCACTCTAGCAAACTTCAGACGGGCCTGGACATGTACTGGTTTAAGCAGGGGGACACGTCTGGCACTGCAGGATTTGAGTCCCTGGCGGCGTAGTGTGTTACTGATGGTAGGCTTTGTTACTTTGGTCCCAGCTCTCTGCAGGTCATTCACTAGGTCCCCCCGTGTTGTTCTGGGATTTTTGCTCACCGTTCTTGTGATCATTTTGACCCCACGGGGTGAGATCTTGCGTGGAGCCCCAGATCGAGGGAGATTATCAGTGGTTTTTACTCCCACAGTTGATTTCTTCAAACCAAGCTGCTTACCTATTGCAGATTCAGTCTTCCCAGCCTGGTGCAGGTCTACAATTTTGTTTCTGGTGTCCTTTGACAGCTCTTTGGCCTTGGCCATAGTGGAGTTTGGAGTGTGACTGTTTGAGGTTGTGGACAGGTGTCTTTTATACTGATACAAGTTCAAACAGGTGCCATTAATACAGGTAACGAGTGGAGGACAGAGGAGCCTCTTAAAGAAGAAGTTACAGGTCTGTGAGAGCCAGAAATCTTGCTTGTTTGTAGGTGACCAAATACTTATTTTCCACCATAATTTGCAAATTAATTAATTACAAATCCTACAATGTGATTTTCTGGATTTTTTTTCTCTCCATTTGTCTGTCATAGTTGACATGTACATATGATGAAAATTACAGGCCTCTCTCATCTTTTTAAATGGGAGAACTTGCACAATTGGTGGCTGACTAAATACTTTTTTCCCCCACTGTATGTGTGTATATGTATGTATGTATGTACAGTGGGGGAAAAAAGTATTTAGTCAGCCACCAATTGTGCAAGTTCTCCCACTTAAAAAGATGAGAGAGGCCTGTAATTTTCATCATAGGTACACGTCAACTATGACAGACAAAATGAGATTTTTTTTCTCCAGAAAATCACATTGTAGGATTTTTTATGAATTTATTTGCAAAATATGGTGGAAAATAAGTATTTGGTCAATAACAAAAGTTTCTCAATACTTTGTTATATACACTTTGTTGGCAATGACACAGGTCAAACGTTTTCTGTAAGTCTTCACAAGGTTTTCACACACTGTTGCTGGTATTTTGGCCCATTCCTCCATGCAGATCTCCTCTAGAGCAGTGATGTTTTGGGGCTGTCGCTGGGCAACACGGACTTTCAACTCCTTCCAAAGATTTTCTATGGGGTTGAGATCTGGAGACTGGCTAGTCCACTCCAGGACCTTGAAATGCTTCTTACGAAGCCACTCCTTCGTTGCCCGGGCGGTGTGTTTGGGATCATTGTCATGCTGAAAGACCCAGCCACGTTTCATCTTCAATGCCCTTGCTGATGGAAGGAGGTTTTCACTCAAAATCTCACGATACATGGCCCCATTCATTCTTTCCTTTACACGGATCAGTCGTCCTGGTCCCTTTGCAGAAAAACAGCCCCAAAGCATGATGTTTCCACCCCCATGCTTCACAGTAGGTATGGTGTTCTTTGGATGCAACTCAGTATTCTTTGTCCTCCAAACACGACGAGTTGAGTTTTTACCAAAAAGTTATATTTTGGTTTCATCTGACCATATGACATTCTCCCAATCCTCTTCTGGATCATCCAAATGCACTCTAGCAAACTTCAGACGGGCCTGGACATGTACTGGCTTAAGCAGGGGGACACGTGTCGCACTGCAGGATTTGAGTCCCTGGCGGCGTAGTGTGTTACTGATGGTAGGCTTTGTTACTTTGGTCCCAGCTCTCTGGATTCATTCACTAGGTCCCCCCGTGTGGTTCTGGGATTTTTGCTCACCGTTCTTGTGATCATTTTGACCCCACGGGGTGAGATCTTGCGTGGAGCCCCAGATCGAGGGAGATTATCAGTGGTTTTTACTCCCACAGTTGATTTCTTCAAACCAAGCTGCTTACCTATTGCAGATTCAGTCTTCCCAGCCTGGTGCAGGTCTACAATTTTGTTTCTGGTGTCCTTTGACAGCTCTTTGGCCTTGGCCATAGTGGAGTTTGGAGTGTGACTGTTTGAGGTTGTGGACAGGTGTCTTTTATACTGATACAAGTTCAAACAGGTGCCATTAATACAGGTAACGAGTGGAGGACAGAGGAGCCTCTTAAAGAAGAAGTTACAGGTCTGTGAGAGCCAGAAATCTTGCTTGTTTGTAGGTGACCAAATACTTATTTTCCACCATAATTTGCAAATAAATTCATAAAAAATCCTACAATGTGATATTCTGGAATTTTTTTCCTCATTTTGTCTGTCATAGTTGACGTGTACCTATGATGAAAATTACAGGCCTCTCTCATCTTTTTAAGTGGGAGAACTTGCACAATTGGTGGGTGACTAAATACTTGTTTTCCCCACTGTATATGTATGTGTGTATATGTGTATATATGTATGTATGTATGTATGTATATATATATATATATATATATATATATATATATATATATATATATATATATATATATATATATATATATATATATATGTATGATATATATATATATATATATATATATATATATATATGCATATATATACTAAATATATATATACTAAATTCTCCACCGTCATCAATCCACCGTCATCATTCTACCGTCATCATCCACCGTCATCAATCCACCGTCGAACTGTTGAAATACATTTCAACACATGCACAAAAAACAAGTTGGCGTTCACGTTACAGAAACCTTGCACGTAAATATGCGCGACAAATAATTAACATAATGAACATACCTCGCTGGCTGCACACAACTGAGAGGGAAATGGCTCCACTTAGAAACAATAATACTTGTAAATAAACACGTTGTTAATTTAACTTATCTTTCAGAGTACTAAACTTTACCGCCGCTACTTTACCGCGATGTCTGGAACTTGTCACCACTAAAAGCGTCCCAACACAACATAGAATGTACAGATAGTTCCTATCACATAAATACAAGCAAAATCAATATTCAAAATACAAGTTGTACAAATAATAATGATATTATGTAAAACCTATTAATAATGACATGAATAACATTAATAATGACATGAATAACATTTATGGCAGTTAAACTCCCACCAAATCACATCCTTTGGGATTTCACCTCACAAAATAACCATAACATTCATTCTGCTTCAAGCAGTAAAACTGTCTTGTATACAGGCCTGTCAAGATAGACTGGCTTTTTAGTGCGTTTTCCCTGGTTATCTAAGGTTGAGTCACTAATTAACAGTTTTACCTTGCTGACTCTTCCATCAGTGCTAGGGTACACCTGTGCTACTCTTGCTAATCTCCATTGATTTCGTGGAGAGCAGTCCTCTTGTAGGATGACAATGTCATTAACCTTCGTATTACTCTTATCCTTTTGCCATATTTGTCTTTGCTGAAGATTAAGGAGGTACTCCTTCTTCCACCGTGTCCAGAATTCGTTTGCCAAGAACTGTACCTGTCGCCATCTCTTGCGGAGGTAGAGATCCTGACTCACAAACTGACCAGGAGGGGGAGTTGTTATCTTTGACTTCATCATGAGGATATGGTTGGGAGTGAGAGGTTCAAGACTTGTTGGATCATTTAAGTGCTCTGTTGTCAGAGGTCTGCTATTTACGATAGCCATCACTTCATACAGGAAGGTTCTAAGTGATGCACTGTCAAGTCTTTTAGCAGATTGGTCAAGGATCGCTGTTAGAACGCTTCTGATGGTCCTAATTTGTCTCTCCCATACACCTCCCATGTGACTTGATGCTGGGAAGTTCATAACAAACTCACATCCATGTTCCTTTACCTGTTCATGATCCAGGTCCTTCATTGCATTCATGAACTCTCCTTTAGCGCCAACAAAGTTGGTGCCTTGATCACATCTCAACTGTCTTACATTTCCACGTATTGCAATGAATGCACGCAGTGCATTGATGAAAGCATCTGTAGTGAGATCATCAAGCATTTCAATATGTATGGCTCTAGAACACATACAAGTGAAAAGAAGACCATATCTTTTCAGTTCCTTTCTCGCTTCTTTCACATAGAATGGTCCGAAGCAATCTATACCACAATATGTGAATGGAGGGGTCATTTCCAGTCTCTCGTCTGGCAAGTCTGCCATCTTTGGTTCCTGTGTGTTCCTTCTATACTTTCTGCATGTTGTGCATTTGTAGATGTGCGAGGCAACTGCGCTGCTGCAACCTGTAACCCATATACCATTGGATCGCAATTCATTGACAGTTATACCTCTTCCTTGATGATGCACCTTTTCATGGTAGTGCTTGATGAGTAAAGAAGACACATGACTTGCCTTAGGTACAATGGCAGGATGCTTTACATGTGGATGAAGGGCAGATCTTGTCAAACGTCCTCCAACCCTGAGCACACCGTACTCATCGACAAAGGGACTTAGTTTGTGTAGCTTGTTTGTTTTGTCTTTGGGTTTTACTTCCTTGCATTGCTTTATACCTTTGATTTCAGTGCTGAATACTTCCGTTTGAACCAATTTGATAATGAAAAGCTCTGCTTCCTGTCTTTCCTCAACACTTGTGGCTTCATTTGTTTTAAGTTTGAGACCCTTGATTTGCTTAGCATGGCGCTTAAGACGAGCAATAGCTTTGACGGCTCTTTTCCAGTCAGAAAACCTTGTCAGGCGGTCTAACAATGTCCTGTCCTCTTTTGCTTTTGTGTTGAGCACCTGGGCCTTTCGAAGTTCTGGATCATTGTCAATGACCTCACTTACTTTGACGTCTTCTATGGGCAGCTCTCTTTTCCACAGAAAATCTGGCCCATTAAACCAAGTTGAAGCTACAAGCTGATCTGCCTTTAGGCCTCTTGAAGCATGATCTGCAGGATTATCTTCAGAACGTACAAATCGCCATTGCTTTGAATCTGTAGTGGACTTGATTCTTTGGATTCTGTTAGCCACAAAGACGTGGAATCGTCTTGCATCATTGTTTATATATCCAAGGACAACCTTTGAGTCTGTCCAAAAATGTTCTTGAAGACCATCTATTTCGAGCTCCTTTCTGAGCACAACACTTGTCCTTGCTGCTACCACTCCTGCAGATAACTCAAGGCGTGGTATTGTGGTCACTTTGGTGGGGGCAACACGTGCTTTCCCCATGACTAACGAACAATGGACATCCCCATTGGTGTTGATTGTTCTGAGATAAGTACACTCCCCATAGCCTGTGACGCTGGCATCTGAGAAGTGGTGAAGCTCGTACTGTTTGACATCTATGAAGTTTGCTGGAATATAGCACCTTCTGATCCTTACATTAGACAAGTTTTGTAGATCTTGTAGCCAAGATTCCCACTGTGTCTTGAGCTCCTCTGAGAGTGGTTCATCCCAACCGGCCTTGTCTCGACACAGTTGTTGCAATATCTGCTTTCCTAGGAGAATGAATGGGGCTACGAACCCCAATGGGTCGTAGATGGAAGCTACTGTAGATAGCACTCCTCTTCTGGTCAACGGGTGTTCCTTGACTGTAACTCTGAGCTGAAAGTCATCAGAGGACACGCACCATTGCACTCCGAGAGCTCTTTCCATGAGTGGCTCTCCCAAAGCCATATCAAGGTTTTTGACACTTTCAGCGCACTCTTCCTTTGGTATTGATTTCAATACATGCTTGCTGTTGGAGACAAACTTATGTAGTCTTAGCTTGCCTGTGCTGCAAAGACCTCTTGCTTCCTTGATGAGTTGAATTGCCTCAGCATCAGACGTTACACTCACCAGTCCATCGTCAACATAAAAATTCCTTTGGATGAATTTAACAGCGTTTTGGTTAAATTGATCCTGACCTTTAGCGGCTAGATGTTTGAGACCAAAATTGGCACAGCCGGGTGAGGAGGCTGCCCCAAACAGATGGACTTTCATCCGGAAAGTTGATGGCGGAGACATCAGGTCACCATTCTCCCACCATAAGAACCTCAGGTAGTCTTGGTCTTCCGGTCTTACATGGAACTGATGGAACATTCGCTCCACATCACACATAATAGCAATTGGGCCCTTGCGAAACCTGCAGAGAACTCCCACCAAGGTATTTGTGAGCTCTGGCCCAGTAAGAAGGTGGTCATTCAATGACGTGTCTTGGAATCTTGCTGAGCAATCGAAGACGACGCGTATCTTCCCAGGCTTTTGAGGGTGGTATACCCCGTGGTGGGGAATATACCAGGCTGGATGATTGTTGAGTTCCTTTTCGGGAACCTTCTCAGCATCACCACGAGCAATGATATCTTTCATGAAGTTCATGTAGTCTGAGCAGTATTTCTGGTCTCTCTTGAGCCTTCGTTCCAAGCCTCTTAGACGCTGAACAGAACATGACTTATTATTGGGTAGATTTGGTCTGTCTTGTTTGAAAGGTAAGGGCATTTCATAATGACCATCTTGTTTGTGTTTGATTTCATCTCTCAGCTTAGTCAAGAAGTGGAGATCTTCCTGAGAGACGGTTGCATCTTCTTCAACTCTTTCACTGAAATCAGATTCTAGTACCTTAATTACATCATTTGGACTGATCATTTCCTTGATCTGAGTCTTGCAAACATAGTGAACTTCACCTTTGAGCTTGATTGTTGGTTTGGGTTCAGGTGTCACTTTCCTTACAATGATGCGGTGACTTACTCCAATTGCATCACTGTAGTGCTCTTGTGGGTCACCATAACTCACTATGCTCCAACCTAGATCAGTTCTCTGAGCAAAGGGTTCGTTTTCTTCTCCACATACGACTTCTCTGGGCATTAGCGCTTGTGGGCAATTGTATCCGATTAGCAGACCAATTTCACATTCCTTTGGCGGTGCAATGTGTTCTGCAAGATGCTCCAAATGAGGCCATGCTTTAGCGGTCTCTGAAGTTGGAATGTGTGTCCGATTGGCAGGGATAAATTCACGAGTGTACGTTGTTGGCACTGTGATCTTCTTAGAGGAGAATAGACCTCTTATTTGTAGGTATTTGAGTCTTTTACAGGGTACAATTGTCCTTTTGACGACATTGTAGATAGTTTCAGCTTCACTTGTTCCGTGTTCGTATCTAGAATGTTTGCTACTTCCTCAAGAATGAAGGAAGAATCACTTTGTGAATCTAGCAGAGCATAGACAAGAACTTCCTTACTTGAATCACTTTGCGTTGACACATAGACAGGTACTATCGCTGAAGTCTGTGTAGTATTGCCATCTTGCACAACTCTGTTGGATGTGGTTTCCTTGATAACCTCTTATGTTGACAGTAGCTTTCTTTCCTTGCCATAACTTATGTCTTTAGATGTTTCCCCTTTTGGTTCTTGTTTTGAGCGATCTTCGTGTAGGCATGTGGGATGACGTTTTGAGCAGGTGTCACAGACCATCCGGCTACTGCAGCTCTTGGATTGATGGCCAGGACTTAAACATCCGAAGCACAGTCTTTCATTCTGAATGAACTTGACTCGTTCGGCGACTGTCCTTTCAATGAATTTGAAGCACTTGTGTAAACTGTGTCCTAATTTCTTACATAACACACATGTGACTATGTTTCTCTCACTGATGTTAGTTGTGAAGATCTTGGCACCTACAGTTTGGTTCTTGATCTTTGCTTTATCAGGTTCACTTTGTCGTAATGCGTTGTAGGATGTTATAGGGTTGCACGCAATACTAGCTTCCATCGACAGGAATGTCACAAAATAGTTAAAGCTTGGGAACCTTCTGTGTTCCAGTTGGTATTGTGTGGCCCTTCGGTTCCATCTGCTACTTAACCAGTCGGGTAGTTTGGCAGCTAGTTTTTGATTCTCAATATCATCATTAAGAACCTTTAGACTCTCATTGTGAGCAATAGCGAATTCACAACTACGTAGAAAGTCTACACATTTTCTTAAGTCTGCACTCTCCTTAGGAGCTAGTTTTGGCCAAGCATGTAATTTGTCTCGGAAGGCCTTGGCAATCACAAACGGCTCACCATAACGTTCCTTGAGCAGGTCCCATGCTGCATGATATGAATCTTCTGAATCGATCAGAAAATAACCTTCTACTGCTTCTTTAGCTGCTCCTTCCACATATTTCTGAAGGAAGAAGATTTTCTCTGCAGCTGGAATATTTTTACTCTCAATCAGTGTCTGAAAGGAAGACTTCCAATGGTTAAACTTGAGTGGATCCCCACTAAAAATTGTAGGCTCTGGAATGGGAAGCCTATTTGCTGATATAGCCTCAGCCAGGACTTTCACAAGCTCTCTTGTGTCGTTTTGAAGCACACTTCTTGGAGCCACATCCCTTAGTGGTTGTGGGTGCTGATACACAGGATTCACCTGATCAATTGGTTGCTCAAATGTAGGCAGCTCAGACTTATGTGGAGTAAGCCTTTGGTCTGGATACAACTCATTTTCGTCATAGACTTGAAGCCTTGCTCTGGCCGCGTTCAGTCTTTTTTATCTCCTCTAAACGTCCAAGCTCTCTTTTTAAGTCTTCTACAGATCTTTTCCTTGCAGCATTCTCTTCTTGCTGTTTCTTTAAGAGCAAAGCTTCTTGTCTCTCCTTTTCTATCTTACGTTCAGTCTCTTCTCTTTCGCCTTGAAGACGACGAGTTACTGCAGCTACTTCTTGCTTTGCAACTATCTTCTTGTCCTCAACTTCAAGTCTTTGGAGTTTCTCTTGGTGGCACTCTTGCTCAGCCATAATCTTCAACACAGCCTTTGTGGCTGCATACTCAGCAGCGGCTTCTTGTCGTTTAACTGAGGATACATTAGAGCGAATGGAAGTGGCCTTAGAAGACTTAAAGTCTGGAGATGACACACTGGAAATCGTAGATGCGAATACGGAGCTTGCATCCGGCCAAATCAGTTCCTCCTTTGTTCCTTGAATTTTAGATTGCGCGTTGTGTACAACAATCTTGGTGACTGATATACATTTATCCAGCTTGCGGCGCATCTCGTGAGCTGGGCTGTCAATCCTGGGATATTCTTCATAAACATTATTCAGTTCAGATAACTCTCTTTGAATAGTGCTGCTGTGTTCGTGTAGGATGTTACTTGGATCTTGTTTTGTAACTGATTTCTTAGCCACCTTAGTTAAAACTTTCCAGCGTTCATAAATGCTGTCAAAGCGAATTAGTAGTTCTTTTGTTTTTTCTTTCTGAAATTATTTTCCCTTTTCCGTTAATGTACGGGCTCTTCCACTTCGTCGACGCTCTTCAGACTGTACTGCTTCTTGTACAACGCTAGACTCATCTGTCTGCTCTGTCTCTTCTACTGGCTCTACGAGTGATCCTTTACACTGACTCTCTTTACTTCTGTGTGACATATTAACTTATTTGAAAGTAACCTGTACACAAGACAGTTGTCTTAAATAAACAGTAGAGTTTACAACAAATATTTTACAAAAAGAAATACTCAAGAGAATAGAATATGCCAAGTTAAGTTATTGTCTTTGAAATTAACCCTTCAGAATAAAGGCAGGCATTATAAAGATTTTGAAATGTTGCAGAATCACTCAAAATAACAGCTTTCTTAAATGCACAAACATAAATCCTCTTCTTAAGTAAATCAATGACTTATATTCAATGAAATAAAGAATTATCAATATCGCTAAATCACTTACATTAATGTCTCTTAATATCTTGTTACACACTGTTATGTTACTTGGCTACACACAGCCCTTTGAAGTCCTTTATATTTTCCAATCCTTGTGTCACCTTTTCAGAACACAAACTTAAGTGTCTGACTTACGGACGTCTTCATGAAAAAAAAAAAACTGATGAACTTGTGTGAGTCCTTTAACACTGAACAGTGGCTTATCTGTGAGTCCGTCTTGACGAGCCGTCTTGCAGAGCAGGTCAGGAAACGATCACGCAGACTCGAGTTCGACTATCACTCCCTCCAGGAAATACACGACGCCGCTGTTCTGGTTACTGATGGATTTATTCTTCTACTAAATTGTCCACCGTCATCAATCCACCGTCATCAATCCACCGTCATCATCCACCGTCATCATTCCACCGTCGAACTGTTTAAATACATTTCAACACATGCACAAAAAACAAGTTGGCGTTCACGTTACAGAAACCTTGCACGTAAATATGCGCGACAAATAATTAACATAATGAACATACCTCGCTGGCTGCACACAACTGAGAGGGAAATGGGTCCACTTAGAAACAAGAATACTTGTAAATAAACACGTCGTTAATTTAACTTATCTTTCAGAGTACTAAACTTTACCGCCACTACTTTACCGCGATGTCTGGAACTTGTCACCACTAAAAGCGTCCCAACACAATATAGAATGTACAGATAGTTCCTATCACATAAATACAAGCAAAATCAATATTCAAAATACAAGTTGTACAAATAATAATGATATTATGTAAAACCTATTAATAATGACATGAATAACATTAATAATGACATGAATAACATTTATGGCAGTTAAAATTACATTGATGGAAGTTAGAATCTAGCCCCTAAAAAAATAATAAATAAATAATAATAATAAAATAAAACAAACAAAAAATATATATATATATCATACTCATTTTGGCCAGACAGCATCAGATAGATGGGCTACACATACAGAGACAGAGGGGGGCCGTTTCGCTCGCTCAGATGCTTTATCCGGTGAGATACATTCAACCTCTTGCGAATCGATGGAAAATTATGAAACACAGAGAGACGAAAGATACATTATTTAAAATAAAATGTTTGGTCAATGTTTTGGGGAAGCCTGGCTTCCCTTGGCATCCATGAATACACATGTAACTGATATACACTCCGATATGTGATCTAGGACACTAACTAACAAACAGTCACTGTTTAAACTAAGAGACCAACTAACCAAAAAACAGTCACTGTGTGAGTGAGGAAACCAACTAACCTTTGTTGTGCTACACAGCTGGATGGTAGAAATCCTTCTGTTTGGATTTCTTTCTGGCAGCCTACTTCCTTTCTACCTTCCCTCTCTTTTCTTTTCCCCCTGGCTCCACAACAAACACATGTTGAACATCTTTGACAAAGATGCTACGATTGGAGAAGTGATTAGGGAAGTGAGGGTGGTAGCTGGCTGTATACCCACCAGCCAGTAGGCACTGAGGTGCAGTAGACTGATCCTGCGTTCCTCTTGCTGGCTGTAGTGATAGTGTTGTGTAGTGCTTAGCCTGAGGGCTGTCTGGCCACAGCACTGATACCTGTGGTGGACATGGGAATGAGACAAGGTGGTGACTTACAAGAAGCCAACGGACACAGATTTGTCTTTTTCAGCATTAGTTACCTCTGGCAACACTTTCAAGTATTCTGATTCTTTTGAAAACAGAAAGACATACTTTTTTTTGTGTGGATGATTTGAAGGTTGCATTTTGGTTTGAGGAGAAGAGAAACATTTCATGAAACGTTTAGGGTAGTGTGATGGAATGAGCAAACGCAATACAGTACTGGAAGTATCCCTCTTATGAAATCAGAATTAGAGGACCACAATGGAAACAAGTCTTCAGATTTTTTTGTCCCTATAGTATCATCGTCAATTTTTGGTATATGTATCTGTTGCCTGGTGTAACATTTTTATATATTTTAAATTGCCAAATAAAATAAAATAAAATAGGGTTTCAAAATGGAGGCTGCTGCTCTGGATTCAGCATATCACATCTTTTAGACAGACCCTACAGCTTTTTATCTATCCCTTGAAACAAAAAGGGGAAATTAAGTTGGGAATAGTCATTTCAAAAGCCACCCCATTAATGACAATATGTGTAGATTTATATAACTCTTCACCTCCCTCCATTTTTATCAGCATGCTGGAGATAACACTTTATTAGAATTGTACTAAATCCAATTTTGAAATTCTTCATGATTAAACAGTATGGCTAATACATAAGCTGAAAGTTTTAAACACTTTTTTGTAACTGGAATTAGAACTTTAATCAATGTTTTTGGGGGTTGGATGAGTGGAGTGCAGACACTATGAGATGTAGATATGCAAAAAGGTTATATATTTAATAGTTTGCATGCAAAACCATTTCACAAATTGATATATAGTACTTTGTTATTTTATGAGCTTTCGCATTGCAATTGTTATTATTTTAGACAATCACAACCTTTGTAGGTATGTCTCTAGGCTAAGCCATAATACTCTGGGCCAAGTGTGTGTGGGTTCTCTCTCTCTCTCTCGCTCTCTCGACAGATTTGAGTGACAGTGTGAGTGATTTCTAATGACAGTCGGAACAAATCTGTCATAATGAGGTAATCTTGGGCCTTTTCTTTCTCAGATCACCCTTCACAGCTTGACGCAATTAACCACTACAGTATCTCTAACACATACAGAGATACTGACACGGCTCTGCACTACCGGATCTGAGCTCCACTTAGCATGTGTGAGAAAGATAAAGTCCTTGGGTACGTCCCAATAATCTCTCCTTCTTCCTGAAGTGTGCACTCGTTCACTACTCTCCACAAATGTAAAAGCACTGGATTGGAGTAGGGATCGGCTAGAGGGAGTTTCGTATACCAGTTATTTCCTGTCAAATCCATAAAAGGGGAGAGAACAAGTGCATACTTCAGCAGAAAGGAGAGATTATTGATACGCAACCCAAGTCCTTCTCCTGACTGGCCACTGGCCTGTGTAGAGCCAAAATGGCCGTTTGGCCGAGTGCATGTGTCCTGCTCACTAGAGCTCACATCCTGGGTTGTAGATTCATGGTGTTCTGTCTCCAAATGCTCTCTGAGATGGATGACTACGGTTTTATTTCACACACAACACAGTATCTTTGCTGATGGCAAGTTTGTGGGATAATGTACAGCACTGTGTATACTATACAATGTACAGTATATTGAATAGAGTCCTTTCAGGGGCATTGGGTGTATCCACATCACCAACGAACTATCATTGTCCAAACACACCAAGACAGTTGTGAAGAGGGCACGACAACACCTTTTACCCCTCAGGAGACTGAAAAGATTTGGCATGGGTCCCCAGATCGTCAAAAAGTTCTACAGCTGCACCATCGAGAGCATCCTGGTCACCGCCTGGTATGGCAACTGCTCGGCATCTGACCGTAAGGCGCTACAGAGGGTAATGCGTACGGCCCAGTACATCACCGGGGCCAAGCTTCCTGACATCCAGGACCTATATACTAGGCGGTGTCAGAGGAAGACCCCAAAAATTGTCAGACTCCAGTCACCCAAGTCATAGACTGTTCTCTCTGCTACCGCATGGCAAGCGGTACCGGAGCGCCAAGTCTAGGACCAAAAGGCTCCTTAACAGCTTCAACCCCCAAGCCATAAGACTGCTGAACAATTAATCAAATGGCCACCCGGACTATTTACATTGACCCCCCCTTTGTTTTTACATTGCTGCTACTCGCTGTTTATTATTTATGCATAGTCACTTTACAAATTACCTCGACTAACCTGTACCCCCGCACATTGACTCGGTACCGGTACCCCCTGTATATAGCCTCTTTATTGTTATGTAATTTTCTTGTGTTACTTTTTGATTTTATTTGATTTTTTTACTTTAGTTTATTTAGTAAATATTTTCTTAACTCAATTTCTTGAACTGCATTGTTGGTTAAGGGCTTGTAAGTAAGCATTTCATGGTAAGGTCTACACCTGTTGTATTCGGCGCATGTGACAAATAAAATTTGATTTGATTTGATGTTAGCTGTTAGCGTATGTGTGTGCGTATGTGTGTGCGAATGTATGTGCGTATGTGTGTGTGCGAAGGTGTGTGTGTGTGTTTGACTACCCATCATTGCACTGAGCAGGATTTCGACATCACTGGGTCATTAGAATTCGTGTGTGTGTGTGGTGTGTGGTGAGATGAGAGCAGCAGCTCAGTGATGTGGTTAGTAATGTGGAGCCCTGCTGGAGACGGTCCGTAGAGAGAGCCTGCTGGATAATTGCTGCCACAGTGACAGGTAGGGCTGTCTCTGTCAGTGTTCTCTCTGCAGGGAGGGTACGTCGGTGTGTGTGTGTGTGTGTGTAGGTGGGAGTTTTTGTGTGTGTGCGTGTGTTTATGTGTGAGAGCTCCTCCATCCCCAAACACGTGCTTCTCTGGGTAGACTGCCTTCAGAAGGTGGCAAAGTGCCAGATGTTTTCATCTGTGTGATAGGAATGTCTCACACACACATACTCTTGGGAAGTAAATGAAGATCTCCGTACGGAGAGAAAGACTCTTAAGCGTTTGAATATATACTGAACAAAAATATAAATGCACCCTGTAAATGTTGGTCCCATGTTTCAGGAGCTGAAATAAAAGATCCCAGAAATGTTCCATACGCACAAAAAGCATATTTCTTTCAAATGTTTATATCCCTGTTAGTGATCATTTCTCCTTTGACAAGATAATCCATCCACCTGACAGGTGTGTCATATCAAGAAGCTGATTAAACAGTATGATAATTACACAGGTGCACCTTGTGCTGGGGACAATAAAAGGTCACTTTAAAATGTGCAGTTTGTCACACAACACAATTCCACAGATGTCTCAAGTTTTGAGGGAGTGTGCAATTGGCATGCTGACTGCAGGAATGTCCACCAGAGCTGTTGCCAGATAATTTAATGTTAATTTCTCTACCGTAAGCCACCTCCAACGTCGTTTTAGAGAATTTGGCAGTACGTCCAACCGGCCTCACAACCGCAGACCACGTGTAACCACACCAACCATCGTCTGAGACCAGCCCCCCGAACAGCTGATGAAACTGTGGGTTTGCACAACCGAATAATTTCTGCACAAACTGTCAGAAACCATCTCAAGGAAGCTCTATCTGTGTGCTCGTCGTCCCTACCAGGGTCTTGACCTGACTGCAATGCTCACCTTCGATGGCCATTGGCACGCTGGAGAAGTGTGATCTTCACGGATTAAACCCTGTTTCAAATGTACCGGGCAGATGGCAGACATCGTGCACGGCATCGTGTGGGCAAGTGGTTTGCTGACGTCAACGTTGTGAACAGAGTGCCCCATGGTGGCGGTGAGGTTATGGTATGGGCATAGATATGGGCAGGCATAAGCTACGGACAACGAATGCAATTGCATTTTATTAATGGCAATTTGAATGCACAGAGATACCGTGACAAGATCTTATTAATCCGCCGCCAATCACCTCATGTTTCAGCATGATAATGCACGGCCCCATGGATCTGTACACAATTCCTGGAAGCTGAAAATGGCCCGGTTCTTACATGGCCTGCATACTCACCAGACGTCACCCATTGAGCATGTTTGGGATGCTCTGGATCAACGTGTACAACAGCGTGTTCCAGTTCCCGCCAATATCCAGCAACTTCGCACAGCCATTGAAGAGGAGTGGGACAATATCAACAGCCTGATCAACTCTATGTGAAGGAGATGTCGCGCTAAATGAAGCAAATGGTGGTCACACCAGATACTGACTGGTTTTCTGATCCACACCCCTACCTTTTTTTAAAGGTATCTGTGGCCAACAGATGCATACAGTGGGGGAAAAAAGTATTTAGTCAGCCACCAATTGTGCAAGTTCTCCCACTTAAAAAGATGAGAGAGGCCTGTAATTCTCATCATAGGTACACGTCAACTATGACAGACAAATTGAGAAAAAAAAATCCTGAAAATCACATTGTAGGATTTTTTATGAATTTATTTGCAAATTATGGTGGAAAATAAGTATTTGGTCACCTACAAACAAGCAAGATTTCTGGCTCTCACAGACCTGTAACTTCTTCTTTAAGAGGCTCCTCTGTCCTCCACTTGTTACCTGTATTAATGGCACCTGTTTGAACTTGTTATCAGTATAAAAGACACCTGTTCACAACCTCAAACAGTCACACTCCAAACTCCACTATGGCGAAGACCAAAGAGCTGTCAAAGGGCACCAGAAACAAAATTGTAGACCTGCACCAGGCTGGGAAGACTGAATCTGCAATAGGTAAGCAGCTTGGTTTGAAGAAATCAACTGTGGGAGCAATTATTAGGAAATGGAAGACATACAAGACCACTGATAATCTCCCTCGATCTGGGGCTCCACGCAAGATCTCACCCCGTGGGGTCAAAATGATCACAAGAACGGTGAGCAAAAATCCCAGAACCACACGGGGGGACCTAGTGAATGACCTGCAGAGAGCTGGGACCAAAGTAACAAAGCCTACCATCAGTAACACACTACGCCGCCAGGGACTCAAATCCTGCAGTGCAAGACGAGTCCCCCTGCTTAAGCCAGTACATGTCCAGGCCCGTCTGAAGTTTGCTAGAGTGCATTTGGATGATCCAGAAGAGGATTGGGAGAATGTCATATGAAACCAAAATATAACTTTTTGGTAAAAACTCAACTCGTCGTGTTTGGAGGACAAAGAATGCTGAGTTGCATCCAAAGAACACCATACCTACTGTGAAGCATGGGGGTGGAAACATCATGCTTTGGGGCTGTTTTTCTGCAAAGGGACCAGGACGACTGATCCGTGTAAAGGAAAGAATGAATGGGGCCATGTATCGTGAGATTTTGAGTGAAAACCTCCTTCCGTCAGCAAGGGCATTGAAGATGAAACGTGGCTGGGTCTTTCAGCATGACAATGATCCCAAACACACCGCCCGGGCAACGAAGGAGTGGCTTCGTACGAAGCATTTCAAGATCCTGGAGTGGCCTAGCCAGTCTCCAGATCTCAACCCCATAGAAAATCTTTGGAGGGACTTGAAAGTCTGTGTTGCCCAGCGACAGCCCCAAAACATCACTGCTCTAGAGGAGATCTGCATGGAGGAATGGGCCAAAATACCAGCAACAGTGTGTGACAACCTTGTGAAGACTTACAGAAAACGTTTGACCTGTGTCATTGCCAACAAAGGGTATATAACAAAGTATTGAGAAACTTTTGTTATTGACCAAATACTTATTTTCCACCATAATTTGCAAATAAATTCATAAAAAATCCTACAATGTGATTTTCTGGATTTTTTTTCCTCATTTTGTCTGTCCTAGTTGACTTGTACCTATGATGAAAATTACAGGCCTCTCTCATCTTTTTAAGTGGGAGAACTTGCACAATTGGTGGCTGACTAAATACTTTTTTTCCCCACTGTATCTGTATTTTCAGTCATGTGAAATACATAGATTAGGGCCTAATTAATTTATTTCAATTGACTGATTTCCTTATATGAACTGTAACCCAGTAAAATCTTTGAAATTGTTTATGTTGCGTTTATATTTTTGTTCAAAAAGATGCAAGTTGGAACCAAATAAGGTTATTGAGAGCGATGCCATTGGGGAACCATTTTAGGGTCTCTGGAGAACCATAAATGGGAAGCACGATACAAAAATCCAAAACCAGAATTGTTTTGGCCCTCCAGGACTGGAATTGAAAGCCCTGCTGTAGGGTTTTAAGCCTTATTTGCATATTTCCCAGCGTGCCTTTCAAGTGAATTTTAGAGTTACCTGTACCACCCATGAGTGTGTTTGCTAGTGACAGAGACATGGTTATTGCATTCATTCAATTTCAGTCCTGTGGCCTTCAACAACTGAGATCCTAAGTGAATATGTCTTTATTAAAATATATGTTTTTTAAATTAAATACCTATTTCATAAGGCCTTATTTTGAGGATATAGTTTAACCCTAATATAATGGCCTGAAACTCATAGTGTACAGGCCACATCAGGCTTGCAAATTACATTATGCCGGATTAAAATGTGATGTGTGATTTCTATTGTAATACAGCCAGAGTGGTTGGGAAGACTAAGATATGAGACAACCTTAAACATCTAAACCGGAAAACTTTCCATTTCAGTAACGGGTGCAATAAGTCCAAGTAACAGATAGGAATAGTTTAGAAAAATGTATGTTATTTATATTTACATTTACATTTTAGTCATTCATCATACGCTCTTATCCAGAGCGACTTACAATTAGTGAGTGCGTACATTTTTCACGGGGGGCCAGTATGAAAAAAATAATGTATGCACTCACTAACTGTAAGTCGCTCTGGATAAGAGCGTCTGCTAAATGACTAAAATGTAAAATGTAAATGTAATTAATTAATCAATCAATGTACATGCAAAACATAGATATTAAAACAAACGATTCAAAAAACATCTACCTGCAATAGAGCTTGCTGGGAAATAGGATAATGATGGGCGTGGTTTTGGGTTAACTCTGGTGATTAACACCAACACTGGTGTTAATTTACACCACTGAGTGTTAATTTAACTCTTTACAGTGTTAATTTAACTCTTGAATCAACACTAGAAATGTTACTTTGAGAAATCAACACAAGTTAACACTGGCCAATTTGCTGTGTGCTATGAAAAGGACACATCTGCAGGCTTCCATACATTTCAATAACCTTTTTGAATTCTGAAGAACCGTACATGCCACGTCAAGAACCCCACACTTAACTCAAAGGTTATTTATTGGGCAAGAGTTCGCCAAGGATCCCTAAGAGCTGAGGAAGAACCATTAAATAACCTTTATTTTTTTCAGTGTAGGGAAAGGTGTCTCAGGTAAAGAGGTACTTGGAGTAGGTTTATAGAATTATCAATGTATGATGATGAATCCTCTATCAATAATCAGTGAGTATAACTGGCATTTGATCCAAAGTGAACTCCTGACACTTCCTTTTCAACCCAATACAATTCTAAGGGGTCTGAGTAATGGAGTTTATTTTAATAATGGTAATACGAATGTTTGTCATTCATTATTCACTTTACTCTATTCTATTCCATTCTATTGTATTCTATTCTAGCTGCTCTAATATAATCAGAGAAGGCAGATGGAGGAGGGCAGACAACACGCTACTCACACTAAGATGATTGTTTTAGATTTGTATGGTAAACCTCATCAACCAGTGGGCGCCACTGCAATCTATAAACGTAGCCTCTCTTTTGAACAATTGTCAAATGTAGTTTATGTTGTATATTTCATGCAGCTGCAGATGATCATTTTCGGAGAGGAAAAAACAGCAGAAACAAAACCCTGGGTGGATGTGGAGTGACATCCATGGGGTTTGTCTCACATCTGGAGGTGCCTGGGATCCAAATCATTGGCTGGTACCGCTTCTGTTCCATCCATTTCCCGTAGTCCGTGAAGAATTGGTGTCAGCACCTATCAAACGGAAAATACCTATTCTACACAGTGTCAGAGGAGCCGCACTCTATTAATCAACTGAGTGGGCGAGAAACAGATAGAGGGGAAAGCAAGACAGAGAGAGTAGAGAGGGGGTAGAAAGAGAGATTTTGTGTTTGTGTGCATGCATGTGTATCTCTGTATCTGTCTCTGGCAGGGACCCACCCAGACTCATCCAGGTGTAATCTTTGGCCATCTTTGAAAAGCCTCTATATAAGAGACGATGTACTGTAATTAGGGATGTGTCATGCAGGATGTATTTTAGAGGGGGAGGGGTCTGTAATGAGACCTTATACCAGGGGCCATGGAAGGATTTGCAGAGGACAAGCAGTGCATGCCAATGGCAGACACCTCGATTACAGGAATCAGACATGATGCCCGATGGTGGGATATCTCTGAAACCCTTTGTGCGTTGCAAATGGCTCCCTATTCCCTGTATAGTGCACTAGTTTTGACCAGCGCCGTATGGGTCCTGGTTAAAGGTAGTGCACTAAATGGTACCATTTGAGACGCAATCCGTTTTTCATGGTCTGTTATACCACAGCGTTAGGCCTTTACATTGTGTAAAGAGAAGACACACACCATTAAAACACATTTTGGCATCATGAAGAATAAGTTTTGCCCTGTATGAAACAATGTAGGTGTTTGTGGATAAGGGTTCATAGTCACTGTAGGTATTTGGGTATAAGGGGTCATATTCACAGTAGGTGTTTGGGTAATTATTAAACAGGGACACATGATGGCACACTGTAGGCTGTAGCAAATCGTAACAAAACGTTTTGCAATGGAAAATGTAAACAAGCATTTCTTATTGGACAAATTCAGGTGGTCCCGACCCAGGTATTTGAGCACAATGGAGTATTGGTTCAGACTGAATAATAGTAGTAGTTGGTTGCCAGCCAGTCGTATCCACATCGACGGGACCGCAGTGGAGAAGGTGGAAAGCTACAAGTTCCTTGGCGTACACATCACTGACAAACTGAAATGGTTCACCCACGCAGACAGTGTGGTGAAGAAGGCGCAACAGAGCCTCTTCAACCTCAGGAGGCTGAAGAAATTTGTCTTGGCACCTAAAACCCTCACAAACTTTTACAGATGCACAATTGAGAGCATCCTGTCGGGCTTTATCACCGCCTGGTACGGCAACTGCACCGCCCGCAACCGCAACTGCACCGCCCGCAACCGCAGGGCTCTCCAGAGGGTGGTGCGGTCTGCTGAACGCATTACCGGGGGCAAACTACCCGCCCTCCAAGACACCTACAGCACCCGATGTCACAGGAAGGCCAAAAAGTTCATCAAGGACATCAACCACCCGAGCCACTGCCTGTTCACCCCGCTATCATCCAGAAGGCGAGGTCAGTACAGGTGCATCAAAGCTGGGAGAGAATGAAAAACAGCTTGTATCTCAAGGCCATCAGACTTCTAAATAGCCATCACTAGCACATGAGAGGCTGCTGCTACCTATTGAAATCACTGGCCACTTTAAGAAATGGAACACTTGTCACTTTAATAATGTTTACATATCTTGCTCTACTCATCTCATATGTATATACTGTATTCTATTCTATAATATTCAACTGTATCTTAGTCCATGCCGCTCTGTCATTGCTTGTCCATATATGTATATATTCTTAAATTCCATTCCTTACTAGATTTGTGTGTATTGGGTATATGTTGTGAAATTGTTGGATATTACTTGTTAGATATTACTGCACTGTCGGAGCTAGAAGCACAAGCATTTCGCTACACCCGCAATAACATCTGCTAAACATGTATATGTGACAAATAAAATTTGATTTGATTTGATTTGAGTAGTGCTAGTTTAGCCTCTCCTCATACTCCATAGGCAGGTATTGATCAGGGTAAATAAACAGAAACTCAATCAGCACCGCCCCCTGCTACTAACAGCGCGACTACCATGTGACGGACACGGCCAGTATGATTGATGTTTCTATTTCTGCATTAGCTTCTAATGATGTCATACACATGGAGACACATGGAGATGCCGAATGCATTACATTCTCAATTTCATCGGAGCAGGATAAAAGTATTTTGTTTTTCCACTACACTCTCCTCCTCTATTTTCCCTCTCCTTATTTTCATCCTCTCCCCTCCCCTCCCCCTCTCCTCTCCTCTCTTCTCTCCCCTACGCCTTGTCATTTGTAATTTGAAGGTTTACTCAGAGCCTGAGTGTCTAGATTTATCAAAGCAGAGGAATGGAATAACCAGTGATATTCATGAGAAGAAAAGACAAGGGAGAGGACTTTTCCTTGATTGGCTGGGGATAGATGGACTTGTGTTTGTGTGTGTGTGTGTGTGTGTGTGTGTGCGCGTGCATGCGTGTGTATGGTCACGTTTTACTATACTTGTGAGTACCAGAAGTCCTCACAAGAATAGTAAACCAACTAAAATTCTGAGAAGTGAGAACATTTTTCCAGTCTTCACTTGTAAAAAGGCTATTTTAGGCTTAGGGATAGGGTTAGAATTATGGGTTAGGTTTAGGGTTAGGACTTAAGGCTAGGTTTACGGTTAGGGTTAGGGGTTAAGGTTAGGGTTAGGGTTAAGGTAAGGGTTAGGGGTTAGGAAAAAATAGGATCTTGAATGGGAATAAATTGTTGGTCCCCAAAAAGTCCTCACAAGTATAGAAAGACATAGTTGTGTGGTTGTGTGTGTGGATGTGGACGTGTTTAACTATATTTGTGGTGACCAGCATTGTACAACCCAGGGGTCCCCAACAGGTTGATCGCGATCTACTAGTAGCTCTCAGCCCACGTATGAGTAGCTCACCAAACAATTCTGAAAGTACATGGCAATTTTCATGTGTTCCACTGCAAACTGTCATAAACAAATCTCACAAGTATCAGACACCGCAAGCTCCCAGCTACTGTCTAATAGTGGTCCTCTGTAGCTCAGCTGGTAGAGCACGGCGCTTGTAACGCCAAGGTAGTGGGTTCGATCCCCGGGACCACCCATACACAAAAATGTATGCACGCATGACTGTAAGTCGCTTTGGATAAAAGCGTCTGCTAAATGGCATATTATTATTATTATTATTATTATTATAATCAACGCAACATTGACATTGTCCCATCCCTGGTTAGCCACTATTGGCTTAAAAAGCCAAACCTAACACAATATCTGCCAATTGATTTCCAGCAATATTGCCCCTGTCTGTCTGTGTGGTGCGCGTGTTTGTCTATCACTCTGTGTGTAGCCAGTTGATGTGATAACTGTCTTGTGGGCTGACAGAAATACTTTCCCCCAAACCTTCTCAATTAAATGTTAACTGCAAAGTAGACTTACCTGGCAGAAGTATATCATTAGTAAGTATATCATTTGTATCTATTATTTGTTATTTGCCAACTTTGCCATGAAATGAGCAGCAGCAGTACAGAGCCATCACTAGACCGGCACATTCCTCACTCGCTAGAAGCACAATTAAAGGGCCAGATTAAAGGGGAATTACACTCCAAAATCTAAATTTGTTTGTTTTCTTCCAGACCTAAAAAACATTGTCTTTGTCACGGTTTCGGCCGAGGCTGCTCCTCCTCCTTGTTCGGGCAGGCTTCGGCGGTCGTCGTCCCCGGAGTACTAGCTGCCACCGTTCGATGTTTCATGTTTGTTTGGTTTTGTCTGTTTGTACACCTGTCCCTTGTTAGTGTTTGATTTTGTTTCCTATTTAGTTATCGTGTGTTGGGTCAGGTGTTATGTGTGATTGTTATGTCAGCTGTTACTGTTGATGGGTTTTCTCTCTCGTATTGTTTGTTGTCGAGAGTCCGCACTGCGTGCGCCTTTTCTTGTTTTTACGCACTGTTGTGTGTGTGCGTAATTTGTTCTTGCCTCCCGGTTGGGTTGGCTATTCACCTGTTTGGAGTTCTATTTTGGATTACTAAAGTCTGTTGACGAACACCCTTGTTCCTGCGCTTGATTCCCTGCACCACATCCACACTCAGCGTTCTGACAGTCTTGTTCTGATGTGATTTAAGCATTGACATAGACTCAGAACATCCAATTTCATTTGTTCTCTATGAACAATTTTAATTTTACTAGTGAAATACAACAAAATCTAAAACCAGGAAAAAGAAAACTGAGAACATCATTTGGGAAAATATAAAACAAAATTTGGTGAAAAAATCACAGAATTTATAGGGCCCCCCTTTAGAATAGTAGGGCCCCCATTATTTTGCCAGGTATATTGACAGAAAACATAGTGTACCACTTTCTCTTATACACTAAGGACCCAGGGGAGAGAAGAGGACAATGTGCCTATTTCAAAGCTAGACAAAAATGAGCAGCTCGCAACATGTTAAAAAAAACATTAAGTAGCCGTCATGCAAGAAAGGTTGGAGACTCCTGGTCTAACCACACGATTGACCCTGCTGAAAAAAAACAGCATAGGCTGGTGACCAGCCTTCATTGTGTTTTCACTGGTGACAAGCTTTTTTTAGATGCTGGTCACCTGCAAAACCAGCATCAAGTCACATTATGCTGGCTTGCAAAGTGATGTCTAATTCCTATTGGAATCAAGCCTGAGTGGAGATAGCCAACAATTGGAACATTTAGTCACTGACAACCTGCATTTAGAATGTCTGCCATGGTTAGAAAGATAAACGTGGGAGACCACCTAAATCATCTAAACTGGAACAACCATTTCAGTAACGGGTGCAATAAGTCCAACTAACAGATTGGATTAGTTTAGAAAAATGTATGTTAATTATCTTGGTGCAGCATATGATAAATTAATGGATTAATAATCAATCAGTGTACATGCAAAAACATAGATATTGAAACAAACAATTCTAAAAACCAAATAGCAATAGAACATACTGGGAAATATGATAATGATGGATGTGGTTTTGCAGACCAGCTTGACCAGCTAGAGACCATGCTGTACCAGCATACACTTTAAAAATAATTGGTTCTTGACGGGTTCTTTGTCAGGGGTGAAGACGATATTGTGACCGACCGCCTCGATTCGGTCTCATGTAGCAAAATTTGAAATTGTGTTTTTTACATTGGAGCTAGAAAATTGTATATCATACACTGCAGTTGAGGAACAATGGGAAAGTAATTCTGCTTTGAAAGTTGATAAACTTGTAACCACACTATTGAGAAAATGGTCCTTGAATGTTTTGGTACACCCACTGGAGAGCTCTTCTTTGTCTACACCCATTCAGTATCGTTCACACCCTCTTAAGCCTTAGCCCCACCCATCTCTTTAAGGATTCACATGTGAGGCCATGTGGTAAACACACGCTATATCAAATAAAATCTAAGTTTACTTGTCACATGCACAGGATACAGAAGGTGTAAACGGTACAGTGAAGTGGTTACTTGCATAGTAGCAATATCAAACAGAAAGTGTCCAAATAAAAATATTTTATAAATATTTTATAATTATTCGATGACACTTACCCGACACGCTTGTCTAAATTGATGGGTCATGTGAAGGAAATGCTATAACCACCCCCCGACCACATCTAGCTAAGTGGATGGGTCACTATTGTCTAGACATGTACACATGTTCATGAAATACAATAGATGGCCGTAATCACCGCCAGACACACCTGGATAATTTGATGGGTCATGTAATAAACCTGCCGAAGTGGAGTCTTTTGTTTAGACATATAGCTAGCTAGCTAGCTAAACAATGGACCGGCGTAATCCCAACTCATACTACAACCAATAAAAACATTGTCATAGCTGTAGTATGAATCTGCAGGTAGCTAAAGCTAACAAACTAGGTTCAATGTTAGCTAGCTAACATTAGGCTATAACTAGTAATGCAAATTGATTTTTTATTCAAATAATATTACTACACAGATCATACATCTAACGTTAGCTAGCGAGCCAGCAAGCGTTTGCTAGCCAACTAACAATACGCTTTAACTTGCAATAAAAACAACTTTCTGACTAAATAGAAACTTACAGTGGGGAGAACAAGTATTTGATACACTGCCGATTTTGCAGGTTTTCCTACTTACAAAGCATGTAGAGGTCTGTAATTTTTATCATAGGTACACTTCAACTGTGAGAGACGGAATCTAAAACAAAAATCCAGAAAATCACATTGTATGATTTTTAAGTAATTCATTTGCATTTTATTGCATGACATAAGTATTTGATCACCTACCAACCAGTAAGAATTCCAGCTCTCACAGACCTGTTAGTTTTTCTTTAAGAAGCCCTCCTGTTCTCCACTCATTACCTGTATTAACTGCACCTGTTTGAACTTGTTACCTGTATAAAAGACACCTGTCCACACACTCAATCAAACAGACTCCAACCTCTCCACAATGACCAAGACCAGAGAGCTGTGTAAGGACATCAGGGATAAAATTGTAGACCTGCACAAGGCTGGGATGGGCTACAGGACAATAGGCAAGCAGCTTGGTGAGAAGGCAACAACTGTTGGCGCAATTATTAGAAAATGGAAGAAGTTCAAGATGACGGTCAATCAGCCTCGGTCTGGGGCTCCATGCAAGATCTCACCTCGTGGGGCATCAATGATCATAAGGAAGGTGAGGGATCAGCCCAGAACTACACGGCAGGACCTGGTCAATGACCTGAAAAGAGCTGGGACCACAGTCTCAAAGAAAATCATTAGTAACACACTACGCCGTCATGGATTAAAATCCTGCAGTGCACGCAAGGTCCCCCTGCTCAAGCCAGCGCATGTCCAGGCCCGTCTGAAGTTTGCCAATGACCATCTGGATGATCCAGAGGAGGAATGGGAGAAGGTCATGTGGTCTGATGAGACAAAAATAGAGCTTTTTGGTCTAAACTCCACTCGCCGTGTTTGGAGGAAGAAGAAGGATGAGTACAACCCCAAGAACACCATCCCAACCGTGAAGCATGGAGGTGGAAACATCATTCTTTGGGGATGCTTTTCTGCAAAGGGAACAGGACGACTGCACCGTATTGAGGGGAGGATGGATGGGGCCATGTATCGCGAGATCTTGGCCAACAACCTCCTTCCCTCAGTAAGAGCATTGAAGATGGGTCGTGGCTGGGTCTTCCAGCATGACAATGACCCGAAACACACAGCCAGGGCAACTACGGAGTGGCTCAGTAAGAAGCATCTCAAGGTCCTGGAGTGGCCTAGCCAGTCTCCAGACCTGAACCCAATAGAAAATCTTTGGAGGGAGCTGAAAGTCCGTATTGCCCAGCGACAGCCCCGAAACCTGAAGGATCTGGAGAAGGTCTGTATGGAGGAGTGGGCCAAAATCCCTGCTGCAGTGTGTGCAAACCTGGTCAAGACCTACAGGAAACGTATGATCTCTGTAATTGCAAACAAAGGTTTCTGTACCAAATATTAAGTTCTGCTTTTCTGATGTATCAAATACTTATGTTATGCAATAAAATACAAATTAATTACTTAAAAATCATACAATGTGATTTTCTGGATTTTTTTTTCTCATTTTGTCTGTCATAGTTGACGTGTACCTATGATGAAAATTACAGGCCTCTCTCATCTTTTTAAGTGGGAGAACTTGCACAATTGGTGGCTGACTAAATACTTTTTTTCCCCACTGTATTTGTACCAACCGTCAGTGCAAGTATTGCACCAGTTTAAGTGGTTGATAGTTATGTTGTTAAAGATTAAGCATTGATTTTGACACTGTCAGTTCTTCAATCTTAGTAAGAGCATGTGTCAGAGCTGCACTGTTAAGAGATTACTGGGTAGTTCAAAGTAATGTATTGGAAGTTAGTTTCCTGGAAGTTGCTGTGAAGTTTTTATTACCTAATTTGCAACCAGCTGTCAGTAAGTTATTGTTAAATTAACAGTAACTTAATATCAAGTAACTGCGAGTAACTCACTGACAACTAATTGCCAGTAACTTACTGGCAGCTTAACTGGTACCCGAATGTCAGTAAGTTATTGTAAAAAGCACAGTAACTTAATTGCTACTAGCTGCCAACAGCTCACTGTACCTTCCATGAACTTTTCTGATTAAAAGAAAGCTTACAAGAATAGGTCATAACTACTAAGCGTTCTCTGTGGTGAGCACACTTGGGACCCAAGAGACAGATTCCAACATCTGTCAAATGTAATACTTCCCCCCAAAAACAAATCCTCCTCCAAATATGGTATTTTACAGTTAATACCGTCAATGGCACTCACACACACAAAGTCGAAAAAAATAAAAAGTAATGAGGAAATCTTGATGCAAGAGTGTGTGTGTGTGTTATCTTTTAACAATCTTTATCATACCCACAGATCTAATTGCGTAACTGGAAATTCAGGTCGCTGGCAACCTTGAGGTTGTGATTTCAAATCCCAAGTGAGGTTGACTCCCAATTAATCAGAATTTAGATAGTTGGCAAAACCAACACAGCATGCTCTATTGTTTAACTTTTAGAATTGTTTGTTTCAATATCTGTGTTTTTGCATGTACATTGATTAATACATTTATCAATTAATTAACTTATACTACACAAAGATAAATAACATACATTTTCCAACTAATCCAAGCTGTTAGTTGGATTTATTGCACCCATTGCTTACATGGTTTTTCTAGTTTAGATGGTTTAGGTAGAGGAAATGGCGACTGTGCTTGAATCTGAAAGTGTGACAAGTGAAGTGTGTGATAATGAATGGAACATAGTGAAATCAAAGAATGGAACAAAATGAGTAGAAGTTGTAGTAGAAGACAAGGACCGGTCCCATAATGCATTTCTTACTGGACTGCGTTTTTTGGACAAGGAGATTCATTTGGGAAATCCATTTGTAATATCGAGGACTGTGAAGAAAGGGGGATTCAATCAAGGTGACTAGAAGCAGCCTTGTTTTGGTTAATTGTGTTGATGAAGAACAGAAGAAGCGTGCACTGGATCTGGCAAAATTGTCCACGTCAGAAGTAAAATGTATTGAACTTCGGAGCAGGGCACCTGCCAAAGGAGTTATAGCTGGAGTCTTGTTGGATATAGATGATGAGTACCGTAGTCAGATAATTCCAGGAGTAGTCAGTGCACGTCGCCTGACCTGTATGATAAATGGAAGGAAGGAGAAAAGCCTGTCGATATTATTGTTGTTTGAGGAGACGCTACCTGAATATGTGAAGCTTGGATATGTGAGGTATGCGGTGAGAGCATTTGTGTCCAAACTGTTACAGTGTGGAAATTGTAAAGGATATGGTCATGTGTCAAATGATTACAGAATTTTGAAGAATCTGTGAATGGAAAATGTTGCAACTGTGGTGGGGATCATACTCCGGACTTCCTTGAGTGTCCTGTTAGGGTGAAGGAGATCGAGGTGTCAAGGATCAGGGCTGCGCAGCGGATCTCCTATGTGGAGGCGGTGAAGAGAGTCGAAGGCGAAAGAGGCAACAGTGTTGAAGATATGGCGGTGGATGCATTGCAACCAGTTGCTAGTGTTTTAAGTCAATCGGGTGATCTAGATACACTCATTGTGAAGAAGGTGAATTTTGTGGCATTTATAGCCACAGTGATTAATTGTACAGCACAAGTGTCTAAGAAGTCAAAGAAGCTGAATATCATTATATCTGCAGCCAATACGTTTTTGGGGCTCCAAGACTTCACGGCAGAAGCACTACAAGGACTTTTGTCACTAGGAAATGTCCCGCCCTCACAGGAGGCTTCTGAACCTGTGTTGGGACCTGAGTAGAATGAGGTTTTTACATAAAAGCAGGTTGATTTTGTTTGGTTAATATTCATTTTTTTGTAGTTAGTATGATATCATTTTTTTAACCAAATGTTTTCCTTTTTTGGGATCCTTATTATCAACCCGCACAGTAGATGGCGGAATGCATATTTAATTGTTGCGAACGCCATTATACCATAGAAGAAGAAGATGGTTTAGGTAGTATAATTCATTAATCCTACTAACTCTGGCAGTCATTCTGAATGCAGGTATTGGGAATCCACTCTGACTGGATTCCAATAGGAATTAAACATCACTTTGCAAGTAATTTGACTTGATGTTGTTTTTTCATTAGCTTATGCTGGTCACCAGTGTCCAAAGCACAACAAAGGCTGGTCACCAGTGAAAACACAATGAGAGCTGGTCACCAGCGAAAACACAACGAAGGCTGGTCTGCCAGCATAACCAGCTAGACCATGCTGGTCAGACCAGCTAGAACATACTGGTCTGCCAGCATAACCAGCTAGACCGTGCTGGTCAGACCAGCTTGACCAGAATCTGACCAGCACGGACCAACATAGATCAGCATGAACCAACTTAAAATGTCATGCTAGTCAATACTGGTTTCTTCAGCAGGGGAGATATGTTACACTAAAAATTCTGCGTGAAAAATAACCCAAGGTTTACACAAGAGCATGAGTTTCTTAAGTGCCTATGCATATCCCATGGGTTAATTGAATAATCAGTTGGGTTTCTATTCACTTTCATGCTGGGTTGACCCAGCAGATGGGTCTTTTTTAATGTAACCCATAGGTTATTTTTAGGAGGTGTGGCCTATTGGGGGTGTGGCTTTCAAATGGGTATTTTGGCCACCTGTGAGAGTAAATGTAATTCCTGTTCATCATGTCATGTTTGTACACTGCAAATTAAAATGTCCCTTCAATATTTTAGTACATTACATAATTTAATATATAATTAATAACGTTCATATTTAAATATCATAACAAAGTGGTAATTATCCCAACATTGGGATATGCGTAGGTGCTTAGCTACCTAGATTCGATTGATGCACCGGTGCGTCAATCGAAGTTACGTAACAAAATAATCCACATCAAAATCCATCAATTTAAACTAGATATATCTGGGGTTTTTTGCATTGGATGCGTCTCAATCCACCGCGTCCGCCAGTGTCGCACTTCCGCATCTGCGGTGAAAGGTGGTAGAGCTAGAGCGGTGTTTGTCAGACTATGAGACGTCCCGAAAATCAGTCTTCTCACGTAAACGTTTGTAGCGTCCGAACGGTTTGACCTACATACTATTATGACCACTCTATGGAAAGGGGAGATTCTCACGTTTTGCTCTACGACAACCACACGTGTCATGGGACTCGTCTGAAGGTAACCAGTACCGGTTTAGCAAAAATAATGGAAGTATGAAGGTAGTTTTGTGCCTACCCAAAAAAAGGGGTTAAATATGTGTAATAATATATATATATACACTACCAGTCAAACGTTTGGATGCACCTACTCATTCAAGGGTTTTTCTTTATTTTAAAAAATGTTTACATTGTAGAATAATAGTGAAGACATCAAAACTATGAAATTACACATATGGAATCATGTAGTAACCAAAAAAGTGTTAAACAAATCAAAATATATGTTATATTTGAGATTCTTCAAATAGCCACCCTTTGCCTTGATGACAGCTTTGCACACTCGTGGCATTCTCTCAACGAACTTCATGAGTTAGTCACCTGGAATGCATTTCAATTCACAGGTGTGCCTTCTTAAAAGTTAATTTGTGGAATTTCTTTCCTTCTTAATGCGTTTGAGCCAATCAGTTGTGTTATGACAAGGTAGGGGGGCTATACAGAAGATAGCCCTATTTGGTAAAAGACCAAGTCCATATTATGGCAAGAACAGCTCAAATAAGCAAAGAGAAACGACAGTCCCATCATTACTTTAAGACAGGAAGGTCAATCCGAAAATTTCAAAAACTTTTAAAGTTTCTTCAAGTGCAGTCACAAAAACCATCAAGCGCTTTGATGAAACTGGCTTTCATGAGGACTGCCACAGGAATGGAAGACCCAGAGTTACCTCTGCTGCAGAGGATAAGTTCAACCTCAGAAATTGCAGCACAAATAAATGCTTCACGGAGTTCAAGTAACAGACACATCTCAACATCAACTGTTCAGAGGGGACTGTGTGAATCAGGCCTTCATGAATCAGGCCTTCAAAGAAACCACTACTAAAGGACACCAATAAGAAGAAGAGACGTGCTTGGGCCAAGAAACACGAGCAATGGACATTAGACTGGTGGAAATGTGTCCTTTGGTCTGGAGTCCAAATTGACGATTTTTGGTTCAAACCGCTGTGTCTTTGTGAGACAAGGTGTGGGTGAACGGATGATCTCCGCATGTGTATTTCCCACCGTAAAGCATGGAGGAGGAGGTGTTATGGTGTGGGGGTGATTTGCTGGTGACACTGTCTGTGATTTATTTAGAATTCAAGGCACACTTAACCAGCATGGCTACCACAGCATTCTGCAGCGATACGCCATCCCATCTGGTTTGGGCTTAGTGGGACTATCAATTGTTTTTCAACAGGACAATGACCCAACACACCTCCAGGCTGTGTAAGGGTAAGAGTGATGGAGTGCTGCATCAGATGACCTGGCCTCCACAATCCCCCGACTTCAACTCAATTTTGATGGTTTGGGATGAGTCAGACGGCAGAGTGAAGGAAAAGCAGCCAACAAGTGCTCAGCATATGTGGGAACTCATTCAAGACTGTTGGAAACGCATTCCAGGTGAAGCTGGTTGAGAAAATGCCAAGAGTGTGCAAAGCTGTCATCAAGGCAAAAGGTGGCTATTTGAAGATTCTCAAATATAAAATATATTTTGATTTGTTTAACACTTTTTTGGTTACTACATGATTCCATGTGTGTTATTTCATAGTTTTGATGTCTTCAATATTATTCTACAATGTAAAAAATAGTAAAAATAAAGAAAAATCCTTGAATGAGTAGGTGTGTCCAAACTTTTGACTGGTACTGTATTTCCTGAGTAAAAAAAAATATATCTCCTAGATTTAGGACAGACACTTCAAAACCTTGTTTCTGTCCTTTTTGCCATTTATGAATGTGTTATTCAATGCATTTCTATGGGCTTTAGTAGTAAAGGCCAAAATCAATATTTTATCTAATAATCTTTATATATATATTTTTGAAACCTAAAGGGGTCCTAAAATGTCAAATCAAATAGCTAAATTATCCATAGTATGACCATCTTAAAACAATTCCAAATGTCAGCTTAGCATCCCCCCCTCCCCCAACATCTTAGACGATAAAGAATCAAGGAACTAAACTAGTGTAAGCCTCATTAACCTCTAAAAGTCTAAGCCTTTGGGGGGGATACAATATAGAATTTGGCCTTTAGTACTATAGCCCATGGAAACGCATTGAATAACAACACATTCAAAAATGGCATAACAGACAGTCAAAAAATAAATAATAAGGTTTTGAAGTGTCTTTCCTATATCTAGGAGATATGAGAAAGCTACGTTTTTTTTGGACACATATTTAACCCCTTTTTGGGGTTGGGCACAAAACTACCTCCATACTTCCATTATTAATTTTTTACCGGTACCGGTTACCTTCAGATGAGTTCCGTAACACTTGTGGGGGTCGTAGAGCAAAACGGAGAACACCATCGTGTTTGTGAGAATCTCCCTTTTCTATAGGGGTCATTTCCCTTCCCAAATAATTTGAGCTACTATCTTTAAGCCTTTGTCTGGGGAAAAATGTATACATAATTGTTATAGGGATCTACCGTCCTCCCTCGGCTAACCTTTGTGCACTCGAGGAGTTAACTAGTTTGTTGTCGTCTTTTACCAAATCAGATGTTATTATCCAGGGTGACCTAAATTATGATTGGGAACTGCAGGCTTCAGACTATCTAAAAGATGTGTAATACACCAGTGAAATATGTTTCTACTGGAGTCTTCGCCCAAGACATTAGTGACCATTGCCCAGTTGTTTGTGTTACAGATGTGAGAATACAAAAATCTAAGCCTTGTATCATCATAAAGAGGAACTTTAAAAACTTCAGTGAACAGGCTTTTTTACATTATCTTTATTTAAAGGTAGATCGAATGCCTGGTACACTCCGGAATGATCAGAAGTCATTCATAAAAGAGGCCAGGAACACAGGCTTAGGCACAGACTGGCAAGATTTTAAGCAACTGAGGAATCATTGTGCAAAACAAATCAGAAAGGCTAAATCTGATTTGTGTGACTGCTCTTTCAGATTTTAATGGGAACCCAGCTAAATTCTGGAAAACTGTCAAATCCCTGAAGGGTTCTACTTCGTCCTCTCTGCCACAACAAATTAATTCAGACACTGGCCTCGTTACAGAAAAAATGCCATCATTGATGCATTTAATCACCATTTTATTTCAGAGGGCTATCTCTTTGAAATAACTTATAAGCCTATTCACAATGATATTGGGCTGGATGCTGATAGGGGAAACTTGCTGAATGAATAGAGAAATTATAGTCAAAGCTTTTCTTTTAGGCTATTTACAGAAAAAGAAGTCCTGGTTGCTTTGCTAGCAATAGACAACAATAAATCTACAGGGGACGACCAATTGGATACTGGTCTGCTTAATAAGGGTGCAGTGTCCATTATTGTTGGCTCAATAACACACTGCCACGCCATAAAAAAAATAAGGGCGGGATAGTAGTTATCTTAATAATTATCGCCCTATTTCAAGGCTTCCTTGTCTAGCTAAGATTCTTGAATCCTTGGTAAATGTACAACTTTGCTCTTTTGTTACCTGAGAAATGTATTTAGATTTTGGGACCTGTTCTCTTCACTATTTATAGAAACACAAGTGGTCAATCTGTTAAAAATTGTAAACTTCATCTGTATGTAGATGATACTATAATGTATGTTATTGCTCCGACTGTTGATCTGGCTTTGTCAAAACGACAGTCAGATTTTATAGCTATGCAAGAATCCCCTTCTGATTTAAAACTTGTGCTTAATACGGGTAAAAGAAAACACATGTTGTTTTTAAACTCTCATAAGAATGTTTCAGATGAACTACATGTTCACTCATTAGATGGTTCTCCAATCGAACGTGTTCCCGCAGACAAATATGTAGGCATTTGGGCTGATATGGATTTGACATTTAAAAAACATATAGATGAGCTGGTTAAGAAGTTAAGATTTAAAATTGGCTTTTTCTACAGAAACAGATTGTGTCTTTCTCTAAGCAGTAGGAAGCAGATTATTCAGTCAACCTTTTTATCTGTTCTTGATTATGGTGATATTATTTATCAAAGTGCAGCTGCTACTACCCTTAAACCTTTGGATGCCATCTACCAGTGCCGAATACAAATAATATATGATATCATTTACGTAAAGAGAACAATATCTGTCAACTATTTTGCATTTCAAAAGCTGGTCAAAGAGATTGTAAAATGTGCAATATACAATAAATATGTAATCTTTCACAGTTGTTGATTTGATGGCATCTCTGTGCTACAGAGGCAGATCGTGGGATAAAAAAGAAATCATTCCATCACCCTGATTTTGACTGAAAAATTAACAGTGGGCGATGCATCTCATCTGTCTCTGGGATCGGACGCATCCATCCCTCCTTCTCTAGATCCCCATCTTCCTCTCTTTTACTGTCTCTCTCTCTGAGACAGCTATCCTGCCTTTTTCTCCCCCCTCTCTCGCTCCTTGTCTTTCGGAGATACAGTAGCTATGCACAGACAGCCTTCATATGTGCAGCAGGGGAAAGTGACGGGCAGAATGGCAGCTGTAATATTGGAGTGATTGCTGCTGATAAGGGTAACGGCTGTGGAGAGGCGTGAGTGTCATCCTTCCCTCCTCCGCAATAAACACTTTCATTTTGTTTGCCTGCGAGACGGATGGAGAGATGGATGTGCTGAATAGACGACCTGAGGAGCAGTGGAGGGAGGAGATAGATGGGAAGGATGGGGACGCATATTCAGTATTAAAAGATCAATCAGAGGGTCTTGAAATATGCATTTTGTCATCTACGCCTCGTGTCTCGTCGGAGCAACAACAACGCTGGCCACTGTGCCGACTCAAAATGCAAACCTGACAAATTGTGATCTGTATTATATTCACTGTCATATTTTCATGGGAAATGACATAAAATTCATAGTAATATTCCATGTGTCTAGATAATACGGACAACTTCAACATATTCATTGTGTCAGAATCAATGATGAACAATGCCCTGAATATTGTCCTCTGTTTTACACAGACAAAATCATTATATCTGTACAGAGGTGTAAGGTTGCTACCCAAAAGGCATTTGGGACGCAAGCAATGTCTAGTGTAAGTGTGCAATTTGGCCAAGGACATTGAGGCATAAGATTGCTGATTAAAATGACCTCCTTTTCCAAAACTCCTTCAGACATCTTGACTTCTCAGGACTTGGCTGGAGGCTAGGAGGAGAGACCACTTGTTACCATTTTATGATATGTGTTGCGTTTGAATTATTCCTGTGTCTTCCACTCCAACCCAAGTCCTCCACTCCAACGCAAGGCAGCAGTGACTTTTCAATTTTTTGTGGTAACACTTTACCTTAGGGTAATAACATTAAGGGTACCTTAATGTAGAGCGTTACCATTTTTGTTAATACACAAACTAAGAGGCTAAAGCTGTTAGATTTTCCGTTGGTTTTAGATTGTGTTTAATTTGACTCAGGGCAATAAGACAGCGTGACCAGAAAGATGATGTGAACAGCTGGGGAGCTGAAATCTGCATATCAGAAATAAAACGAGGGAGACACAGACAATTGCTAATTCAAATCAGTGGAAAAACAACTCGAAAATGAGACTTCACATCAGTTTTCACAGTCTGTCTTAAATATTTGTGGACGTTAAAATGAATAATAAGGTTGCACTATAACAGCAAGGAGTAAACTTAATATGGGTTTGTGTTTATTCTGTAAATGACTCCAGCTATATGAACAGAGAATGTGAAACATCTCAGAAAGCTCAGGCCAAGCATGAATCCCTGTGGACCTTTACAATTGCCAATTATTGCACATGATGAACCCCATGTATTTTCATTTAAAGTGGCTAAAGTAAGAAGTAGTGGGCTGCCGGTCGATGAGTTGAAAGTTAATCTAGAGGTGGAAAGATAGTGACCTTCAGGCTTCTTTGATTTTAGCATATGCTACATCTTTTCAGCTTGTCAGTCAAACTGGAACTGTATCCAAGCCAGTAGATAGAAGGTAGACTGTGTGTTGATGTAAGGCTCATCGCAGTATTTTGACTGGCTCTCTACTCATCCTCAGCTCCCTGAGGGGTCCTCATTAAGACTAAACGCTGAGGGTGACCTTTCCGTCGCCCAACTCCCCTCACCCAGCTGGCCCTAATTACCTCCCTCATTACCCCCTCTGAAATAAAACACAGATCCAAAATGGCTGCCTCATTACCCCCTCTTAAATAACACCAGCACCACCAGGTTGAACCAAGATGGCTGCCTCATTAGCCCTCCTAAATAACACCCAGCACCACCAGGTTGAACCAAGATGGCAGCCTCATTACCCCCTCCTAAATAACACCAGCACCACCAGGTTGAACCAAGACAGCTGCCTCATTACCGCCTCCTAAAAAATACCAGCACCACCAGGTTGAACCAAGATGGCTGCTATTCCCCAGAATTGATTTGCTACACTCTCTTTGTGATGTATTCTGGCCTAGTGGATCTCTGTGCTCTGGATGTATCCCCCCTATTATTTCACTCTTTCACTTCCCCTTTCCCCCAAGTCCTGACAGTATCATTTAGACGTCGCCATCACTATGGTGATCGCTGATGAGACGATAGGGTGATCAGCGCTTGCGGGATGTCGGAGAATAAGCAGAGAAGGAGAGGGAGAAAGAGGGCTGTAAGTAGCCCTCCTGATGATGCCACTAAAGTAACATGCTTAATTATTTGGAATGCTGCATAAATTGCGGTGTGTGTGGAATCGTTGGGATTGATTAAAATACTAATTAAACAGGCCTTTGCAGAATTTGGGGAGTGAGGTAAGGTTCAGCTCTTCAGGGTAATTTGCATACCCTTCATCTAGGAAATGGGATATAAAGGGCCCTCTCTCTTTCTCTTTCTCTGGCCCGCTCTCTTTCTCTTTCTCTGGCCCGCTCTCTTTCTCTTTCTCTGGCCCGCTCTCTTTCTCTTTCTCTGGCCCGCTCTCTTTCTCTTTCTCTGGCCCGCTCTCTTTCTCTTTTCCCCCTATTTCCTGGTACATTCACATGCTAACAAACTCAATTAAAGTTATACTCCGTTTTCTCTTTTCACCATATTATTTGGCATAATCTATTAAGACCCCTTTGATTTTGTTTTTCAATATAAATGTATCCATCAAAGTGAGGGATACAAAGGGTAGACATGACCAGAATAAAACAAAGTCTGCCAAGTGTAGATCTTAAATGTTGGATGTTCAGTCGCTGCGTCACTTACTTTGATTTGCATGACAATATCTTTGTTAAATATTGTATCTAGAACTAGCGTGGGTATGCTTGAATTGATTAATAGATGTATGGATCAAACTCATAGTGTGATCCTATTAAGTACTGCAAGAGCCAATACAAATTAATTATGCAGTACATCAACTGGCACTTTTACATTAAAATCATAAACATTCACTCGTGCCTCAGCAGCTGACTGTGTGCAAAGATCTGGCCCATAAACCACTTTAAGTTTTAGTCATTTAGCAGACACTCTTATCCAGAGCAACTTGGGATAAGTGCCTTGCTCAAGGACACATCAACAGATTTTTTACCTAGTCAGCTCAGGGATTTGAACCAGCAACCTATTTACTAGCCTAATGCTCTTAACCACTAGGCTAACTGCCACCCCCAAATAGCCAAGTCCTCAGAGCAAAGTAACAAGAAAATCTCCACTGTTCGCTGCTTATGTGCTCTATCTAGACACTGTACTGTAGCGTATTCTGTGGTCATGTAGGTTGGTTGTGCAAACTCTTTCAAAATCTAATCTGGTGTACTGTAGCCAACAGTAAATGAGACTTTGAACAGTCACTGATGAGTTTGGAGTTGGAGTTGGAGTTATAGGCTGACAAAGACCTTCGGGTGGAAACGTTGCACAATAAACTGTGAGAGAATTCATCAGTGTGCGGGTATCTATCTTTAATACACACTCACACTATCACATATTCTTTCTCACAGTCTCCTGTTCCATTAGAGAACTGGAAGGTCAAACATGTTCTTCTGCGTCATTCATTCCTCTCACTAAAACACACAAATATACAGTACCTGTCAAAAGTTTGGACACACCTACCCTTTCAAGGGATTTTGTTTATTTTTTACTATTTTCTACATTGTAGAATAATAGTGAAGATATCAAAACTATGAAATAACACATATGGAATCATGTAATAACCAAAAAAGTGTTAAACAAATACAAATATAATTGAGATTTGAGATTCTTCAAAGAAGCCACCCTTTGCCTTTATGACAGCTTTGCACACTCTTGGCATTCTCTCAACCAGCTCCATGAGGTAGTCACCTTGCAATGCATTTCAATTTCAGATATGCCTTGTTAAAAGTTAATTTGTGGAATTTCTTAACTTCTTCATGCGTTTGAGCCGATCAGTTGTGTTGTGACAAGGTAGGGGTGGTATACAGAAGATAGCCCTATTTGGTAAAAGACCAAGTCCATATTATGGCAAGAACAGCTCAAATAAGCAAAGAGAAACGACAGTCCATCATTACTTTAAGACATGAAGGACAGTCAATACGGAAAATATCAAGAACTTTGAACGTTTCTTCAAGTGCAGTCGCAAAAACAATCAAGCGCTATGATGAAACTGGCTCTCATGAGGACCGCCACAGGAAAGGAAGACCCAGGGTTACCTCTGCTGCAGAGGATAAGTTCATTAGAGTTAGCAGCCTCAGAAATTGCAGCCCAAATAAATGCTTCACAGAGTTCAAGTAACAGACACATCTCAACATCAACTGTTCAGAGGAGACTGCGTGAATCAGGACTTCATGGTCGAATTGCTGCAAAGAAACCACTACTAAAGGACACCAATAAAAATAAGAGACTTGCTTGGGCCAAGAAACACAAGCAAAAATCTGTCCTTTGTTCTGATGAGTCCAAATGTGAGATTTTTGGTTCCAACCGCCGTATCTTTGTGAGATGCAGAGTAGGTGAACGGATGATCTCCGCATGTGTGGTTCCCACCATGAAGCATGGAGGAGGAGGTGTTATGGTGTGGGGGTGCTTTGCTGGTGACACTGTCTGTGATTTATTTAGAATTCAAGGCACACTTAACCAGCATGGCTACCACAGCATTCTGCAGCGATACGCCATCCCACCTGGTTTGCGCTTAGTGGGACTATCATTTGTTTTTCAACATGACAATGACCCAACACACCTCCAGGCTGTGTAAGGGCTATTTGTCCAAGAAGGAGAGTGATGGAGTGCTGCATCAGATGACCTGGCCTCCACAATCACCCGACCTCAACCCAATTGAGTTGTTTTGGGATGAGTTGGACCGCAGAGTCAAGGAAAAGCAGCCAACAAGTGCTCAGCATATGTGGGAACTCCTTCAAGACTGTTGGAAAAGCATTTCAGGTGAAGCTTGTTGAGAGAATTTATTTATTTATTTATTTCACCTTTATTTAACTAGGTAAGCCAGTTGAGAACAGGTTCTCATTTACAACTGCGACCTGGCCAAGATAAAGCAAAGCAGTGCAATAAAAACAACATAGAGTTACATATGGGGTAAAAAAACATAAAGTCAAAAATACAACAGAAAATATATATACAGTGTGTGCAAATGTAGCAAGTTATGGAGGTAAGGCAATAAATAGGCTATAGTGCAAAATAATTACAATAGTATTAACACTGGAATGATAGATGTGCAAGAGATTATGTGCAAATAGAGATACTGGGGTGCAAAAGAGAAAAATAAATAACAATATAGGGATGAGGTAGTTGGGTGGGCTAATTTCAGATGGGCTGTGTACAGGTGCAGTGATCGGTAAGGTGCTCTGACAACTGATGCTTAAAGTTAGTGAGGGAGATAAGAGTCTCCAGCTTCAGAGATTTTTGCAATTCGTTCCAGTCATTGGCAGCAGAGAACTGGAAGGAATGGCTTGTGCAAGTGTGTGCAAAGTGTGTGCAAAGCTGTCATCAAGGCAAAGGGTGGCTATTTGAAGAATCTAAAATATAACATATATTTTGATTTGTTTAACACTTTTTTGGTTACTACATGATTCCATATGTGTTATTTCATAGTTTTGATATCTTCACTATTATTCTACAATTTAGAAAATAGTAAAAATAAAGAAAAACCCTTGAATGAGTAGGTGTGTCCAAACCTTTGACTGGTACTGTATATTTATATAAGAATTACATTGCACACACAACTCTTGTCTTGTTTTTGTGTCTCCCCACGTAGTTCAGCAGAAGAAGCAGCTGGAGAAGGAGACTGGTGTGAAGATCCTGGAGGCTGGAGTCAGTGATGTAAGTCCTGTTTCATCATCTATCTAGTAAGCTGGGAACCATAGATCTATAATAATTTACTTAAATGGGAATGCCCTTTCTAGTGATTCTATTTCTGTGCTGGGAACATCAAGCACTGACTACATCCGTGTGGAACGGAGTATATATCTAGAGGTCTTGATGCTGGATTGCTTAAATGTGACATTTTGTGACATAACAATGGTATTCAGCTGAGGTTGTATATTGAATACAATTTTTGTGAGATTGTATGGTTAGATCTTACCAAGTAAAGTCCCTGAAGAGAATACTGAGCTTCAGTAACATGCAACATCATTGTAAAGGAACTTAACCAAACCTGAAATTTTCCTGATCTATGTACACTGTGCTCTGATTTGATTTGACTGGGACGCTCTTCAGGGAAATGGCTCCAGATGTGGCAACTTGGCATTTAATCACCACGCTACCTTCTGCTACTGTCCATACCGCCTGCATCCTTTATGAGGCCACCATTATGCGACCAGACATTGATCTTGAGCCGAAATGAATGCCAAATGTATTTCCTGTTAAACGTGTCGCTTTGATACACATCCTCTGTATTCATTTCCTGTCCTCCTTAGGATCGTTGGTTCCCATGGAGAATAAAGAACAACAAGACAAAGCGCAGTGCGTTTTGACACTTTAAATAACAGATGATAGTGACTTTGGGAAGGAACAATAAGCAGATTATCTGGAGAGCTGTCACTTTATGGCTAGCCAAAATTAAGAGGAGTGCAGAAAGATACTTAAGATGAGCGTGGGCATGAGAGCAGGGGAGATATGCATTCATTCTTTGGTGACGGTGCTAATAAATATTCATATGTAGCTAGCTATGTGTGTATTGGAGGTGAGGATCTAATCAAGCAGCCATTGATGCGCTGGAGTCCTCCTAGCAGACCCGTGTCTAAATTAGTTTTTCTATGGAAATGAGACAGACAGCAATGGCACTGTGAGACATGAAGATTATCACGAGGCATGCTGGGAACTAAATGGATGTGGCCTGTGTGTGTGCTGCTGCCGTCGTCAATGGCAACAGGCATAACATAGTCGGGACCATTTTCCTGGGTCAATCCCTCACGCACTGTCCTCCTATGGCCATCTCTGTCACACCTTCTCTACATTCCCTTTTTGTTTTATTTTATCTCTCGCTCTTATTCCTGCTAATCTCTATTTCTTACGTTTATGCGTTTACCTCCCTCTTTTTTTACCGCCCTCTTTTCCTTTCCTTTACCTCATCTACCCTACCTTTCCCTTGTCCGCTATCTGTCTGACTCTCTTTTTCTCCTCTTACTCCGTCTTCACTCTTGTTCAACACACAGAGAGCACTAGGCAAACAGGGATGGAGGACTGTGGTTTGTCATATTGGACCTATTTGTAGATAATTAGCTGCAATAATAGGTTCTCTGCGGGAACCAGAGTGAAGGCGGGATCTATCTTTTACCTCAGGAGTGGGAAATCAGAGATAGACGCTGTGTGTGTGTGTGTGTGTGTGTGTGTGTGTGTGTGTGTTTGTGTGTGTGCGCGCTCGTGGGCGTATGTGCGTGCATGTGTATGCATGTGTGCCTGTGTATGTGTGTGATTGAAAATGTGTGTTTACTGCACTAAAGGTAAATAGCTTCAGCTTCAGCTAAGCCCTGTAATTATTGGCCCTGTGTCTATTGCCAATTTCATAGTCTGAACCTAAATATGGCTCAATTCATCCAAGTGGTTGTTAGTCCCTGAATGGGGGCAGAACAATAACTTTGTGAAAACGGTGGTGGAACATGGTGCTGAGAGTGCCTGTGGAGACGTGCATTAGTTTAAATGGGATTGAACACAACTATTGGTAGTTGAATTTATGGGGTGACCACTGACCAAGGTATATTGGTATTAGTGTGTACCTCAGCTAGATGCTTCCGCATGGGTCAGTAACTATGCATTAGCCTGCAAAACACAAGAGAAACGTGTGCACTCATTTTAAATAGATAACTGAATAAATTGACAAAGAAAGTAAATGAGAATAAGTTAATAAAGCCACAACCAGTTAGATGTTATGATGTTATGGGGTTTATATCTTGTCTCCAATCAAATTGGAGGATTCCTCCAATATAGCACAGGCTTACATCGGAGTGTGCCTGCTCTTGCATGGAACCAACCAACCTGGTATCGTTAAGAGTATTGAGAGTGGAGCTGACACGGGTTGCATTGCAAATGGCACCCTACTCCCTTTATAGAGCATTACTTTTGACCAGAACTCTAGGCACCCTTATTCCCTTTATAGTTCACCCATAGGGCTCCGGTCAAAAGTAGTGCACTACATAGGGAATATGGTGCAATTTGGGATACAACCACAGCCTCTCCATCCTCACCCTGTCTGTCTTTGTTAAAAAGGGGGTAAATGACAAAACAACTTAGGAAGATGTCCAGATACCACGGACGTCGATAACAGAAGATGTCGACGAAGAAAAGCTAATGTCAGTGAGGCGATAGGACACTAATCGGTAGATTTCACAATATTTGGTCCTCCTATAGATTTTCCAGAACCTCTTTTCTTAAAAATATCCCTGTTTTGCCATTTATTAGCTACATTTGCCACACTCTTTAAGTAATTACACTTCAATAAACATGGCATTTTGTAAGTCATTTAAGTTGCCATTACGTTTTATGAATGAGATTGCTGTCCAGATCACGTTAGTGTCTCCATAACAGAACTCCTGTGAATGTGTGAAAATCTATCTTAGGGAAAAGCGAGATGGGGAAATAGGAGAGGGGCGGTAGAAAGCCTAATATATACAATGTTTTTGTTCATCTCAATCCTAGCACTCTATCGTCTGTTTTTCATTGACAGTAAATGAAAATCCTACAGAGAATATAAATGTGCATACACCTCACAGCACTACCAGGCAACCGTTTGGAGAATCAGCCTCTAGTGCAGATCAAACCATACAGTTTCAGCAGTCCTCTGTTTCGTGGAGAGATATTCCTAAAAGGCACACAGAGCTCCGTGACTGTGCATCCTCTCCTCTTTTCATCCTCCCGTCCTGTTCATATTCAGGAGGGGTCGATGAGTCACTGTGCATCTGGAGTGTGAGTGTGAGAGTGTGAGCGAGAGACAGGGAGCGAGCGAGAGATGGCGCAGGACCCGAGGGTTGCAGACTCCTGCTGCAGTGGTTTGCGTTAGCTAGCGGTATGCAGACATAGACACAGCGTTGTTGGTACCAGTGGGGGTTCTGAGGAGGGGGACAGGTGGGTAAGTGGCTGGGGGACAGGGCGGGGTGTCTCGGTCAGACGTCCTCGCTGGGTTGCCTGGGGAGTCCTGACAGACAGCTGCCGCCTCTGGTGTCGCCACCCACACCCCTCCCCAATGCACATACACCCCTCCTCGCACCCCTCGCCCTATCCCCAGGTGAAAGGATGATGCTGTAATTATCTCCTCCCGAAAATAAAACAAATATGATAAATAATGAATCACAAAATGAATGTAAAAATGTGGCACCATCACAGTGGAAGACCATGTATCGTGTTCTTAAATACAACAAGATCACTGAAGATTTCTCATTTGACCAGTGTGATTTTAAAATCATTGCTTTTACATTAACGGCTGTTTTAAGAATATATATCAGCATACCAGTTGTCTTTTTTATAAGTACAGTGCAGTGTAAGGGCGTCCGCATACATAGGTTCGGTTTGCTCCTAGCAGAACTCGGATAGGTAAAGCGAACATCTATGCTCGCATACTCCCTAAAGACCTTCTCTTGAAAAGCGGCAATATTACTATTGTTTGTCCCTCTTGAACCACCGTAGCAACAGCATAGCCAAAACACTTCCTCAATCCTCATAATCTGTAATTCATTTTGAAATTTTTTGACGAGGAGGTCTTAGTCGTGCAATTTTACATCTAGCTAAGATGTTTGGTGCAGTACTTCTCAAGTGAAAAAAATTTGCATGAAAACTAGTAGTGTACTGCAGACATTAGGGCTTAGCTGCTGCTGCGCTCTCTCCTCTCTCTCGTTGAATGACAGCAAACACTTAATTGAAGAATCCCATCCTTAGTTCCCACCCCTACTGTTGAGCAATCACTGACGAAGGGGCATAGAATTCGGCTACCAATCTTCGACTTGCCTCATGAAAACATTTGTGAGCAAACAGACGAAAAAATTACTTGCCTGAATACCGAAACGAACAAAAACTTCACAAAATGTCGTTATAATATATGCGCAAACAGTTTAGACTGGGAAGCATGCGACAGGCTTTAGGAAGAGGAGGCTGGACGTTTATAGTTGCCTGCCCGCATTAAACCTTCCCTGTGTGATTAAGTTTGTGGGTAAATTGAGATTCATTGACATTTTGACAGAAGCGTCATGTTTTCGATAACTCCTGTAAACTGCTTATGTGGAGAGGCACTCATTAACCACAGAACTCCCTGAGCTGCACGTCAACTGATTATTCAACCACCAATTGTAAATTATATATGGCAGGCAGGGATCTCCGCAAAGGGTTGTGTGTGTGTGTGTGCGTGTGTACGTGTGCGTGCGTGTGTGCATGTTTTGCATATGATGTGTGCTGTTAGGGATGTCTATGTGTCTATGCACATAACATACATTAACAAAACTTGTATACTGTACATCTGTGTTCACATCCCTTATGGAAAAAACACATGAATTTCACATGTGAACACGTGAAGTGTTCAAAAAACACGTTTTCATATGATCATATGTGATCTTATGTGAAGTTAATGTGATAACATGAAACAACACCTGTGAAAACGTGCTTTTCCACATATGAAATCCTGTGGTTTTTCTGTAAGGGGGTTTATGGTCATTACTGTATGTCTGTTTACTTGTGATGGCTTTCGCTGTGGAATTGCATTACCTCTCTCTGGAACCTTTAAGGATTTCCATTCGATTTCTCTCAGCCACATAACAGAAGTGGATGCAGAGAAATAAACATTATCCCATCATATGTCAAGTAGGAGGAAATGTCAGCAGTAAATGCCACCATCTTAGAATGTAGGAAAGCACTCATGATCTCTCCCAATCAGAGTCCTGGGGTGCACCGGCAAAACTCATCTCAGGGAAAGGTCACAGGCAAAGATGACCTCTGGCAACTGAATTTGGGGGCTTTCTTGACAATTTCCTGCACCATAAGGAATGCGCGGGCAAGCTTAAGAGAAATGCCATTTAAAAAGATTTGAACATGTAACATGTAAATGATAGTCCTACTGTATATGCAGTATGACCAACAATAAGTTGTCCCGAATGGTACCCTATTTTCAACATAGTGCACTACTCTTGACCAGTGTCCTAAGGGCCCTGGTCAAAAGTAATGCACTATATAGGGAATAGGGTGCCTTTTGCTACTCTCTGGAGCAGAGCATACCGAAGCGATTTCTACATATTGCACCTTTTAAGTGCTTTTCATTTAGCACATTGTCAATCTAGTTTGTTTCATTTAGCACATTGTCAACCTAGTTTGTTTCATTTAGCACATTGTCAATCTAGTTTGGCTGTAAACATGCTCTGAATTGTACAAATAAAATTAAAAAAAGAACACTGCTCCTGTAATTGTGTTTTTTACAACAGTCGCATAATTCAACATTTTAAAGAGAAAAGAATAGAGAAAATAAAAGGCATTGAGGAATGCCAAATTCTACTTTGTAGTGTTCATTTGGGGAAAGATTGAGAAAGTAATTGGGGAAATAATAAAAGTAGTTCTTTGTTGGGACTGTGAGGAGGTGAGACTTTCTGAGGGACAAGTATGGTGATATGTTGCCAGGCTCTGCTAGCAACTCAATTTGAAAATAAATTTCTCTATTAGCCCTGTGTTCACAGTCATCTTCTCATTTGCCACTTTTAAACAGCTGTAAATAAAGCACTTGTGTCAACAAATAGGTTTAGGAACTGCTGCATATTTTACATTTTAGCAGACGCTCTTATCCATACTTTTTTTTTTTTTCATACTGGCGCCCCGTGGGAATCGAACCCACAACCCCAGCATTGCAAACACCATGCTCTACCAACTGAGCTACACGGCATATCTATGAGTAGGGAGAGTAATATTGCGACAATGGGATACAAAACCCTATTCCCAAAGTATGTATTTTCAAGGTGTTGTATTTTTATGACAGCACTTTTATGTTAGCACTTATTAATCACCTACAATGTATTTATAAGGAGTTTATTATGCCCTAATAACATAAAATAAAGTCAGTGGAGGATGATTCAGAGTTTATTGGCCTAGGTGAGAAATCTGGGCCCTGGTGAAAAATACTGCACTATAAAGGGAATAGGGTGCCATTTGGGACGCACAACAAACACCCTCTATAGAGCTCTGACCTTGAAAGCTTTTATCAGCCCGTGTAAACCTCTTCATTGGCACCAGGACACACATATTTATCTGTTGCCTCAACAACCAATGCCGCATGTCCTTCACACCTTAACAGCCTCAGCAGAAACACTATCTCTAATTGCTGTTATCTGCTCTCTATGCCACAGCCAGGTCACAACACTGTAGTACATTACTGGCAAATTGGATTTAGGATACTTTTAGTAGAGAGACACCTCAAACAAATTTTGTTTGAGGTGTCTCTCAACTAAAAGTGTACTAAATGTCTAATAAATGAGATTACAATGTGGGAGATTAGGATTCAATATAAACACAACCTTAACACAATCATATTGTATCAGATTGAAAATGTAAAATGTAAAATGTATCTTACAGGCATTCTCTGGTACTTTTGTATACTTTTTAGCCATTAGTTCTTTTAGCCATTAGTTCTAATAGTAGCAGTCACGAGGCAAAAGTGTTGCCCGAAAATTGCGTACTACTTCACATTATGTGCAGATCTGTGCACCACGTCATTGCTCTCTCCCTGCTCTGCTGTGGGTGCATCATGTGCATCTTGCTAGCTGTCACTCATATGGCGAGAGGCTTAAGCTCATTGGTTGAACTCAAATTGCTAGGGGGCTGGCCCACATGAGGGAAAATGTAGGGAAAATGGTGCAGCACAGCTTCAAGAAAAACAGTTACGTTCAAACTAGGGATCTTGTGGCTAATTGAGGTAAAACAGTAATTCTACTCATAGATTATGCATGTATGAACTACACATTGACACATCCAGCCCAAAGCGGGAAAAATACTTTAAAAATACGCTGAAAGATATTTGTACTGAGCTAAATCTAACTCAGCTGATAACGAAACCAACTCGCCCCAACTTTAAACACCCTGACGAATCTACCCTTTTAGATATTTTTCTAACAAATGCCCCTCATAGGTTTACAGCCAATGGGACATTTGCTAATGAGTTCAGTGAACGTTGCCTACATAACAGATGTTAAGATACCTAAATCTCGCTCACGTATTATTACAAAGATACATTTTTTGAATTTGAATGAGCAAAATGTTTTGTCTGAGCTTGGGTTGAGTGACTGGTGTCTTGTGTCAACTATCACTGACTCTGATCCTTAATTGTTTAACTCTGTTGCAGATAAACATGTGCCGTACAAAAGGCTAAGGGTAAAATACAGATGAAATCAAATCAAATTTTATTTGTAACAATACAGATCAAATCAAATCAAATTTTATTTGTCACATGTGCCGAATACAACAGGTATTCCTTACAGTGAAATGCTTACTTACAAGCCCTTAATCAACAATGCAGTTTTAAGTGTTAAGTAAAAAATAGATAACAAAAAAATTAAAATAACAAATAATTAAAGAGCAGCAGTAAAATAACAGTAGCGAGGCTATATACAAGGGGTACCGGTACAGACTCAATGTGCGGGGGCACAGGTTAGTCGAGGTAAATGAGGTAATATGTACATGTAGGTAGAGTTAAAGTGACTATGTATAGATAATAAACAGAGAGTAGCAGCAGCGTAAAAGAGGGGGTGGGAACAATGCAAATAGTCCGGGTAGCCATTTGATTAGCTGTTTAGGAGTCTTATGGCTGTTAAGAAGCCTTTTGGACCTAGACTTGGCGCTCCGGTACTGCTTGCCGTCTATGACTAGGGTGGCTGGAGTCTTTGACAATTTTTAGGGCATTCCTCTGACACCGCCTGGTATAGAGGTCCTGGATGGCAGTAAGTTTGACCCCAGTGATGTAATGGGCTGTACGCACTACCCTCTGTAGTGCCTTGCGGTCGGAGGCCGAGCAGTTGCCATACCAGGGAGTGATGCAACCAGTCAGAATGCTCTTGATGGTGCAGCTGTATAACTGTTTGAGGATCTGAGGACCCATGCCAATTATTTTCAGTCTCCTGAGGGGGAATAGGCTTTGTCGTGCCCTCTTCACGACGGTCTTGGTGTGTTTGGACCATGATAGTTTGTTGGTGATGTGGACACCAAGGAACTTGAAGCTCTCAACCTGTTCCACTACAGTCCCGTCGATGAGAATGGGGGCGTGCTCGGTCCTCTTTTTCCTGTAGTCCACAATCATCTCCTTTGTCTTGATCACGTTGAGGGAGAGGTTGTTTTCCTGGCACAACACGGCCAGGTCTCTGACCTCCTCCCTATAGGCTCTCATCGTTGTCAGTGATCAGGCCTACCACTGTTGTGTCGTCGGCAAACTTAATGATGGTGTTGGAGTCGTGCCTGGCCATGCAGTCATGGGTGAACAGGGAGTACAGGAGGGGACTGAGCACGCACCCCTGAGAGGCCCCCGTGTTGAGGATCAGTGTGGCAGATGTGTTGTTACCTACCCTTACCACCTGGGGGCGGCCCGTCAGGAAGTCCAGGATCCAGTTGCAGAGGGAGGTGTTTAGTCCCAGGATCCTTAGCTTAATGATGAGCTTTGAGGGCACTATGGTGTTGAATGCTGAGCTGTAGTCAATGAATAGCATTCTCACGTAGGTGTTCCTCTTGTCCAGGTGGGAAAGGGCAGTGTGAAGTGCAATAGAGATTGCATCATCTGTGGATCTGTTGGGGCGGTATGCAAATTGGAGTGGGTCTAGGGTTTCTGGGATAATGGTGTTGATGTGAGCCATGACCAGCCTTTCAAAGCACTTCATGGCTACAGACGTCGGTGCTACGGGTCGGTACTCATTTAGGCAGGTTATCTTAGTGTCCTTGGGCACGGGGACTATGGTGGTCTGCTTGAAACATGTTGGCATTACAGACTCAGTCAGGGACATGTTGAAAATGTCAGCGAAGACACTTGCCAGTTGGTCAGCACATGCTCGGAGTACACGTCCTGGTAATCTGTTGACCTGCTTAAAAGTCTTACTCACATCGGCTACGGAGAGCGTGATCACATAGTCATCCGGAACAGCTGGTGCTCTCATGCATGCTTCAGTGTTGCTTGCCTCGAAGCGAGCATAGAAGTGGTTTAGCTCGTCTGGAAGTCTTGTGTCACTGGGCAGCTCGCGGCTGTGCTTCCCTTTGTAGTCTGTAATAGTTTCAAGCCCTGCCACATCAGACGAGCGTCAGAGCCAGTGTAGTATGATTCAATCTTAGTCCTGTATTGACTCTTTGCCTGTTTGATGGTTCGTCGGAGGGCATAGCGGGATTTCTTATAAGCGTCCGGGTTAGAGTCCCGCTCCTTGAAAGCGGCACCTCTACCCTTTAGCTTAGTGCGGATGTTTCCTGTAATCCATGGCTTCTGGTTGGGGTATGTACGTACGGTCACTGTGGGGACGACATCATCGATGCACTTATTGATGAAGCCAGTGACTGATGTGGTGTACTCCTCAATGCTATCTGAAGAATCCCGGAACATGTTCCAGTCTGTGCTAGCAAAACAGTCCTGTAGCTTAGCATCTGCGTCATCTGACCACTTTTTTATTAACCGAGTCACTGGTGCTTCCTGCTTTAGTTTTTGCTTATAAGCAGGAATGAGGAGAATATAGTTATGGTCAGATTTACCAAATGGAGGGCGAGGGAGAGCTTTGTATGCGTCTCTGTGTGTGGAGTAAAGGTGGTCTAGAGTTTTTTTTTCCTCTGTGTGTGGAGTAAAGGTGGTCTAGAGTTTTTTTTCCTCTGGTTGCACATTTAACATGCTGGTAGAAATTAGGTAGAACGGATTTTAACGGATTTAAGTTTCCCTGCATTAAAGTCCCCGGCCACTAGGAGCGCTGCCTCTGGATGAGCATTTTCCTGTTGACGTATGGCCTTATACAGCTCATTCAGTGCAATCTTAATGCCATCATTGGTTTGTGGTGGTAAATAGACAGCTATGAAAAATATAGATGAAAACTCTCTTGGTAAATAGTGTGGTCTACAGCTTATCATAAGATACTCTACCTCAGGCGAGCAAAACCTCGAGACTTCCTTAGTATTTGATTTTGTGCACCAGCTGTTGTTTACAAATATACACAGACCGCCACCCCTTGTCTTACCGGAGTCAGCCGTTCTATCCTGCCGATGTAGCGTATAGCTCGCTAGCTGTATGTTGTCCATGTCGTCGTTCAGCCACGACTCGGTGAAACATAAGATATTACAGTTTTTAATGTCCCGTTGGTAGGATAACCGTAATCTTAGGTCATCCAATTTATTCTCAAATGATTGAAAATTGGCTAATAGGATTGATGGGAGAGGCAGTTTACTCGCTCGCCGTCGGATCCTTACAAGGCACCCCGACCTACGTCCACGATATCTCCGTCTCTTCCTCATGCGAATGATGGGGATTTGGGCCTTGTCGGGTGTCTGTAGGATATCCTTCGCGGCCGCCTCGTTGAAGAAAAAATCTTTGTCCAATACGAGGTGAGTAATTGCTGTCCTGATATCCAGAAGCTCTTTTTGGTTATAAGAGCCAATGGCAGAAACATTATGTACAAAATAAATTACAAATAACGCAGAAAAACACACATAATAGTACAATTGGTTAGAGGGCTGTAAAACGGCAGCCATCTTCTCCGGCGCCATTCTCAGTGTGGCTAAGATGCACAATGCACTTCTCTCTCCAGAATGTGCTCTCTCCCGCCAATATGTGCACATTCATTCTTTCATAACTTCATTGTGAGAATTGTTTGCGTTTGATTGTTAGTGTCTACCAATTCCCCATTACATATATCACCAGTAGTAAATTTACTGTTAATTCCTATAATTTATAATCTACAATGTTTGTTTGGTTACGGTAATTTCTGTTAATGCTTTAAATTAATTAGTATTCCAATCTTTAACGTTTTCATTGTTGGAGTGGACACGTTGCTTGCAGAGCGCACAACCTATGCTACCATACCCTTGAGAACATTTTTTTGGTTTATTTCATTCCATTTACGAGTTTTGTCAATTTAGTCATTGTCTTTTGTTTGGAGCGCTCCTGTCAATATTGAGTAAGGAAGCACACCTGAGAACGCATAGAAGTAGGCCTATAGGCTACCTGAACTGTGCGCAAATGTAGGCATATAAAATGTGCCCATTTGGGGATCTGATAGCAAACAAAGTCTGTTTTTACATCCATTGAGAATAACAATAGTTCCTCAATGGATTTGAAAAATCTCTCCAGCTCTCTCCCTTTCGATAACCACTCAGCATGAAAGGGAAAAATGTAGTGCTCTGATCCAGTGCAAACATCATAAAATAGGCCTACCTGATTACTTCTTATCCCTTGCGCAAATAGCATACAGCTGTGTCTGTCAAAGCTCTGAGGGCCCAGAATATTTTATACAATGTTGCAAGTTTGCTAGCGGGAGCTTCGGCCAGACCCAAGTTAATAGTTGATACAATGTTTCAAGTTCGTTGCAGACAGGCCATGCATAGCCAATGTGATTTATAGGAAATTATTTCTTGATATCCAATTGCGATCTTGTCTTATCGCTGCAACTCCCCAACGGGCTCTGGAGAGGTGAAGGTCGAGTCATGCGTCCTCCGAAATGCCAAACCGCGTTTCTTAACACCTGCCCGCACCAATGTGTCGGAGGTAACACCGCTCAACTGACGACCGAAGTCAGCCTGCAGGCACCAGCCCGCCACAAGGAGTCGCTAGAGCGCGATGAGCCAAGTAAAGCCTCCCCAGCCAAACCCTTCCAACAATGGGCCAATTGTGCGACGCCCTATGAGACTCCCGGTCCCAGCCGGTTGTGACACAGCCTGGGATCAAACCCGGGTCTATAGTGACATTGCAGTCTTAGACCGCTGCGCCACTCGATAGGCTAGGATATTAATTTTTTATCAGGATATTTTCTACATGCAGGCTGCAATGTTTTTATTTGTTGGCTTTATGTAGGCTATATCTACATAGTTGGCAATAGAAGTTACTTTTTAGGTTTGTGTCATTTTAATTTAGATTTGGGTATAATTTTGATTAGCCACATGACAATGATTTTGAGATACGAAGACATTATTATAAATTAAATTAAACTGTTCCACGAAAATCAGTATAAATTGAAAGATAAATTGGTATTCCACATGAGAAAGGTTGCCGACTCCTGTAGTCTATTACCGGCAACTTCAGGAGCGTAATTGTGAAAGCCAGCAGGAGCGGGAGGAGGATGGTTGGGTCAGGTTATGTTTTTTTTCTTTTGGTTATCTTGATCTCGGGCTCCCTCTTGAGTCATTTGTGTCTTATTTCGTCAAACAATGTGCTTAAAGCATCAGACAAGTTAAATGCATATAGTTTATTTCATTTAAACACATAGGGTGTGTCTATATATGGAAAAATACACATTTAAAAAGTTCAACCAATCGATTAGCCGAAAGAACAGACAACTTTCTGCCAAACCAAGATTTTCTTTAGTCGGGGACAGCCCTACGTAGATCACTTCGCTCGCAGGGTTGGTTAACTCTTGAGGTCCCTCTGGTCTTAACCAATTTAGGTAAATCCTCCTTTAGTTTTAGTGCCCCCCATTGTTGGAATTACCTGCAAAATTCCTTGCATCTTGATTCCCTGGTGCCGATAGGGCAGTTTAGGACTCTGGTGTTAAATTAATTAATTGATGATTACAGTTGTTTCGGTTGATGTAATGGTTTATTTGTTGAAATTGTAGGATTGTTATTGTACCTTGGAGTTTTTTTTATTCTTCTTGTTTTCTTTGGAAATGTCATTTTCTTTCTTGATTGTGAGAAACTCAGGGCACCATTGTGAATGAGACCCTGGTCTCAAGTGGGCTCCCCTGAATAAATAAAAGTTAAATAAAACAATTAAAATGTCTTTCACAAATCTTTTATTATTTCAAAACATTGTATTGCCAGCTGCTGTATATTGATTCTAAGTAATTGTGCGATGAGTTGTATGTAGGCAAAGTAAACCCCCCCTTCCCCAAATTACCATGACCTTATTGGTGACCCATCTATAGTACAACTATAATCTATCATGTATATATAATGTGAAACCCCATGGAGGGAATCATTCTCTTCAGAGCGTGGAGCACAAATTATTTTACTGGAGACATCAAAGGAGACCCATTCTGACCCCTAGCTACTACCCGAGTGAAAAGCAAAAACATACATAGGGAAATAAATAAATATGATCAGAGTTAACAAATTGATCTTGAAGCAGCATGGGTATATGCTCTATTTCAAAGCTTCTCGGCTTTATGTTTCCATGCTGGTTGGTTATGTTTTGAAGCCGGTGCTTTTATTGGTCCGCAGGAGAAAAATATATAGTACAGTCATATTTTGATGTAAATAATGACCTAGCATCTAATTTGAATTGATTTTATGTTTGTGTATTAGTGGGTGACACATGCACATTTGCTTATTTTTATGTTGCCTATGGTCCCTACTGTCTCCTGCTGTCGATTGTGTAAGAGTGGTACAGTCTCTCCAGTTGATGTTCTCTATATACAGTAGTAGCCACTCTAAAACTGTTACTCAAAGAAGGAGACTATTATCAACCATAGGGATTGATGTTATTTACTTGTGTTGTGAGGAGAGTGTGTGTGCATGCATGCATGTCTGTGTGTGCGTGTGTGTGTGTGTGCCAGTGCATTCGAATGAGGGTGATACTAACACATACATGACGACCCTTAATTCCCATGTTAACAAGCCATCAATGATCTCTTTCAGTATAAAAATTACTTTCCTAAACCCCACACACCTGAAAAACTCAAAACGCTTCCTATAAAGATTTCATCATCTGTGCTGACCAGGAAGTCATTCAAGCCAATGAGGCTGTTCTATAAGTGGTTTAAATGCCAAGGCTGTGGCTGATAGATCTGGATGGGAAATGTCATGTGGGAGCAACCCAACTGTTCCTGCAGCCCTGTTCAGATCTCTCTCTTCTCTTTGGAGACTCCAGCTGTTGCAGACTGATGAAAGTGAAGCTGCAGTCGGCTCCGTAACTCTGCCAACCTTTAACCATCACCTGACCTTTTGGACTGAAGAAGAAATGCCTTTAATACTGTGCCATGTGGTTTGGTATTTTGAGAGAATCTCTCTCTCTCTCTCTCTCTCTCTCTCTCTCTCTCTCTCTCTCTCTCACGGTGGTCTTCAAAGTAAGGTTGACTTCCATTGCATTGCTTTACAATGTTGAGTATTCACATCGACACCTTTGAGTTCCTCTAACCGCTATGGTTGTTAGCTAGAGGCATAACTGGAGTGAGAATCTGAATTTAATAGCCTATTCGGAGAACATTCCGTGGTGTACTGAGAGGAAAGAAAGATAGTGTTTTGTACATTTAATGATTGTTTGATGATTCCATTTGGAAGAAAAACATTAGACATTTGGCTGGGATAATATAGCTTTTACTGAAGTTATCATCTTCCCCAATCCATAGAAATAGTCATCCAAATATCCAAGAAAGTATCCAAGAATAGTCCAATCCATAACCATTGACTTATAGGAAATGCTGCACCTACGAATGGCCCTTTCTGCTGCATATGAAGCGGAGATGCAGTGAGTCTGTGGTAAGAAAGAGCATGGTCTGTTTACGCTAATCTGAGATGTGTTGCTTGGTGTCGGTGAGCGAGGAGACTTCAGGTCCCTGTGGCGGTCACAAATGGGGAGGAAGCTGGAGTTTAAATGTCAGTGTTGAAGGGGGCGATTGCGGCTGCCATTTTGGGACTGCTGGCAGGACTCGAGCAGGTTAGAAACCGATGATGATCCTGGCCCACAAGCCAGCAAGAGGCATCTTCTGCCATTTATCACGCGGCTGCCCAGTTAGTACATCTGGCAAGTTAACATGGGCAGAGCAGGAGTATCCTGCATTATCCTGCAGGCTCACAAGCAGATAGCCTATCTGTTATCTGAACCCCTTTAATAATAATAAAATGCCATTTAGCAGACGCTTTTATCCAAAGCGTCTTACAGTCATGTGCGCATACATTTTTACGTATGGGTGGTCCTGGGGATCGAACCCACTACCCTGGCATTACAAGCACCATGCTCTACCAATTGAGCTACAGAGGACCACAACCTTTAATAATACAATATAAGCCCTTAATTATGCAATATACTTACTGTAACGTGTTAGCACAAATTATATCTTACTCTCCCTATGATTTGATATTAATAGGAGTTAATGAATGAGAGAGAACCAGAGTATTATACTAAATGCACTTGTGGCATTGACAAAAGTGACAAGGTGTCAATACGACTGAGTCCGATGAGCAACAGCAGATGCTGTCGGAAGGTTCACTCTCACTATAAAGCTGTAGGAAGTGAACACAAGGACTGGGCCATTTCCTGGGGGTGAACCATAGTACAGTACAGTACTGTGCGCACTCCTCTGTGAACAGCATGACTCTTTGCTATTGTGTCATATTTTTCTCTAAAGGAACAACCTTGCACAGTACATCTGCTCATAGTTACAGGCTACACTCTGTGACTCAATGCCACTATGCACTCAAAGTATTCAATGTTTGTGGGGGAGGGGGCGTGATATTGAAACGTTCACTGAACTCTGACAGAGGTACACTGTAAAACATTTCCTGTAATTTTTACATGAAATTACTGGTAGCACAGAAGCCAGTAAATTACTGTAGATTTACAGGACCTTTACTGTAAGACAAATTTACATCATATTACTGGAACACCCGACTACAGTAACATGCTGTATTTCTAGAATTTACAGTGCATTACTGGAAGCACAGTGGTTAGTATACTGTTGCAGATTTACAGTGCAGGTAGCTAGTGCCAACAACAGGCAGTATTTCTGTTACATGTATTTGATATAGGTATTTCAATACCTTAAATACCTATTTAGTAATTTCATTATTTCACTAACCTGAACTATACTGCATGCAGCTTATTTTTTAGAAAATACAAATTTACACTTGCAAGTAGCCCACTTAACTAAAACATTCTCAGTAACGGTAACATAATCTTGTTACTTGCTATGACTGTGGTATGTTCTTCTTGTAAGTCACTCTGGATAAGAGTGTCTGCTAAATGACCAAAATGTAAATGTTAAAAATGAACATTTGCAAAGCACACTCACTGCTGGGTATTATTCTAATGACCTCCGCCCCCCAAAAAGGCAACATTTGATCAAAATACAAATAGTTTGATGGCGGAGCTCATTAGAATAATACCAAGTAGTGGGCTCTGCAAATGTAAATTTTTTACATTTACATTTTGGTTATTTAGCAGACGCTCTTGTCCAAAGCGGCTTACAGTCAGTGCATTCATCTAAGGTTGATTTTTTTTTAAAACATACCACAGTCATAGCAAGTAAAAAGTATCTGTAACCGTTACTGGGAATGTTGTTGTAGTTAAGGATACATTGGTCTTCAAAATAAGCTGTATTTCTATAAAGATACCTTTTTGATATATCTTTGCCCATCTCTGGCTAGTGCAAAGTACGTTACTGTAATATTCACAGTAATTTGCTTCCTGTATGTAACTGGAAATTGCAGAGCAATGACAGTATATGCTACTATAATCATGTTGGTATTTTATTGCAATTACATGGGATTAGTGCAAGCAGGTTGGCTACTAGGTATTTGTATATTACAGCATATTTATGAATATTGGTGTTTTATATTGCTTCCAAACTGGCTGTGAATACAGGGCAAAACAGCCCAAAAACACATGGCATAATATTCACCCATTAAAGGTTTAAGACCTCTTATCTGTTTTCTATATAATTAAATTGTTAGGGCACCACTTCCACATATCAGTTAAATTGGTAAAGCATTCTCACTAACGGGTGTAACAATTAGCCACTTACAAGGCATGCCTCAAAATATATTAATGTACCAGTGATTCTTTCCCCTCCCACATTTGTCCACAATGCACCATTTACAGAATACAGCAGTAAATATACAGCAAAACAGAAATACAGTACTTTATTGTTAAATTGTATTGTAATAAAATTACAGCAATTGCTATCAGTGAAAATGTAATTATATATTACAGCATACCAATGAATATTTTGTGTTTTATATCACTTGCACTTGTAGAGGCCTTAACAAAGGCTTCTACACTGGCAGTGACTACAGATCAAAAGGACATGGCTAAACACGCAACCGTTAAAGGTATGTAACTTGCTGCCACTCTGCTTTGTCCACTATATACACTCACAGGCCAGTTTGTTAGGTACACCACCCCGTTCATGAAACTGGATCGCTCCTACAGACAGTGAGTCACGTGGCCATGGCTTGCTATATAAAGCAGCCAGACAGGCATCGAGGCATTCACTTACTGTTCGATTGAACGTTAGAAGGGGCAAAACGAGTGACCTAAGCAACTTTGAGCGTGGTGTGATCGGCGGTGCCAGGCGCGCTGGATACATTATCTCAGAAACTGCCGCCCTCCTGGGCTTTTCACAACGACCACACCAGGTTCCACTCCTATCAGCTAAAAACAAGAAGAAGTGGCACAAGTGGGCACGCGATCACCAACACTGGATAATTGAGGATTGGAAAAACATAGCCTGGAACATGACAGTGAGTTCAGTTTACTTGAGTGTCCTGTGCAGTCCCCAGACCTCAACCCAATAGATCATCTTTCGGATGAGATGGAACAGGCTGTTTGCAGCATGAATGTACTGTCGTCCAATCTGCAGCACCTGCTTGATGCCATCGCTTCACCATGGACCAACATTCCTGTGGAACGTTTCCGACACTTTGTAGAATACCCCAAAGAATCCAGGCTATTCTGGAGGCAAAGGGGGGTTTGACCCGGTACTAGATGGGTGTATCTAATAAACTGGCCACTGAGTGTACATTTAATAGGGAACTACTACCACATATCACTTGAATTGGTACAGCACTCTCACTAACAGGTGCAACAAGTATATGCTTCAAAATGTGTTAATGAGCCACAACAATACCATGCACCCACAAAAGGTTTTTGGCACTCCAAAATTACAGTATGGCACTGTATTCTGTGGGGTTGTCACTGAATTACAGTAAATTACTGGCAGCACGGTAGCCAATAAATTACTGTAGATTTACAGGAAAAGGATTTTGGAGTCTGAAAATTCAGTATGGGACTGTATTCTGTGGGGTGGTACTGAATTACAGTAAATTACTGGCAGCACAGTAGCCAGTAAATTAGTGTAGATTTGCACAAGAAACAACAACATCTAACGTCTCCCGAGTGGCGCAGTGGTCTAAGGCACTGCATCGCAGTGCTAGCTGTGCCACTAGAGATCCTGGTTCGAATCCAGGCTCTGTCATAGCCGGCCGCGACCGGGAGACCCATGGGGCGGCGCACAATTGGCCCAGGGTAGGGGAGGGAATGGCCGGCAAGGATGTAGCTCAGTTTGGTAGAGCATGGCGTTTGCAACGCCAGGGTTGTGGGTTCGTTTCCCACAGGGGGGCCAGTATAAAAAAAGAATGTAAAAAAAAAACATTGTATGCACTAACTGTAAGTCGCTCTGGATAAGAGCGTCTGCTAAATGACTAAAAATGTTTTTTGAAAATGTAAATACGGTATGATAATGTATTCTGTGGGGTACAGCGTTCTCACTAATGGGTGCAACAAATATAGCCTCTTACATGGCACACTTCACAATATGTTAATGAGCCAGAGATTATTTTGCCGCCCACAACATTTTCCACAATGCACCATAATTCACAGTTTGCTGCTGTAAATATACAGCAGAACAGGTAATACAGTACTTTAATACAGCAATTGCTGAATTTTTACAGCAGTGTAGCGGAATGCCATTGAGCCCCTGTAATGTATTGCTCTTTACAGTACTGTGCTGTGATATAGAATTACAGTAGCTAACTGTTAACATTTTGCTGTAACTTTCCAGCAACTGAGGTATACTGGACTATTGATTTAAATTCTAGACTAGAGCAGGAACGGACTGGGACCACAAATCGGCGCAGGTATTTCTAACACACTGGCCCATTTTGTTATTTGAGGCCCCGACACTGACCCATTTTTACTTAGAGGCCCCCATTATTAGTCAAATAATGGTATTTCTGCACAATACAACAGCAACACAAATTCGACAGGCCCACTAAGCTAAAGATCGACCCGCCAATCTGGTGGAAAACTATTGTATTTGTGAGTAATCAATGACAGACAAAAAGGCAAAGGAAAACTCAATTACATTGCAATAACATAAAACATATTAAACACAAAGTGAATGTATTTTACGTTAATCAATACATACATAATATATAATTATAAAGTACAAAGGAGACCATTTCGGCAATGAGCGAAGAGTCTTAATCCATTTGTTCGCTATTGATTTACAGTTTCCTGGCTGGGTTCCTCGTGTTGCTTGTGGCAAAATAATAAAACATTATTGAATATCCATATTCATCTTGATCTTTTTTTCAGATGAATGCATTTTAAATAGGTCTAATAAGGAAATAAATTATTTTGTTGCTCAGACAGTGTACTGTAGTGTATTGTACAGAAACCACTTCCCTCACAATAAATTAAATGTAATCATCTGTCCTATCCTGCCTTTTATTGACTTTAATTGACTGTAATTTTGTATTTCGCAGTAATTGCTGGTTCCTGCCACGTTAGAAGGGCATGCCTTGCTATACGAGTTTTAATGTCCCTTTACGTTATGACTTTGACTTTGTTTATCGTTAGCGAAAAACGTACACCCTCAGTGATGAAGCATTATAAAAGTACATTGTGTCAACCCTGCGGATGCCAATAGAGCATGCTTGGTGTATATCAATTACTTCTATAACAGGTTGTGGTAGCCCTTTCCTGCAATTAATGACCACAATGCCCTCTTTGGCCTCATGGGTGGAATGTATATTTTTTATTAGATTATTTGAAAAAACCTGATTAAAGTCCAGTTTTTCTGTCAAACAGTTTTGTTATATTTCAGTCTTCTGTGATGTATATAAAGTGTAATATTGGGATGCAAACTCAAAATGTAATACATTTCAACTCTATATCTGACATGATACAGGTGTCTTCTTTTTTTTAAGCCCATAACCATGTGTGTGAGGTGTATACTTTAGTTTCAAAGTAGATTTGTTTAAGACTACCAATAATTACTCTGTGTGACCCTGATTTAGCCCACTGCAGTAAAAGGTTAATGTTCAAAGTTCATTCTCTGTCTTTGAAAGTAGATTGGACACTAACTGTGACTCATTCTATAGTAAATACAGTTGTTAGTTATTCAGGCAGTATGTTATAACTCCTACGTATAGTAGTAGAGGTATGTGTGTTTGCTGCCTACACATTCCACAATGGCCTTTCGCTGCTCCATCTTTGACATGACATTTTGCATTCAAATGCCAGGCACAATTACCCCTGGAAAAAACAACTCTCCATGTCAAGCTTTTAACCCGTCATGACTTTTAGACTAAATTTCCCTTTTACCTTCATTTCCCCCTGTTAATGAAACTGATTAGAGAGAGGTTGATAAAAGAGACAGTTTAACGAATCAGTGAAGTGTTTGTGTTTATTGGAGCTATACGGGATGTAACTTGCTTTATTTCTGTGAAGGTAAAGAGCAATGGATGGTTTGGGTAAGATGTAATTCACGGCTAATATGATTAAAGGATTCAGTGGCTAAGATCATGGGGTGTGTAAAGCCCATGTCTGCATCCCATATGGCACCATATTCCCTTTATAGTGCACTACTTTTAACCAGAGCCCTATGGGCCCTTGTCAAAAATGGTTAAATATACTGAATAGGGAATAGGGTGCCATTCGGGATGGATCCCATGGCTGGATCTGTGTGCTGTTAACCATGATAAAACCACCGGGCTCTGGCTGGGCCACTCAAGGACATTCAGAGACTCCTGCGTTGTCTTGGCTGTGTGCTTAGTGTTGTTGTCCTGTTGGAAGGTGAACCTTTGCCACAGTCGGAGGTCCTGAGCACTATGGAGCAGGTTGTCATCAAGGAACTCTCTGTACTTTGCTCAGTTCATCTTTCCCTCGATCCTGACTAGTCTCCCAGTTCCTGCTGCTGAAAAACATCCCCACAGCATGATGCTGCCAACACCATACTATACCGTAGGGATGGTGCCAGGTTTCCTCCAGACGTGACGTTTGGCATTCAGGCCAAAGAGTTCAATCTTGGTTTCATCAGACCAGAGAATCTTGTTTCTCATGGTCTGAGAGTCCTTTAGATGCCTTTTGGCAAACTCCAAGCGGGCTGTCATATGCCTTTTACTGAGGAGTGGCTTCCGTCTGGCCACTCCACCACAAAGGCCTGATTGGTGGAGTGCTGCAGTGATTGTTGTCATTCTGGAAGGTTCTCCCATCTCAACAGAGGAACTCTGGAGCTTGGTCACCTCCCTGAACAAGGCCCTTCTCCCCCAATTGCTCAGTTTGGCAGGGCAGCCAGCTCTAGGAAGAGTCTTGGTGGTTCCAAACTTCTTCCATTTAAGAATGATGGAGGCCACTGTGTTCTTGGGGACCTTCTATGCTGCAGAATTGTTTTTGTACCCTTCCCCAGATCTGTGCCTTGACACAATCCTGTCTCAGAGCTCAATGGACAATTCCTTCAAACTCATGGCTTGGTTTTTGCTTTGACATGCACTGTCAACTGTGGGACCTTATATAGACAGGTGTGTGCCTTTCCAAATCATGTCCAATCAATTGAATTTACCACAGGTGGACTCCAATCAAGTTGTAAAAACGTCTCAAGGATGATCAATGGAAACAGGATACACCTAAGCTCAATTTCAAGTCTCATAGCAAAGGATCTGAATAATTATGTAAATAAGTTATTTCTGTTTTTTTATTTTAATAAATGTGCAAAAATTCTAAAAACCTGTTTTCACTTTGTCATTATGGGGTATTGTGTGTAGATAGATGAGGAAATTGTTTTATTTAATTAATTTTAGAATAAGGCTGTAACTTAACAAAATGTGGAAAAGGGGAAGGGGTCTGAATACTTTCCGAATGCACTGTATGTACCCCTTACCCCTATACTGGTCTGCTGAACAGTGTGCAGGAAATATAATGTACACATTACCACACACATATGCACAGACACACACATGCACGCATGTACACACACACACACACACATAGACACACACACACACACAAACACACACACTGGGAACAAGGAAATACTGTCACACTGACGCTGCATACAGCATACAGTTTACTATACATATAATCAGTGCTTGACTTGGGCAGGAGCTCACCGGAGCTGAGTACCGGCACCTCAAATGTTCTACTGCTTGAGCTCCTGTTCCTCTTATAGAATTTTGACTTTTTGCTCAAAAGTATTATGGAGCTCCTACACCTAAATATAAACATTACCAGCACCCAAAATGAGTACGGGCACCTATTTCACTCTAAGTCAGGGGATGATGATTTTGTATTTACCAATATTGTATAAAATATGAGCATTAGTTTATGCCTACATAGTATGGCATTGGTTGAAGCTCAATGTTAATTCTCCCTACCATCATATCTAAGCAAGGATGACACCAATCTCTATGAAAATGTGCAAATAAACTTAATTGGAGGTACACAACACACTCCCGCCTCTCATCATGAGCCGTCCGGCCGTTCCCGAGAACGTCATACCGGATTTTTTACAGGGTTGTTAGTAATTGAGTTTTCAGAGTATTTTCTGCACCACAACTCAATGTTGAAAATATATGCTAGTTAGCTAAGTTACATTATTCCATAAAGCATAGCTAGCTAGCTAGCAAAGTAAAGTTCATAGTCAACACCAAACTTTGAGAAACTGCCACACTGTTAACTTATAATACATGCAATGGGCATTGCTCATCTAGCTAGCTAACTGTCTAGATAGCTATGTGTGCAGCCAGATGTTAGTTTCAGCACAAACACTGCTAGCTAGCCTACATATCCTCAGCCAAAACTAGCCTCTCATAACACAAACTGTAGCTGATAAAACAAATTGTCTTGCTAAGAAACAGTTAGCTATATTGAATCTAAACCCGGCCAATGCACATGCAAGTATACTCTACTATACTGTGCTGTCCAAACTTGTGAAACATAGTTGTCTATGATTGGTTCAGATTTGGTCCAGTCCGTACCGGGCCAAATCAAGGCCAGTCTGGATCGGACCAAATCTGAACCAAACATAGACAGCCATGTTTCGAAAAAATACGAAGTGGCATGTTTTTAGGGAGTCCCGTCCGTTAGACGTCCAAAAGACTTTGCAGTATGTCGCCTTAGTGCGAAGTAGCCATCAAAAAGTAAAACAACTGGAGAGGGATCTAGGGGGATTTCTTTCCAAATGCTCACTCAGCCAACTTATTCAGTACTTTGAGAGTCACTTACAGGAACTGGTATATGCTTAATGTAAAGAAGCTGTTGATATTCACCCCTCTCCCCTCTTTAAAGCGAGAATCCATATATTTTGCTTAAATGCAAAAGGCCATGTCTCAGTTGGTAGAGCATGGTGCTTGCAATGCCAGGGTTGTGGGTTTTAAATCCATGGGGGACAGGCATGAAAATGTGTGCACTCCACCATAATTTGCAAATAAATTCATTAAAAATCCTACAATGTGATTTTCTGGAAAGAAAATTCACTATTTGTCTGTCATAGTTGACGTGTACCTATGATGAAAATTACAGGCCTCTCTCATCTTTTTAAGTGGGAGAACTTGCACAATTGGTGGCTGACTAAATACTTTTTTTCCCCACTGTACATTATTTTAATAGCAGGACACTGAAGAGTATGAATTCGGCTGTTTGTGAAGGTTTGAATCCTAAGCAACCTGCATACACATTGTTTGAAGTACAATAGACCAACATAGCTACTGTAGTAGGTCAAAGTTGTGTGCTAGGAAACCTTGGTAGAGCATGGATGGAGTACGCATTGTGGTGCTCATGTGAATTTCCTTTCTTTTTCGGCTTCAGACCAATGCCTACTTCTCACTTACAACAGTTTTTTGTTTTTAATAATATACTATTGTGCACAGACATGTGAACATACAAACACAACATTTAGAAACAGAAATGCACACAATTACAATCATACACACATACAGTACAGACACACACAAAGGCACAAAGACACACACACACACAGGCAATCATATTTCATCACACATGAACATGCAAGAAAACATATTATTCATTACAACATACTTTCAAAAGGGCCTACAGTATAATTATCTTTATGAAAGAAAATAGGCAAGATCGATTATATGCATTCACAATAATGAGCTACTCAATGTTTGATTGTGTTACAGTGCCTTAGAAATTCTGAAATAAATCATAATTAATTTTGCCTTCAGAATTTCTGATCAGCTAGCTGTATGTGCATTGTGTTTGGAGAGGCAGGCACCGAGAAGTGGGGGAAACAAAACAGTGCTGGTACACTACAGCTACGCACACAAACATAGCTAAGCTAAGGACCCTGGGACTAAACCCCTCCCTCTGCAACTGGATCCTGGACCCCCTGATGGGCCGGCCCCAGGTGGTAAGAGTAGGTAACAACACATCTGCCACGATGATCCTCAACACGGGGGCCCCTCAGGGGTGCGTACTCAGTCCCCTCCTGTACTCCCTGTTCACCCATGACTGCATGGCCAGGCACGACTCCAACGCCATCATTAATTTTTCTTATGACACAACAGTGGTAGGCCTGATCACCGACAACGATGAGGCGGCCTATAGGGAGGAGGTCAGAGACCTGGCTGTGTGGTGCCAGGATAACAACCTCTCCCTCAACGTGATCAAGACAAAGGAGATGATTGTGGACTACAGGAAAAAGAGGACTGAGCACGCCCCCATTCTCATCGACAGGGCTGTAGTGGAACAGGTTGAGAGCTTCAAGTTCCTTAGTGTCCACATCACCAACAAACTATCATGGTCCAAACACACCAAGACAGTTGTGAAGAGGGCACGACAAAGCCTATTCCCCCTCAGGAGACTGAAAAGATTTGGCACGGGTCCTCAGATCCTCAAAACCTTCTACAGCTGCACCATCGAGAGCATCCTGACTGGTTGCATCACTGCCTGGTATGGCAACTGCTCGGCCTCCGACCGCAAGGCACTACAGAGAGTAGTGCGTACGGCCCAGTACATCACTGGGGCCAAGCTTCCTGCCATCCAGGACCTCTATACCAGGCGGTGTCAGAGGAAGGCCCTAAAAATTGTCAAAGACTCCAGCCACCTAAGTCATAGACTGTTCTCTCTGCTACCGCACGGCAAGCGGTACCGGAGCGCCAAGTCTAGGTCCAAAAGGCTTCTTAACAGCTTCTACCCCCAAGCCATAAGACTCCTGAACAGCTAATCAAATGGCTACCCGGACTATTTGCATTGTCCCCCCCACCCCCTATTTTATGCTGCTGCTACTCTCTGTTTATTACCTATGCATAGTCACTTTAACTCTACCTACATGTACATATTACCTCAATTACCTCAACTAACCTGTGCCCCCGCACATTGACTCTGTACCGGTACCCCCTAAATATAGCCTCGCTACTGTTATTTTACTGCTGCTCTTTAATTATTTTTTATTTTTTATTTTTTTGTTATCTATTTTTTACTTAACACTTATTTTTCTTAAATCTGCATTGTTGGTTAAGGGCTTGTAAGTAAGCATTTCACTGTAAGGTCTACACCTGTTGTATTCGGCACATGTGACAAATACAATTTGATTTGATTTGAAACACAAACACATCGTAGAATAGGCCTCATTACGAATTCACTGAGGTTGAGATGAGCAGCGCTGCTTTGGCTCCAGGGCAGACTAGTCTTTTAAAGCTGCGTGAGACACAGATAGTGCAGGCAGGCGGGTGGGAAGGCAAGCAGGCAGGCAGGGAGAGTGTCTGTCTGTCGGCGCGGTGGTGGCAGCAGTGACGGCCCCATGTCTCCCCACAACAACCTCTCCCTCAACGTGACCAAGACAAAGGAGATGATTGTGGACTACAGGAAAAAAAAGAGGACTGAGCACGCCCCCATTCTCATCGACGGGGCTGTAGTGGAACAGGTTGAGAGCTTCAAGTTCCTTGGTGTCCACATCACCAACGAACTATCATGGTCCAAACACACCAAGACAGTCGTGAAGAGGGCACGACAAAGCCTATTCCCCCTCAGGAGACTAAAAAGATTTAGCATGGGTCCTCAGATCCTCAAAAAATTCTACAGCTGCACCATCGAGAGCATCCTGACTGGTTGCATCACCGCCTGGTATGGCAACTGCTTGGCCTCTGACCGCAAGGCACTACAGAGGGTAGTGCGACGGCCCAGTACATCACAGGGGCAAAGCTCCCTGCCATCCAGGACCTCTATACCAGGCGGTGTCAGAGGAAGGCCCTCAAAATTGTCAAAGACTCCAGTCACCCTAGTCATAGACTGTTCTCTCTGCTACCGCACGGCAAGCGGTACCGGAGTGCCAAGTCTAGGTCCAAAAGACTTCTCAACAGCTTCTACCCCCAAGCCATAAGACTCCTGAACAGCTAATCATGGCTACCCGGACTATTTGCACTGCCCCCCACCCCATACTTTTTACGCTGCTGCTACTCTGTTAAGTATTTATGCATAGTCACTTTAACTCTACCCACATGTACATATTACCTCAACTACCTCAACTAGCCGGTGCCCCCGCACATTGACTATGCAACGGTACCCCCCTGTATATATAGCCTCCCTACTGTCACTTTATTCTATTGTATATATAGCCTCCCTACTGTCACTTTATTTTTACTTCTGCTCTTTTTTTCTCAACACTTTTTTGTTGTTGTTTTATTCTTACTTTTTTGTTTAAAATAAATGCACTGTTGGTTAAGGGCTGTAAGTAAGCATTTCACTGTAATGTCTGCACCTGTTGTATTCGGCGCATGTGACCAATAAAATTTGATTTGATTTGATTTGATTGGTGTTGCTTCATTTGCATGGGCAAATGAAGCAGTAATTAAACAGTGAAATCAGAGTGATTGCCTTTGAGTCCAGACACACGGCAGCTCCCTCCCACCTTTCAAGTGAGATGAGGGGATGGATCAAGAGTCCTGGCTGCTCGCCACGCGCCCCACCCTTCCACTACAGAGAGATGGGGGGAACACAGGGAACAGGGGGAGGGGGGAGATATGGGGTGGTAAGGGGCCATACGTGTCCAGCTACCCGCACACTAACCCCACTACCATACATGAACACACACACAACAGCCTCTCCTGCAGACCTTCATCGGGGAGGCGTTGCCATGGAGATGACATGGCCAGGGGGAGGCGTCCACACCAGCTAGTTGCGTTTAATGAAAACGCTAATGAGAATTCATGCGCCCATTGCTGTGATTATTTATTTATGTGTAGCACTATCCCAACACCACCCCCAATAGTGGCACACGTAGCCAATCTGGACACACACTCGCTGATGAAACTAATGGGTTAAATGGTTTGCGAGTAGTTAGAATGTAGCAGCCTATGCAGCTGGCTGCACTGAAACCTGAACATATACAATGCTGAAGTTCTTTCAGAGTATGTAGCCTAATATTAAAACCATATCATTAACCCTTGAGTCCTATACCCAAAGTTCCCAAATTAACCAGTTCAGTTTCTATTCAACTCATGAATAGAAGACGAGACATTGTCTTGCACCCAATAAGTCATTCTCTATACCTCTGAAATGTTATCTTTGTCCCGCTGCTGTCATACACGCTCCCGGATTAAGTTTCCCCTAGGTACAGATCTAGGATCAGCTTCCCCTCCCCAATCTTAAATTTAACCATTAGTGGGGAAATGCAAAACTGACACAAAATCAGTGTCTAAAGGCAACTTCACCTTACACTGTCACACACAGTATCAGAGACTATAGCCCAGTAAGTCTCATGTGACTTGGGTTTCAATTATGAATGATACCTCTACTTGCTTTATTATTCAGCAGAGCATACCTGTATATCACTGGCATCACTCATGTGTGACTTGATTAGGTGCATTGTTTAATTGTCTCATGCCTTCCGTCTGAGATTGGAACACTATCTTGCATGCAGCAGAGCACAATTCCCCAAAATAAGTCAAACTTAATTTGACTTGACAAATGGTAACAATCCGAACACCTCCGCTGATGGTTGTTGACTTAACTTTAATTGTTCATTTCTAAATGCTACTTACAGTAATTGTTTTTAGCGTTTTTCTGAGATTTGAACCATAACATGAAAACAGAATGGAAACGTTCCTGGTGTCAGAAGCAGTCTATAAAAATGAATCTACTTTGATTTAGATGCCCCCCCACCACCTCATCTAAATCAAACAATGAAACTTTGTTTAATCAGGGTTGATGCCAGTGGATTACCAGTGCATTGTAACGTAAAAATATAAGCTATACAGTATTTGTAAAAATGAGTAACAGTAAAATACTCTGAAACGTCTTACTGCAGCATACTGTAAATTAGGGTGCATGTGGGAAAATGTTGTGGGCGGGGAAAGAATTGCTGTATTTCGAATGGTTCACTGTTAGCAATTTTTTTGGTCAGTAACTTACTGTATTAATCAACAGTATGATACTGTATAAACTGAATACAGTAGATTATGTAGAATGCACAGTAAAATATCATAAATGTGTTTTACAGTACTAATTATGGTGCATTGTGGGAAAATGTTGTGGGCGGGGAAAGAGTCTCTGGCTCATTAACATATTTCAGGGCATCCGTGATTGAAAATGCTGTACCCCCACAGAATACAGTAATACATTGTATTTAAGTAATTATACTAAACTTGTCCTGAAAATCTACACTAACTTACTGGCCAATTGCTGCCAGTAATTTAATGTAATACAGAATACAGTACCATCTGGCATTTTTGGTGCGCCAATAACACTAGTGGGTGCATGGTATTGTTGTTTCTTACTCATTGACATATTTTGAGGTGTGTCTTGTAGGAGGCTTTAGTTGTTGCACCAGTTAGTGAGAGTGCTGTACCAATTTAAGTGATACGTGGTAATAGTTCCCTAAAAATTACATTAATGTAGGGGACAGACCAGAGACAGCAAATCTCAACCCTTTAAGACTGCTACCACTCATCTGTTCCCTATTTAATTGTTAGGGAACTACTACCACATGTCACTTAAATTGGTACAGGACTTTTACTAATGGGTATTTCTCCACAATGCACCATAATTTACAGTATGCTGCAGTAAATATATAGCAATACAGTACGTTATTGTTGAATTGTATCTGAAATTGCTAATAGTGAATATTTAATTATATATTACAGCATACCAACTAATATTTGGTGTTTTATATCACTTGCACTTTAGGCTTTAACGAAAACTTCTAAACTGACAGTGACTACAGGGCAAAACAGATCAAAAGAATATGACTATAGCCACTCAACCATTAAACCTTTTAATGGTTTAATATTTACCCCTGTCCATGGCCGCGGGAAGATGTTTTCGGGTGGGGGTGCTGTGTTTTTTGAACGGACTTGCGGGGGGGTGCTGAGGAGTGTTTTTCTCCGCTCTGCAGACAAGTATTTTTCTCCATTCATACTGGAGTAATAAAGGCCTAGTGCACTAATTTGGTGGATATATATATATATTTATTTATTTATGATTTTTTGACCACCCCTACTTCCCGCGACAATGCCCATGTCGATTTGATCTGTTTTGCACTGTAATCACAGCCAGTTTGGAATCCTTTGTTTAGGCCTCTAGAAGTGCAAGTGACATAAACACCTAGTGTGCATTAATATGCTGTAATATGAAAATGCCTACAGCCAACCTGCTTGCTGTAATCCCTTGTATTTTCTTACAGTTTAATAGTCAATTTTACTGTATTGTGTTTCATTGCTCTGGCATCAAGTTACTGTTAATATCTCAGTATTGTATTGGCACTATACAGAGATAGAGATATATTATAAGACATTGTTGTAATTACAATTATGTTGAAGACCAATGTATCCTTAACTACAATAACATTTTCAGTAACGGTTACAAAAACGTTTTCTTGCTATGACTGTGATATGTTTTTTTAATCAACCTTGGGCCCCGTGGCCCCCGTGTAGCTCAGTTGGTAGAGCAACCTGCTTGCACCAATCCCTTGTTATTACAGTAAAATACTGTGAAATAAAACCCCTCCCCTCAATGAATTTCATCCATTCATTCATTCATTCATTCTAATTATGGTAGGGTTTACTTTTTTACAATATAATACAATATAATACAATTTTACGGTATTGTACTGTGTGTCATTGCACAGTACTTGCTTTGATACTGTATGTATATTACAGTAGATGTACTGTAATATGAAATACAGAATTTTACTTTACTTTACCTTTACAGTGTGGACTATAAAACCATATGGACTGATAGACTATACTGTAGATATTGGGATTTTATTTGACTTGTTGTGTTAGTTATTCTAAGTAGTCTGCACCTCCAACCCAACCTCCAGATGAAAACATGTCCAGGGCAGGCGAGAGAAAACATGCATCTCACTAGTTACTATCACATATTCTCCTCAGACCCTTGGGTCCTTTACCACGCATCACATCTTTGAACATGAAAATAAACTGAATCCATTAAAACCAGTAACTGTAAAACATTTTTCAAGTGTTATATATAGGCTATACCCTCACCCGCCATACACACACAGACTCAAACATAACAAACCATATGAAATGTCTACGCATGGAGCTTCATTCAAAGCAAGATGTAGAGATAGGGGGGAAATATGCCAAAGACTTCACATCTGAGATCCCTAGCATACAATCTATTCAACTGAACCATAAGCATGCATCCATCTTCAAATGCCAGGATTATCCATCCTAACCCCATTTTCCTCGCCAGATATGGTACATTTTCATAATAGCAGCAAAACCATCACCAGGCTTTTTTTTGCAGACATTGTTGTGAGTGTGTGTGTGGGTTGCTACCCCATCTTTAAATATAGGCTAGATGACAGGCATAGCATTTACCTTGATGAACAGCATGTTTACAGCTTTGAACTACTTGTTATGGGTGATGGTTGGGCTGAGATTCACACACAATGAGAAGGCTTATTTGAACAAGCTAATCTGAGAAGAACACCAGAATGACATGGTTGACACACGTTTCGGGGTTGACACACATTTTCAGTTAAACAGGGTCTCCAAGCTAAGGGATGAGAATATGAGACAGAGCAATTCAGATGTTTGAAGTGGAACATAGAAATGAGACCTTTTTTCGTCTTTGAACGTTTTTTCTGATTATCCATCAGGAAAGATGCTTGCTTACACATTTACTTTCCCTTTCTCCCTTAACTCTTTTTTTTGTTTTGTTTAGAAAAATGAGAGGAAAGAAGAAAAAGAGAGAGAGAATAAAAGGAGTAATCCAGATGCCTTTACATGTTTGTGTTCTCTCCATCTCTTGTTCCACTCTGTCACTCCTCCTAAATCTGAGACCGCGCTTTGATATTTTTTGTCAATTGACTAATAAAAGCCTATTTTGTCTTCGTTTCAAATCAATCAAACATCAACACACATAAGAAAATCAGCAGTTGTAGAGCCCAGACGAGACGTCGTGTTTTTTTTCTCACATCTTGTAATACGCCTGCAGCAACAACAATAACATCTGGAGTATCTCATAATAATAACCCCCTAAGTGTTTTGCACAACATCTTCTCAGCATTAGAGAAAAACCTAATCCTCCAACACCTTCCCTAAACGTAGCTATAGCTACCGCTGCAACTGTCTCGCTCACATATTGGATAAATAATTAATCCCCCCCACACCCATCCCTCATTTCAAAGACCATTGTACTGCTTTGGTGTTAGTACACATGTATGCACATTTATCTGTGAGTGTATAATACTTTTGAATGGTTTGTCTCTCGTATATGGCCAGGTGCCGAGCGAGTAGCAGGCAAGTGCAGAGGCAGTGTGTGGTGCATTAGGTTAATCTGATCTCATTATACCAGGGTTTGTATGTGGACCACACTTTCACCAGGCCTTTCATCAGCCCTCCCTCCGTCTGCTGCTCTCGTGCCTTTATATCCTGTTTACTCAAATATATTACAAGGCCTGAGGTTTCACCGAGTCTCTAATGTCTGGCCTGTGGACACACACACACACACACACACAAATGCATATGCGCATGCACACATACTGTCATGGCTGTGTGGGCTCTGTATTTATGTGCCCTGGTACACTTGATCCTGACATTTGTTTAACATTCCTTCTCCTCTCTCCCCGACATTGTGAAGTATTTTGTACTTTCTGCCCCTGTGCAAACATTGTCTTTACTGTTTGAGCTTTTTAATAGAAATGTGAATGTGTCATGGAGGCAAACAGTGTACAGATAGGGCTGTTGAACTTGCTGCAAGGGTGTGCGTGTATATGAGTCACAGAATGTCTTCCATAAAATGACTACTGTCATCTGCTATTTGATTGATTTAAATACTTTTGTTTGATGTGTTATAACCATATCATACAACTACTATACATGTAAGAGTACACATTCCACTGGGTTTGGAGATACTCTGCCTAGCCACCATGGTTGCATCCCAAAATGGCATCCTATTCCCTATGTAGTGCACTACTTTTGTCAAAAGTAGTGCACTACATAGGGAATAGGGTGCCATTTTGGGTGCAACCTGTAACTTCAAGGCTTATTTTCTATCTGGGACAAGCTCCTCAGAGTTCTATAACCATTGGTCCTGCACAGGATGTTACAGAAGTCGTGAAATCTAGTGTGCAGCGTGTAATGGTTGTAATGTGTGAAATTTGGCCATTGTTCTTGTGAGTTTCTGCATGGAAAAAAATAACTGTTGGAGTTTGAGTCACTCTCTTCTCTTTACTCTTCTCTTCTCTTCACTGTTAAAATGAAGTGCTTTGTAACACCAAAACTAGTGGCAACTGAGCCAACAACTTGAAGGAGGCTAAACTTTCCTGAGATATTTTAAAACATTACATGGTGTGTTGTAACACCACATAATCAAGTGTTGAGCAACAACTTGCCAGGGACTGGGAGCACTAACAGAAAAGATTGAAACCACTATTTTGGTGTTTCGAGTCTTGTTTAGTGCAGAATTAGATACATTCTCTTTTGGCATTGTTTCATTTCTAAAGCTTCTAAACACCATTGTGATACTGTATTTTGAATCATGTCTAGTGCAGAATTAGATGATTTCTTTCTGAAGTGTTGATGTTTAACATTGTTTTATGTATTTGATCAGTTGCCATTTTATACCGTTTTGGCAGGTATTGTCAGACACTGTGTTCAAACCACCAACACTAACTCATTGGCAAACTGCAAGAATTGAGGAATCTGCCCTTGCATCTTCTATTGACAATCATGAATGTGGGAATGGGTGCTGTCCTTATTGAACATCAATTTGGCTAACGATTCATTACACCTCATGGCACAACAAGCTTAATACTAATATATAAATATACTTTTCTTTCTTTAAAAATGCATACAACATTGTGTGAAAAAATCATAAAGTCCCCAAAAAATGTTTTACCCACAATCCTCTGAAAATAGACTTCCAATGAGTTTGATCACTCAATTTTCTCTCTCTTTGGTTATCCTCATGAAAGATACTTACATTTTGAGCAACATATTATTCTTAGCTTATTTGGGTGAAATGAAATTAACAAATGATTGAAACAACTTACATAAATGTTTTTAAAGATATTTGGGGGGTATTCTTACACTTTATTGAGACAGTTATGAAATGACAGAGGGGATACAGATAGGTAGGAGAAACAGATTGAAGGGTTGGAGCAGGGAATTTAACCCTGGTCTTTGGAAGCGGTGACTAAGCCGAGTGCGTTACAGCTAGACAATTTAAATTCACCCCAGAATAATTTCTTTCAGTGTGGCTGTGTGGTTGAGTGGGTCAAATTCCAAGGAAATGTACCATCTTACTGCCCCTCCTGTTTCCAATCTGTCTAAATAAATCATTGAAATAATTAAGGTGGAATTCCACAAAGAATATTCTCCATAGTCTCTTATCATCAATCAATATTTAGGCTATTAACCATTTGCATTTATAAACCATTGATTGTATGAGAAACCGTTTTAGTGTTTTCATGCTGCCTTTTACATGCACTGAAACCCCAAAAAGTGTTTTCACAACACTCTCTTAAAAACACCAATATTCAGATTGAAGAACCACTTTGGGTATTTCAGGAAATGTAAAACACTTACATTTGGTTTACATTCAAACACCCTCCAAACACCAGATCTCAGATTAGGTGCACTACTTTTAATGGTTTCATTACACAATCATGGTGTTTTGAGACTTTCTATTTTTACAGTGTACTCTCTCGCCTAAAGGGTATTAGTGTTGCTTGCTGGTGATAGGAGCTTGTCAAGCATTTCCTAGACCATCCTTGGAGTGTCAATTTGCTTCCTCCTGATTGGTTGGAATGAGGGTGGGGTTGGGTTGGGTGTGTGTAGGGTGCAGACCTGGATTCAAATACTATTTGAAATCATAAAAAATACTTTATCTGTGCTTGATTGAGCTTGCCTAGCTTAATGGACCAACATAATAGTCAGAAGCCACAAACTCTGGCACTCCAGGCAGGCTAGAACAAAAGCTCAAATATTTAAAATACTATTTAAACCCAGGTCTTGTAGGGTAAGTGGTGAGGGGTGGATGTCCACTGAACCATTCATTTTAAAGAAGAGGGAATAGTGTATATCTCAGGAAAGGCTTTAGATTGTTAGTGGACACAGGAGGTCCTTCCAGTTCAGTGATGAATGGGATAGGCATGATTATACACCAGGCTTGGTCTGGCTGGGAGACTTATTTTCCACAGCTTAGACCAGGGTTTCACACACCACTCTACCCTAGCCAGGGATGAACTCTATAACAAAACATTATGTGGGTATATACTTAAAATTGTTTTTTAATCAGGTCTACAAAATCGATTATGCATGATTACTAAATATGTAGCCAGTGAGTTATGAATTATATATCATGATCTGTTTGACTTTGAGTAATGAAAATGAGTCTAGTTAACCTGTAAAGTATGGTTCAGTTTGGCCGCATGGTGGCACTGTTGAAAATAAACACCATTCATGCAAGCTCATTGGCACATAGCGACCATCTTGTTTGAGCTAAAAAATGTTGCGTTTAAAGACATGGGTACATAGATGCTATGTACCAAATATGGAGCTGATCGGTCCAGTAGTTCTGGAGAAGAAGACGTTTAAAGTAGTCAACATCCTTACAAATGGTCCAAAATACATCAAAGGCATATTGCATGATCTGGTTGATGTTGAGTTCTGATTTTTGGCAAGCATGGTAAGGATTACAGAAGTAGCTCATCCTAGAGCGATGTGTCCAATTTGTCCTGATGGTGGCACAGTGTGCCCACAGCTTGAACCCCGGCATTGCTTCTTGCAGCCTTAATTTTTTTTGCCCCCTGTTCACATTGACAACTCCAGCTGTCATATACAGGGACAATGGTGAAGAGGAGGAGGGGGTGGGGGGGGGGGGGGCTCTGAATAGAAAAAAATAAACTGGAGAGCCCCCCCCCCTCCCCAAAGACTTGTCATCTGCATTTGACAGGAACCCCCAGCCATCCCCACTTTACCGCCCCCTTTCCCTTTCTCCTTCCTTTTCTCTCACTCTTCTCTCCATAATCCTCCTCTCCCTGCTTGGTGCAGCTGTTGCTGTCCACTGGATTTTTTCTTCTTCTGCCTAATAACTAATTAGGAGTTTTAGTGGGATTTTGTTTGTAAAACTTGTGTCCTTTTTTCCTCTTTTTTTCTTCATTGATCAGCATTTTCTTATTTCGGCTATCAACTCATATGTTTGGCTCAGATAGGTCTACAACTGAACTTCTTATTCAGTCTATCCTGTTATTTCTACAGTATTTTGAGAGGCACTAAATATCACTATCCCAAAATACAGCCTACCTCATCATAATTTACATTCACAGTAAGATGATAAAAGGTTATACAGTCCCTACGGATGGACACCCCACCCCCCCACCCCTCTTTCTGTAAAGCATGCTTTCATTCTGGCTATTACTGTATTTAGGAGAGTGAGAGCGGGAAAGGGGTGGACTGGAGAGCGCCAGAAAACCGCAATTCACACAGAACACAGAGACCCCAAGTAGCTTAACAAATGAGTGACTAACCCGATGTCCATTCATATCCCCCCTCAGCCCACAAGCTTATTAGCCAACCATCCCTCCTTGAGCATTCACTGTCGACAACATGTGGAGGTATCGCTATAGCAACCAGTGGATATGACATGTGCAACAGACAGGGACTTCTTAGCGGCTGAATATAAGGAGGGGCTCAGCCGTACACTATATGATCTAAAAATAAAAAAAAACCTGTCTCCCCTTCTTTTCATTGGGCACAGAGACGCTGAAAGGACTCACTATAGGCTTCTGCAGATTCTTGCAAGGCTCTGAAAATCAGGCGAGCATATCCCCTCGTTCGTTCTCCTCCTCTTTATTTTCTCTCTTTTCCTTTTTCTTCTCCATCTTCGTGCTCGAACATTGGTAGCCGCAGTCTTTTGTTGGCTCAGGAGGCGCATGGGACGCTGGTAACTTTTGTGGAGGAGAGGTTTGAGTGGGAGGCTGGTTGTTACGCTGGCCACTCACACTACTGGAGCTGCGGTTACCGAACCTGCTCTCTGGAATACAAGGCATATCTCCTATTTATTGCAAACCATCTGACTTGCGCATCAACATGAATTTAGGTAACTATTTTCCAGCATGTGTTATAGCCTATCTTGGCTGTGTTTTCAAGGTGCCGATATAACGAATGCGGTGGGGATAACTTGTGTGGTAGGCTTCAATGTATAGGCTATCGTTTTTATGAGCAATTTGTATAGATTATTACAAAACAAAATGCATATTTGTCTTTTTTTATAGAATTGCTTGAATTACAATTGATGTGCAATGCATGCGTGGGTTGAGTGCTTTCTGTGATTTCGGCCCTCTGTCGACGCTCCAGTCACGGAAGGATGCTCATAGTGTGGGGGGAAAAATCGAACGAAACTTGTAGGTTATAGCCATCAAATTTAGAAAGGGATGATCAGTGCGGTAGTAGGCTAAACTGTTTTAGCCCTGGCTTAAGTTAAAACAGGTGTTGAAAATATAGAAAATATATTTGATGAATAGCAGCACTGGTGCAATGTCCAATCGTCACATCTGTAGGGAAGATACAACGTTTTCACTAGAAAACGCATTCCCGGGATACCAATGGAATTAATTGATTCACTGAGCACATTGAGTTTTGGAGAAGGTCAATGTCTTCTATTGGCTAGTAGTTACCCTCAAGTTTAAAAAAATCAATATTTGCATAAAAAGCTTGCTGTTATTTCTTTGCTTTAATTTGGTCAGTTTATTATCTAAACTGAAATGCATTTGACATAGGACTAGGCTACTTTGTTTTAAAGTAGGCTACAGTTGGATGGCAAAGTAATTATTTATCATTAAAATAGGAAAACACACATGGATTTAGTTGGGAAAAGGTTCTTATTAACAGCAATAACACTTTTATAAAACTTTTCATTGTGAAACTCTTGTATATTACTAATTGAGCAATTCTTGTTTGATTTGACATTATCAGACTGAAAAAAAGGACTGAATTTGATGGAATAAGTTGCTTCTTCATTGAAGGCAAAAACATTTATCTCTTTATAAATGTATGTTCATTTCATTACCAGATATTAAAAGATAAAGATTATTATTGGTATTTCAGATTCCAATCAGAGGCATGTTCATGTAACCTACTATTTTAATCTAAAAAATAGACAATTCTGAGATGGGTTTGTGTCTAATTTGTCAGGTGAACATGTGTTTAGTTGCTTGACTATGTTTGTATTTCATGCAACAAGGATTTGGGATTTGGTGGTGGTGTGTTAGAGTGTATATGTGTGTTAGGGGGGTACCTTCAACTGCTTGAAAGTATTGTGATCACAGTGTGAATGGATAGCCGGCCTCCCCTCTGGCCTCTCTCACTGTGACCTTTCTCTCAATCATTTGAATAAACCAGAGCTACCGAAATCCATCTGCCCTTTGTCTTCAGCTAGGTCTGCTAATCCTAGAGAGAGAGAGAGAGAGAGAGAGAGAGAGAGGTCGTTTTTATTGTTTTTTTCACTTTTGTTTATTATCTATTTCACTTGCTTTGGCAATGTAAACATATGTTTCCCATGCCAATAAAGCCCTTAAATTGAATTGAAATTGAATTGAGAGAGAGAGAGAGAGAATAAGTGAGTGTAAAAACCTCACTGAGCATCCTGTGTATTTCCGATGCAATAAAATGTCAAAAAGCCTGTTTTTATTCAAGGTGATAAGCAAGTAAAGGTTAATTTAGGAAAAATACTGATTCTGGAGCAGTATATAAGATTTTTCTTAAAATCTTAAGCGATTTTCTTAAATTTGTTATTCATAATTCTCTACACACATTCATCAATTCATACATCTAATTCATACACCTGTCCATAATCCCATAATGTTTATTTATTTAGTGGTAATGTTCATACACTTTTATGTTTTTGAAATACATGAAAATGATGATTGCAAATAAATCCATGTGATTTATTTGTTTATTTTAAAAAACATGTCACAATGTTTTTTTAACCTATGTTATTGCAATAATTGCATTGATGGTTGTTTGAAAAAATAAAGATATGTTTGTCATAGTTGATTATCTCTGTTTACGTTTCCCCATATGAAATGGTAATTTACAAGTCCAATTTCATTCTCACAAATGAACAAAAACTCCTCTCTGCCGTAAAAAAAGGAGTCCTCTCGCCCTCTTTCCCTCTCTCAAGAGAATATGCTCTTCATTCGTTTTCTTTATCCCCTTTATCAATCTGAAAAGGACATTATTGAGGGGTGTGAAGAGTATTTAAATAATGTTTTTTGCTAGGATCAATCAACAGCTTCCTACAAAATGAATTTTAGGCACTCTATGTCATTGTAATAGCTGTTTCATATAATTTGAAGTTATATGTACCTGATTAATTATTTGGACAATAACACAGTCTAATATTGTTGTAATTATGGCATACAATATTTATAATACCAACAATGTATTTTCCACAGTTATTAATCTGTGTAGCATTTACTTACACATGAGAATCAATGAGAATATAACATTTTATGAACATGATTTAAGAATAGCAACATGGCAGGCGATGTTGTGTCATAAAAGTACAATCTGTGATTTTTCTTAAAATAATGATTTACTGACATATTTTAACTAAAAACATTCATTTTCATGGAGTCCCTTTTCATGTGGCTTGCTTAAAAGTGTTAAACTGGTGGAGAGAGAGAAAGAGGGGGGAGGGAGGGAGGGAGGGAGGGAGGAAGAGAGAGGGAGAGAGAGAGAGAGAGAGAGAGAGAGAGAGAGAGAGAGAGAGAGAGAGAGAGAGAGAGAGAGTGAGAGAGCGAGAGAGAGGAAATGTAAACAAGGGGTAGAAGGACTGCTGTAGTAGACTAAAGCTACCCATAGTTTCATATGCACAGACCAAGCTTTAGCAATCCAATGTAAATGTGTCCTTATCTATCATAGTGAATAATTTCACTCATATTCAATCTGTCAAAGGCATTGATGCAATAGCTCAGAGCTAGCCAAAGCTTTGTTTCTCTCATCTATGTTCTATGCGGTTTATTAAAGGATAGTTTTAGACTTTTCAATTGTTGCCAAGCCACTTGGCTGATGACTGAAGCTGTATGTCACACACATTCATCAGACCTACATGGCAATCAGTGTGAACATGTTACCAAAGGCCTCAGCATCTAAACAGTCACCGAAGTTTAAAGTGATCATGTATTATGACTATAAAAAATATAATAGATATAATGTTTGTACCTTACCCTTTTGCCCCCCACGACTAAGTACCATGTTGCAGCGGTTAGTGATTGTTGTGTGTTTTTGATTTGATTGAAGTTGAAAACCCTTCTGCAATTACGGATGTAGGAAATTCAAGTGTATTGAATAGATGAAGGTAAATGGGCTCATTGATAGAGTAGATGGGCCGCTAGTCCATTTGGGTTCACCTTCTATTAAATGGTGCTAAAACCTTCACAGTGGTCCATGCACTTACTGAGAACCAGGGATAGGCTACCCAGCCTGGCAGCCTCACAGGGGCCTGTGAGACAATACCATGCCAATACCATGCTATTCTCCTGGGCTTAGCTCCGGGGAGGGGGTTAACAACGTCTCTGAACGGCCCACTCTGGTGGGCTTCTACTGGGTAGACCCAATCTGAGATCCCCCTTTCAGGCCCTCCTAGCAATTACTTCAGGGGCCTTTGCCAGGGCCCTAATCCAGCCAAACTCAAAGCTGGAAGGCTAATTAGTGACAAGCTTTTACTGTCCAAATCTCCTGTAGCTGCACAATGGCAGGTCTCCCCATGCCAGAACAAATGGGCCCTAAATGTCTATAGTGTGTAGGCTGGACAGAAGAGAGTAATAGGACTTGAGTGAGTTTGAATGCACATTATAAAACAACTATTAGTGTAAGGTAATGAGTAGGCTGGGCAGGGAATGAATCAGGATGGGGATGAGTGGGCATGGCTGGGATAGACAGGGAGGGAAATACTGTGCTAATTTGTCTCCATATTTCTGTCAAACAAATTACAACAATCCCTTGTTTTGGGATTTTCTAACATGGAAGTTAGAACAACAATGGATTTATGTCAATTTCAGTATTTATATTTTTTGTCATTGTTATGTGTGTGCATGCGTGCGTGCATGTGACACCCTTGTTTCTCCAAATATAATGAAAATACTGCACTGCACAAACATTGCCGTAACCTGGATGTATAGGTCATTTTCTCATCCCCTTTTGTCTCTCTCTTTCCAGAAGGGCAGCTTGAGACAGATCCTGGTGGTCAAGGAGAGTCGTCTGGAGTCTGGTCAGTTCCTGGTCTTGACCATCATCTCCATGGTCCTGATCATGGGGGCGCTGGCAGCGTCCGGCTGGCTCTTCTGCCTGCGCCACCGTTCCCACCTCCAACTGAAGGAGAAACTAGCCAGCCTGGGGACTGACACCAGCGCTGATGCAACCGCAACCTATCAGGTGAGAGGAGCCTCCTCGTCCTCAGCCAATCTCAGTGCAGCAGTTGAGTGCTCTACTGGTAGAGCATGCGCTCTGGTCCCGGTCCCTGACACTAGACTTATTCTGATTGGTCTGCAGTGACACGTAGTCGCTGTGTATTGAATGAGTTGATTTTAAGGGAATATCTGGTTGTTGTTTGGTTTTTGTCACACTTGTGACAGTTGGTTGTAGAATGTGTGTTTGTTCATGATAGAGCTAGGTTGTGACTTAAGGCTGGTTATCAACAGAATATATTGATATGTAAAATTTTTGTAACCCAATTGCAAGATTACCCTTCATTTGATTCTGTATTATGTGAAAGTGTTTTTTGTGGTTTGGTTGTAATTTAAGACATCAAGGAAATAGAATAAACAATTGCCAGTCAAATGTTAGCCTCGTAAAACCAGACTGACCGCTGCGCTCAGCCTGGTTTAACAAGGCTGGTCAAATGTTTCTAGAAGTCAAAATTTCCAGTGAGAGTTGTATTGGCTATGACCTATGACTAGGGGAGGGGCTTTTTAGCAGGGGAGCGGGTTCATTGTGTGACCTATTCCTTCCATTCCTCCAGGTCTAGCGGCTGGCTGGGTGGCTGGCTCGTATTGATTTTGTCTTGGCCTCAGCTGTGCTCAGTGTGGACACTCATCACATTTCACATTTACATTCTCAATATTTAATCAGCCTTTCACAGTGTCTTTCCCGATCGTACACACTGAAGATGGACAATCATTAAGAGAGTAGAGAAATGTGTTCTACTGTAACCGTTCATTTGGGCCCGTTTCTTTAATGTTCATTTTTTTTGGGGGGGGGGTTTAATGGACTTTTACAATATTTACAATATTTTATTATTTGTTTACAATATATATGGGTTGTTGTAGCCTCATATCTCCTATGCACATACAATAACAGATGAATTGTTACATTATGTCCCATTTTTGGACAACTTAGGATGTTGGCATTCCGCCAAGGTGATGGAAATTGTGTTTTATTAAGACAGTACACATAGTTTCCCTGTTTTTTACTGGCGCCTCGCCATTAAAGCTAGTTAAAGGGATAGTTCACCCAAATTACAAAAGTACACATTGGTTTCCTTACCCTGTAAGCAGTCTATGGACAAGGTATGACAGCAATCCATGCTTTGGTTTAGTTTCCCTGGCACTGTTTCCACATGCTAAAGCTTTAGCATTTGTGACACAAATCCCATTCAAATCATGGGACTGATATTAGCTTTTTTCGCACATTATGTCTAAATCATCTGAATGTATCTCAAATTGATTGTGAAGCCCAACAAATCACTTATAGATGTTTTGAACATGATGCGCGAAAAATACTAATATTTATGCCACAAATGCTAAAATGTTAGCACGTGGAAACAGTGCCAGGGAAACTAAACCTAAGCATATTGTTTTCATACCTTGTCCATAGACTGCTTACAGGGTAAGGAAACCAATATGTAATTTTGTAATTTGGGTGAACTATCCTATTAAGGAGGACAATTATGCCTTTGCAGCCTAAATGGAGGATGCTTTATGTACGAGCTGGTCCATGGGGGACATGAGTGTATTACCGGGAATGCACATCAATCTTAGATGATAGTGCAGATCTAGCAGCCACTATCGGCTGCCTAAGCTAGTGTCTATCCTCTCTTTTAGCCTTCTCTGGTTCCCCTTTGTTGGGGGTATATGCAAGTAAATGGGTTGTACAAATTGCACAAATTACCAGGTTTTCCAGAAATCCAGGTTGGAGGATTCCCTGATTTCCTGCTCATTCTCTCCTCCAACCACAGTACCTATTCCAACTGGGATTCCTGGAAAATCTGGACATTTTGGCTGTGTTAACAGAATTGTTCAACCCTAGCCCTATGGGCCCATAAAGGGAATAGAGTGCCATTTGAGATGCAACCCTTGACTCTGTAAAGGTGTAGACTAGAGAAACTGGATTAATTATTTGGTGGACATGGAAAGTGCCCTGAGGCCGTGGCCCGGGGCAGATTCTCATGGTTATAATGATTAAGGTTTGACGTAGGGAAAGCTGATCCTAGACCAGGGCTTAGAGGCTGGTCCCTGGAGTGAAATATCACAATAATAGATCATGAGATAGACTAGTAGCAATGTGCTGCTTTCAGAAGACGTTTACCTGCACTGCCTTCTGCTGTCCTGGCTTGCAGCTATGGGCCCTGGTCAAAAGTAGTGCACTATGTAGGGAATAGGGTGCCATTTGGGATGCAACCCTGGTTGTTAATTGTGGTTGAAGATCAGTCTGTGGGTCTGACTGGTGCAGGCTACACACCAAACACGCTTCATTATACTGTGAATATAATGGAGAAATCTTCAGCTCCAGTATCGGGAGCGGGGAAGTAGGAAGGGGGAGAGAGGGGGTTCGGGTTCTGTAAGATTGCATCCTTTTTTTCTTATCTTTTCTCTCCTTATTTTGAGTTGGGGGAAGATGACTGGCTGGCTAGATAACGCCCAGGCTCCAAATCCCTAATGGAGCGTCTGTGAGCACAAGGCATGATGGGAGAAAACCTGAGTAATTTTGTAGAGAGGAGTAATCTTCATGGTGGGGTGGCGGCAATGGGAGAGAGTCTTTTATATAGACGTCTCTTCTGAATCTCTCTGATTTCCATAGAATAACAATAGAATTTCACCTTCAATATCATTCCAAAGGCCTACTGTACATGTGCATACATAGGTTGCTCATCTCTGTTGTAGCTTTGTAGTTATGAGAGAGTGGCTGCTCAGTTCAAAGAAAATCCTTTGGGTTTAAAGTATTGATTCCCTGTTATGTTTTAATTTCTTTGAGTAATGGAAACCGAGATTCATCGTACCTAAAGATGAATATGGTTGTTACATTTTGAACGTGGGCATTGTTTTTGTTGCTCATGGGCAGTCTCTTTCATTTTGGGCTGTAGTTTTGTGGCTTTTGTTTCTCATCTATTTAACGATGTTCTTCATAGTAGCTTGTGCATCCTTATAAGACAATACATAAGTACCTAATGTGTTACAAAACAAGTGGCTCATAGAAATTGTTACCAAATGTATACAAATGGAAATCAATACTTAAGACATCCCCTGCCAGCCAGACACCCAATGTATTGTTACAGTTTATTATTATTTGTTTTGTAAAATGGTGGCAATATACTGGCTTGACCTTGGCAATTCAAGCTTTTTGAAGTTCACTGCATGACCTTTGACTGTGTTTTTTATTTCCTGACATTTATATAGATAGGTTTGCTACAAACCATGCTCCATAGGCCACAGTGATATCCCAGACTTATACAGTCTGCAAAGATTAACAGGGGTCATGTGAAATCATCTCAACTAATCAAAACAATGTCTGTCTGGCTTTTGTATTAGTCTTTAATGAATGAGAATGAATTTGAGTAATATTGTATTTGTAATATTTAGCCTTGACATTACAACAAAGTCATTTTACAACAAAGTCATTTTTATTTGCTTTGATAATACAGTAAGAATCAACCAGAGTCAACCAACGGCTGATCAGGTCCTCCTCTCTCCTCTCCAGGAGCTGTGTCGCCAGCGGATGGCTGTGCGGACGTCGGAGCGTGCAGAGCGCCCGGAGCCTCTACGCCGCCACTCACGGCTGAATAGCGCGTCGTCTCAGTTCAGCGATGGGGGACCCATGGCCAGCCCCTCTGCCCGTAGCTCCACCTCATCCTGGTGCGAGGAGCCTGTCCCTGCCAACATGGACATCTCCACCGGACACATGATACTGGTAAAACAACATACTACTATAGTCTGTCTGATGCGAGGAGCCTTTACCCTCCATCATGGACAACATCTTACATTACAGTAGACGCTCTTATCCAGAGCGACTTACAGGAGCAATTAGGGCCAAGCGCATATCGACAGATTTGTCACCTAGTCGGCTCAGGGATTTTAACCAGCAACCTTTCACTTACTGGCCCAACGCTCTTAACCGCTAGGCTACCATCCACCCCTGTTTGGAGTCAGTATGCAGTATCCACCCCTGTTTGGAGTCAGTATGCAGTATAGTGTGTGTAGGATAGGATCTCTATGAGTGTGTGTGTCTATGCTCTGTGGTTCCTATTCCCCTAGCACTCAGCCTCCAGCTTTCATTCCGTTTGTCTGTCTGGCTCTGTCTCTCTATCCCTTTCTCGTCTCTATCCTCGCTAGATCTCTGCGATTTTTCTTTCCATCTCTGTCTTTCTTTCTTTCCATCTCTATCTCCCTCTTTTTCATTTTCTCTCACTTTATCTTGGCCTGTCGTCTCTGCCATTCTTTCTCTTGCTCTTATTTTCTCTCTCTTTGTCACTCTCTTTATCCCTCTCCCTTGCCACCCTCCCCCCCTCTCTCTCTCTCTCTCTCTCTCTCTCTCTCTCTCTCTCTCTCTCTCTCTCTCTCTCTCTCTCTCTCTCTCTCTCTCTCTCTCTCTCTCTCTCTCTCTCTCTCTCTCTCTCTCTCTCTCTCTCTCTCTCTTTCTCTCCCTCCCTCCCTCTCTCTCCCTCCTGCTCTCTCTCTCTATGTTGAAGCCAAAGCAAGACGGATATTGCATTGCGATGAGAGCTGTTCAAAAGAGAAATATCATTACCCAGCTGATTGTCAGTTGAAGGTTTCAGATTTTTGTTTTGCTTTTCTTTGAAAAGCTTTGAGTCCCTTGTGGGCCCCCCCAGTTGCACACACAATGGATTGTTTTAATTTTGTTTTATTCATTGCAGACAAGCTTGATAAAAGAGATGGATAGATGCCTGGCAGTGTTTTCATTAGTGGGGTAAAATTCATCACAGTACGTGTCAGGCTTTTGTATCGGAGTCAATAGTGAATGAGAATTAGTTTGAGTAACGTGTATTCGTCATAATGGATGGGCTTATTGCAAATGTTATTTGCTTTAATAATAACACAGTAAGAAACAGATTCACTGCAGATTCACACGGACCTTGACTCCATTTTGACTCCTGAGTGATTGACAAGGAGGTTGTTTCTCTTTTGAATTCCATTCACACCTCACGTGTAACCATGTGTAAGATTGCCTTGGTATCACTGATGTCAGACCAGATTTCTTTCATCTCTCCTGTGCTGTTCTCTGTGGATCTCATGCAGTGTGGACTGTGGCAGTGATGAGTACCTTACTCTCTCAAGATATATAATATAATATATAATATGCCATTTAGCAGACGCTTTTATCCACATGCTGGGCTCTCTTATAGCTCACACCTACATCTAACTCACTGGAGTAGGAGGCTCTTTCTGGCCCAATCTACTCTTATCCAAGTTTCATTTGGGCTTCATCCCCTATGGCACCCTATCAGCCCTGTGGGCCCTGGTCAAATGTTATGCACTAAATAGGGAATAGGGAATAGGGTGCCATTTTGAGTCATTTGCTTGCACTTTACTTTTCCTACTAGCACTGATTTTGCTGATAACTTCTTTATCAAGGAAGAATTGACTTACTACGACTGTGATATGCGGTTGTCTCACCTAGCTACACTAAAGAGGGCTAAAAAGGGCACGACAACACCTTTTCCCCGTCAGGAGACTGAAAAGATTTGGCATGGGTCCCCAGATCATCAAAAAGTTCTACAGCTGCACCATCGAGAGCATCCTGACCGGTTGCATCACCGCCTGGTATGGCAACTGCTCGGCATCTGACCGAATGGTGCTACAGAGGGTAGTGCGTACAGCCCAGTACATCACTGGGGCCAAGCTTCCTGCCATCTAGGACCTATATACTAGGCGGTGTCAGAGGAAAGGCCAAAAAATTGTCAAAGACTCCAGTCACCCAAGTCATAGACTTTTCTCTCTGCTACCGCACGGCAAGCGGTACCGGAGCGCCAAGTATAGGAACAAAAGGCTCCTTAACAGCTTCTACCCCCAAGCCACTGCTGTTTATTATCTATGCTTAGTCACTTTAACCCTACCTACATGTACAAATTACTTCGACTAACCTGTACCCCCGCACATTGACTCGGTACCGGTAGCCCCTGTATATAGCCTCGTTATTGTTATTTTATTGTGTTACTTTTTATTATAATTTTTACTTTAGTTTATTTAGTAAATATTTTCTTAACTCTATTTCTTGAACTGCATTGTTGGTTAAGGGCTTGTAGGTTGTATTCGGCACATGTGACAAATAAAATTGATTTGATTTGATTTGATCATATATACAAAAGTATGTGGACACCCCTTCAAATTAGTGGATTCGGCTATTTCAGCCACACCCGTTGCTGACAGGTGTATAAAATCGAGCACACAGCCATGCAATCTCCATAGACAAATATTGGCAGTAGAATGGCCTTACTGAAGAGCTTAGTTACTTTCAACGTGGCAAGGTCACCAGATGCCACCTTTCCAACAAGTCAGTTCGTCAAATATCGGCCCTGCTAGAGCTGCCCTGGTCAACTATAAGTGCTGTTATTGTGAAGTAGAAACGTCTAGGAGCAACAATGGCTCAGTCGCGAAGTGGTAGGCCACACAAGCTCACATAACGGGACCGGCGAGTGCTGAAGCGCTTAGCGCGTAAAAATCATCTGTCCTCAGTTGCAACACTCACTACCGAGTTCCAAACTGCCTCTGGAAGCAACGTCAGTACAAGAAATGTTCGATCACCATGTGCAATGTCTGCAGCATTGAAAAAAATAAGTAATGTCTACAGCATTGAAGGTCCCCAAGAACACAGTGGCCATCATTCTTAAATGTAAGATGTTTGGAACCACCAAGACTCTTCCTAGAGCTGGCCGCCCGGTCAAACTGAGCAATCGGGGGAGAAAGGCCTTGGTCAGGGAGGTGACCAAGAACCTGATGGTCACTCTGACAGAGCTCTAGAGTTCCTCTGTGGAGATGGGAGAACTTTCCATAAGGACAACCATCTCTGCAGCACTCCACCAATCAGGCCTTTGTGGTAGTGGCCAGACGGAAGCCACTCCTCAGTGAAAGGCACATTACAGCTCACTTGGAGTTTGCCAAAAGGCACCTAAAGACTCTCAGACCATCAGAAACAAGATTATCTGGTCTGATGAAACCAAGATTGAACTCTTTGGCCTGAATGCCAAGCGTCACGTCTGGAGGAAACCTGGCACCATCCCTACGGTGAAGCATGGTGGTGGCAGCATCATGCTGTGGGGATGTTTTTCAGCGGCAGGGACTGGGAGACTAGTCAGGATCGAGGCAAAGATGAACAGAGCAAAGTACAGAGAGATCCTTGATGGAATACTGCTCCATAGTGCTCAGGACCTCAGACTGGGGCGAAGGTTCACCTTCCAACAGGACAACTACCCTAAGCACACAGCCAAGACAACACAGGAGTGGCTTTGGGACAAGTCTCTGAATGTCCTTGAGTGGCCCAGCCAGAGCCTGGACTTGAACCCGATCAAACATCTCTAGAGAGACCTGAAAATAGCTGTGCAGCAACGCTCCCCATCCAACCTGACAGAGCTTGAGAGGATCTGCAGAGAAGAATGGGAGAAACTCCCCAAATAGAGGTGTGCCAAGCTTGTAGCGTCATACCCAAGAAGACTTGATTATGTAATCGCTGCCAAAGGTGCTTCAACAAAGTACTGAGTAAAGGGTCTGAATACTTATTTAAATTTGATATTTCCTTTTTTTTTGCTTTGTCGTTATGTGGTATTGTGTGTAGATTGATGAGGGGAAAAAACAATTTAATCAATTTTAGAATAAGGCTGTAACGTAGCAAAATGTGGAAAAAGTCAAGGGGTCTGAATACTTTCCGATGGCACTGTAAATAATGACTTCCAAGGTTCAAAATCAGAGTCAGCAATGGTGGGGTTAGTTTGTATTATTGCCCAGACTTTATTCTCTCCTATTTTTGTAGACCTTCTGGTGTTGAGACATATTGAAACCTGCAGTCTGTGTGTTTTGGTCACTCACACTTCTTCACCGTGAATTAGAATGTGTAGGGATTATTTCAATGCACAGTATGTACATACTGTGTATCCAATTTCAAACATACAGTATTCAAAGACAAACAGCCTTTTTAGGACATGAACAGGAATGCCAGCTATGTGATTCTGCTGGCAGGCTTTCAGCCCCATGGATAGCTCCCCACAGTAATGCTTCCATTGCGTTTATCTTGTTGTTGCCTTTTGATTTCCCTTGGAGACATGTTTTTAGTTTTCTTTACAGTTTTTATGCTGTCCAGTAGATATGGTCGTGATGCTGATATAATTTCCATTGTTACTGCATATGTACCCTCCGTAAATGCTTATTTGTTGCCTCAGAAAATCGATAGCAAGCCCAAGGCAACATTGCATTATTTTTATGACTTACTTCCATGTCAAATCTAATTGAAAATGAATCATTTGTTGGAGTAAGGCAGGAGAGGATAACAGCAAATATATCAAGCATAAGTGATTTGTTCGCTTTTATTCGATCCCTGATTGATAGGACTGATTGCAATGCCCTTCCTCTCCTGGCTGTCCCTGACCTCAAATTATGAGTAGGCTGCCTACTACTCTTTTCAGACACATTACACTTTCCCCATTGTATCCCCTGTGACTTCACACAGTATTTCATAGTCAGTTACTGTTAGGAACTCTGGGAACACACCTGCACAACTGTTATTACAGTAACAGTACAGTGGCACAACAGTAGCAACGTTGTGTTACCTGTGTGCCTTTATTTCCTCAGTGTGAGTTAATATAGCTTCTCTATGTGGCTTATGAGGGCTGTTGTTAGGGGGATTACTCAGTGTTTCCTTGACACCCGTCCTCTCAGCACCTCTGATTGGCAGCCCAGACACTAATCCCTTATTCACTAAACCCTGTTACCCTGGGTGCATTCCAAATGGCACCCTATTCCCTACATAGTGCACTACGTTTGAACAGGGCCCATAGGGGCTCTGGTCAGGCCCATAGGGCTCTGGTCAAAAGTAGTGTACTATGTAGAGAATAGGGTGCGAAATGGGACACACACTCTCTGCCTCTAGAAGAGGAGGTGGTCCGCTGCTTCATCCGATCCACAATCAGGCTGCTACATCACTAGATACATATCCCAGTTTCCACATAAAAAGCACATTTATTAGAATTTGTGATAGACGCAGAGTAAGCCATTGAATGGCGGCAATTCTGTAGCCCTTCTGAATGTGTAGTATGTACTAATATAGAGTTTCTATGTCTGTGTAGGGGAGGTAGACGGGTGTCATGCTGTGCAGCTACAGTGTTTGCATCCTAAATGGCACCTTATTCCCTACATAGTCTACTACTTTTGTTGAAAAATAGTGCACTATATAGGGAATATGGTGCCATTTGAGACGAGACCAATATACTTGTTCCCCGCTGTCAAGAGAACTGCATGTGACTGGTTCTGTCAAGTGTTCATGACACCCTGTCATTCAACTGTCACTTCTGAAAAGACTGCATTGTTTGTTTGTTGTATGGGCGACATAGCCTCCAACATGCAGATTTGTGGTCGCTGCCAACAGTATTTTAAACAGAATGATACGATGGAGATGTAGACAATTACTTTTTTTCTCACAAATTGTATCAATTTCAGTCAAAGGGAAAGCAAAGAATTCTTATTTAAAGTAATTGATGGGTAGTAGTCAATGACAGCCAACCCCTCTGGGTTGCTAGTTACTAGAGTATATCTATTGTTACTGCAACGAGGCATTATAATCAGACCTACTAAATGAGGAATTTAAAATGTGCCCTCTATTACATTGCTTGTCATTTGGAGTATGATCTACTAAGACATGAGTCCAAAATGAGTCCAAAATGGCACCCTATTCCCTACATAGTGCACTACTTTTGACCGGAGCCCTATGTGCCCTGGTCAAAAGTAATATCAGGGCATCTGGATAGATGAAAAGCTGTCTTATAAAAAGCATATTGACGAGTTAATTAAGAAGCTGAAAATAAAAATGGGCTTCTTCTATAGAAATAGCTAAATAGTAGAAAGCAGACTATTCAGTCGACGTTCCTATCAGTCCTAGATTATGGCGACATCATCTACATGAACGTAGCTGCCACTTCATTAAAGCCGTTAGATGCAATTTATCATAGCGCACTGCGCTTTATTACGGGCGACAATTTTAGTACTCATCACTCTATTCTCTACCAGAAAGTTGGTTGGCCTTCTTTGATGTTACGTAGGTTGATACATTGCTATGTTTTCATTTATAAAGCCCTTTTTACAAAAAGTCACACTGTACCTAACATCTTTACTTAACTTTAGACATACGAGTTACCACACCCGTCTCAGGGTGTAAATCAGCTTTTAGTGTTTTATCTTCAAAATGTTATAAAATGTAATGTTTTGGTGAATCTAGGCCAATTCAGAAAGCAGATTGAGGACCTTTTTACTGATCAATGTGTTTGTTTTTTATGACTTTTTCTTTCTGCTTGCATTTTGTATTTATATTTTGATGTGTATATTTTCTGTAATTTATGTAATTCAGGGCTCATCTGTAAAAGAGACCTTGGTCTCAGTATGACTCCCTGATAAAATAAAGGTTTAATAAAATAGGTAATTTGGGACGCAGCCTGGAAAAAAACGGCTGCCAGAAACTGTCTACTAGTTTTTGACAGAGATATCGCTTGACATTCATATTTTCTGCCTATAGTGAATGGCGGAAGAGGGGATATTAGCGGGGCTAATTTCCCATACTGTCCTGTACTATCTCAAAGTATGTCCCTGTATATACCTACGTGTCTGTTGTGTCCATGTTGAGAGTTGTTTGACAGCCTTAGCTGAGCTGTAGATAACCACCGTGCATCACCTCTCCAACCCAACGCACCTCCACTGTCTTTAATGTGTGATAAAAGCCGAGCACATCTGGGTATCGCTTTCATTGTATTACCCAGCTGATCCCCCACATCAGTTTATGAGACTGTAATCTCCTCCCTTACACAATGACGGCCTAAACCGTTTAACCCCGCGGGGAGCAGGGAGCGTTGATACAAGCGTCAGGCGAACACTGTTACTCTGAAAAAGAGTCTTCTCCGCAGCCTCCGAGCTCGAAAAGACCTACCCTGGTTTGTTAGAGGAGCAGCGTGTTCTGTTTTTTTTCATCCCCCTGCTTTTCTTTTCTCCTTTGTCTCCCTAGCTAATTACATTTTGTCTTCTCCAATCGACGGCTTAAACGCAGACAATCTTATCAGGGGCTGTGCAAGCGGTTTGAAAGACGGTGATTGAAGCACTCTGTATTTACAAGTATTTCCAATGCAGACAGACCTTTCATGGTCTTAATTGCGAGGAGCAGTTTTCGGTAGCCCCTCCCTCCCAACACCTCCTGAATTTACCCCCTAACCCCCCCCCCCCCCCCTTAATGTTTACACCATGGAGAAGCTTAGGACAAATTACCATGATACTGTACCTGATCATGGCTCTAGAGCTGTCTGTCTGTCTGTCTGATGACATGGGTTTAGTTTTCTGCTCCAGTGTGTAGATAGGAAGGCTTTTGAGATCCATTGAAATAGAGTAGGTCTACAACATAGGCATGAATTGTTTTGTATTTTATTTGATCTATTCTAGACAGTGAATGACGATCACAAAATATTCTATATTCTGGGGGCACCCTGCTCCATCCCTCCCCTCTAAATGTTTCTGTATGTAATTACCTTTCCATTTCCAGTTCATTACCTTTTGTTTGGTTATTTAGTTATGTGGGTTCTCTCCCCTTTGTCTGCTCAGTCGTACATGGAGGACCACTTGAAGAACAAGAACCGTCTGGAGAGGGAGTGGGAGGCGATGTGTGGCTACCTGGCTGAGCCCGGCGCCTGTAAAGTGGGCCAGGACAAACACAACACCAAGAGGAACCGCGCCGATGCCGTGGTCGTCTGTGAGTATTTTTACACCTCTCTGACCGTGTGGTCATGTATGACCGCAGTCTGACCACATCTCTCAGTAGTCGATCACTAGGTTATTCCTGTGTTATTCATGACCATGTGATCTGACCAAGAAAAACAGTATTTTCAATTCCATAGAATTTATCAGTAATTAAATGTTTCAGTCGTGGAAAAGCAAAAAAATGTGTGGTGACTTATGTATTTCTATTACAGATGATCATTCCAGAATAACCTTGAAGGCCGAGAATAACCATGGCAACTCCGATTATATCAATGCTAGCCCAATTGTGAGTAGCAGTCCACATCCCATACTCCTTCACTTTATGTTTCTTTTAAGCTTTATTGTTGCAACTCTACACAAAGACCAGTTGAGGTTGGATTATATTTTGAAATTCAATTTGTTTTTGTGAATTGTCATACATTTTCCCGTTGATCCGTTTGCCTTTGTTCCTCCACACTTTGCCCCTCAATGAATTTGCCGTGTCTTGTGAAATAATAGTTTGTCACCTTCCCTGTTTTGAAATGGCTGCTCTCTTGAGATAACAGCTCTGCTTTAATGTACTCTTTCCAGAAGAATGGTGGTGTATTATTATTTACACTCAATAATGTGTCCCCAGAACAAATCCAAAACGACTCAAATATCAGAAAGGTTCAGCGTTATATTCCTGTATTAAAAAAAAAAACTCTTTGGAGAGATGGACTAAAAGCATATTACTGAACACCAGTGCTTGACTTGGGCAGGAGCTCACCAGAGCTGTCATGGGTGGCACTCTGGGAAATATTTTAATAAGGCTTTACACTAAGCAGTGTGTTAATTTAACACTGTTCCGGTGTCTATAGGGGTCCACAGACTCAACACTTTCAGTGTTGATTTAACACTTTCAGTGTTTTGTAGTTGTTTTTACACTGTTGACCACATCTATTTATTGTATTTCCTGCATTTTAATGCATTCATAATGTATTAAGTAATAATGATATCATACTTTCATTATAACAATCTATACGTATTACTGCTTCTGAAGTCATAGTATTTTGAGTGATAAGACCCTTTCAACTTCTACTTATCTGTGTTGTTGTTGGGCTGAATCTCGTATCTCTCCTCCCTATTTCTCTCTGTGTTTGATAAGAACAACTTCTGCAAGATTGTCCTTTAAAGATATGTTATGATACATTTCTCCATTTGCATTTCTCCAATATTAGAACGTCAAACCAATTGATCTCTTTCCTGTATTTGCGTTTCCTTTCAAAGTGGAAAACAATTAAATGACAAGTGGAGTTGTCATTTGGAGTCGTTTCTCCACTCCTCCATGTTGCCATTAGTAGTCAGAGTGGGTTATGCTGTGCTTGGTGCAGAGCAGAGTAGACACAGTAATCAGTGATCCAGCGCTGTACGGATGAAAGCATGGTAATTACGCCACAACAGGACCCCTGGCTGAGCCCTGCGAAACTACCATAATTACGTCTGTCAACACACCCTCTTCCTCCTCATTAGCCCAAGGGAAATGGCCCACAAGTAAATCATTTGTCATCTTTTTCTTGGAATGTGGGGTTCGAGTGGTAATGGGGTGGTAAGGGGGGCATCCACTCTACCCCCACAGTCATGGCGGGGTGACACAAAAAATTACCTTAGACACGCATTATGCCCCGATGCTCCTCCAAACTTCTTCAGCTCAGGTCAACAGACGATTGGGCACCCACAATATACAGTGTCATTGGTGTGAGGTTTAGCTGAAAGGAATCCAGCACGTAGTGTCTGCGTTCTAAATTGCACTCTATTCCCTAAATAGCACTACTTTTAACCATAGCCCTATGGGCCCTGGTCAAAAGTAGTGCACTATATAGGGATAGGGTGCCATTTGGGACACTGCCAGATAATAGTACCAGGACGTGCTGTAGAGACACAGTAGATTGTCTTTAATGGACGTCTTCTCTTCTTTTATGAACTTCTTTCTTTATGAGATTTCATAGTAGTTATATTAGCACTGACTAGGAGAGATGATTATAGAGGTTTAATTAAATTCTAATCACTTTGACTACAGATGTGCAGCATAAGCTATGGAAGCGTATAGCTCTTCCATAATATGAAGCTAGCTAACATGGGCCATTAAAATGCACCTGGCTTTACAAATACATTTTGTAAGATTGCCTGGAATTCCTGTTGCCTAGCCGTGTTATTCAAAATGGCATTTCTGGAGAAGAACTAAAGAAATGAATGCCCTTTTCCATTCTATGCGCTAACACCTCAGTTAGGTAGCAGTGCTTTGTTAGCATCACACTCTCCTGCCTAGTTGAAATTTCACAGATGGCTTTTTTTTATCCTGACAGAAATGAAAGACTTGATGCTAAAAGCTATAGGCCCCAGCTCCCTGTTAGGCAATCTCAAGGACACAGACATACAGTAGCTATGCGCTGCCTGACATCACTGTATGAATACTAAAGGCAGGACATGAAAAGATGGCCTCCGTATTTCAGCTTCTCTCCTGCTCTTCTCTCTCTGTTGGTGGGAAAGCTAGATAGACCTTGGGAAAACAGCATCTTTACCAAATAAAAGCTGTTTGGTTTGAGGTTTGAGGAAAAAAAATCTAACAGAATATTAAAGTCGGGTATAACTGAGACCATTACCGACACCATAGAGGCCCTGGTCAAAAGTAGTGCACTATATAGGGAATAGGATGCCATTTGGGATGAACACATGCAAGATCAATACCACCAACATCATGAACAACAACCTAATTATGAAGAATAAATAAGCTCTGGACTTGTGTCTCAAATGGCACCCTATCCCTATATAGTGCACTACTTTTGACCAGAGCCATATGGGCCCTGGTCAAAAGTAGTGTACTATACAGGGAATAGGGTGCCTTTAGGGACTCAGCTTCTGTCTCCACTCTGTTATTGCTCCAGCCCTAAATGGCTCCCTGTAAGTGCTGCACAATTGCACCCATTTCCATAGTAATGGGTGTGGATGTCAGTCATTGGAGTGTCATCCAGTGGATATTCAGGACTGATTTCCGTGCAACACAAAGGTTTATCACTGTCTTCTTCTCTATATTAAGAGATATACTTATCTCAATGCAAGACTATTGTATGAAACTGTTGTATTGTATGAACCTTTGCAGTATGAAAGCACGGGAACATAAAAGGGCTATGATTCATTTCATACAAAACAGAACTCGACTGTGCAAAAATATACCGTAATATCATGTTTACCCTCAAAAATACAGAACAACCATTTTTTTTTTGCACATTGCAAAATGGAGCCCTGAAAGTACAAATGCCCAATGAATTGAAGTGCACTGATTCGGCTGGTTAGCTCTGGTTAGCACAGGCTGCCCACGTTAAATGGGAACCAAAGTGTTTATTTGGGGAATACAAATTCTGTTGCACCCCTTCATTACACATTCATGTTGCTTGAAGTGTGTTTGACTGATGATCTCGCCGAAATAACTAGCCTCTAATCAGCCGAAATATAAAAAACCTATCTTCTGTAATGAAACAATGGCTTTGTCTGTGTGTTACAAAATGGCTGAAATTCCAAAGGGTTTACTCATGTCTTCTCTATTCTACTTCTCCTTTTAACAATAGCCATGACTAATGCTCATGTGCAATTTGGCTTGAAATATCTAATCTTTTGTAAACGCTATTTGTTCCCTTTTGTTCATTGGCTTTCTCAGACTAATATGAATAGACAGACAGTAAAGGCCAGGGTCTTGTTCTGTGGAGCTGGATGTAGAGCTGGTATCAAGCCCATTATGTTGAATCTTTAATATAAAACAGAACTTCAGGGGCAATTGCAGAACTCCTTCTATCCTTTCCTCTGCCCTCTGTATCTCTGGGTTCTGCATGCCAACACTCCACACACACACACACACACACACACACACACACACACACACACACACACACACACACACACACACACACACACACACACACACACACACACACACACACACACACACACACACACACACACACACAGAGAGAGAGAGACACCCCGATCGCCTCTTCTATAGGCCCCTGTGACATTCTCTGACTAGCATCAATAATATGTTGGAGAGACGATGTAATTTCCTTTAAACATGGTCTTCCTCTAATCAGAAGCATTAAAGAATAGCCATGCCTGGAGGATAGAGAGGGGGGAAAGGTAACAGAGGGAGGCGAGAGAGAGAAGTGGATGGAGTGAAGAAGTAAATGTGAAAACAGAAATGGAGACCCGGACGGCCATAGAAGAGAAAAGGCGGGAGCACAACCCTTAGATTATCAGAGAGAATGCATGGACTGCTGTTACACTGTCTTGATAAGCTAGCTCTAACTGTAGAGACAGGGCTTGCGTCCCAAATGGCACCCTATTCCCTAAATAGTGCACTACTGTATATAGGGAATAGGGTGCCATTTGGTACACAGGCAGTATGTACACAGGCAGTTCACCCAGTCTTCACACACAACTCTTGTTCTTCTTCCCGTCTTTTGCCAGATGGACCATGACCCGAGGAACCCCATGTACATCTCTTCACAAGGCCCTCTACCCTCCACCGTGGCTGACTTCTGGCAGGTAAACCATAAAATGATCGGTGACGTCATTTTGAATACTGAATAGCTCCCTATGTGTTTATGCTAGAGACTTGCTGTTTCTTGTAGTGATATGAAGTTTGCGCCTATTGCATAACATGGGGCTTGTGAAAGTGGCTTTTTTCTACACGAACACGAAGGTGTTGGTTGTTCTGCTCTACCATGCACACAAGCTTCAGGGGAGTCGTCTGAAGGTAACCCAGTACCAGGCGCTTATTTATTTTGTTGAGTTTTCTAATGTCTCTTGGCATTCTCTCAACTAACTTCATGAGGTAGTCACCTGGAATGCATTTTAATTAACAGGTGTGCCTTCTTAAAAGTTAATTTGTGGAATTGATTTCCTACTTAATGCGTTTGAGCCAATCAGTTGTGTTGTGACAAGGTAGGGGGGGTATACAGAAGATAGCCCTATTTGGTAAAAGACCAAGTCCATATTATGGCAAGAACAGCTCAAATAAGCAAAGAGAAATGACAGTCCATCATTACTTTAAGACATGAAGGATAGTCAATACGGAACATTTCAATAACTTTTAAAGTTTCTTCAAGTGCAGTCACAAAAACCATCAAGCGCAATGATGAAACTGGCTCTCATGAGGACCACCACAGGAAAGGAAGACCCAGAGTTACCTCTGCTGCAGAGGATACGTTCATTAGAGTTACCAGCCTCAGAACTTGCAGCCCAAATAAATGCTTCACAGAGTTCAAGTAACAGACACATCTCAACATCAACTGTTCAGAGGGGACTGTGTGAATCAGGCCTTCATGGTCGAATTGCTGCAAAGAAACCACTACTAAAGGACACCAATAATAAGAAGAGACCTGCTTGGACCAAGAAACACGAGCAATGGACATTAGACAGTGGAAATCTGTCCTTTGGTCTGGAGTCCAAATTGGAGATTTTTGGTTCCAACCGCCGTGTCTTTGTGAGACGTGGTGTGGGTGAACGGATGATTTCCCACACCGATTTGTATTTCCCACTGTAAAGCTTGGAGGAGGAGGTGTTATGGTGTGGGGGTGCTTTGCTGGTGACACTGTCTGTGATTTATTTAGAATTCAAGACACACTTAACCAGCATGGCTACCACAGCCTTCTATAGCGATACGCCATCACATCTGGTTTGGGCTTAGTGGGACTATCATTTGTTTTTCAACAGGACAATGACCCAACAGACCTCCAGGCTGTGTAAGGGCTATTTTACCAAGAAGGAGAGTGATGGAGTGCTGCATCAGATGACCTGGCCTACACAATCCCCTGACCTCAACCCAATTGAGATGGTTTGGGATGAGTCGGACGGCAGAGTGAAGGAAAAGCAGCCAACAAGTGCTCAGCATATGTGGGAACTCCTTCAAGACTGTTGGAAAAGCATTCCAGGTGAAGCTGGTTGAGAGAATGCCAAGAGTGTGCAAAGCTGTCATCAAGGCAAATGGTGGCTATTTGAAGAATCTCAAATATAAAATATATTTTGATTTGTTTAACACTTTTTTGTTTACTACATGATTCCATAAGTGTTATTTCATAGTTTTGATGTCTTCAGTATTATTCTACAATGTAGAAATAGTAAAAATAAAGAAAAACCCTTGAATGAGTAGGTGTGTCCAAACTTTTGACTGGTACTGTATATATTTTTTATACCAACAGGGGTCCTAAAATTCTAAATCAAATGGCTGAATTATACATTTTATTACCATCTTAAAACAATTCCATATGTTAGCTTAGTAGATATTGCAATATAAGTGCTTAGACTTACAGAGGTTAATGAAACTATGAAATGTACATAGGTTGACTACAGGATTGTTTTCTTTTTCAGTTAATTATTACGATTGTCCTCATGTAACAAGGTTTGTTGCATTATGATACATCAAAAGAAATGACAGTAGCCTACACCTCTGTGAATATGAATACAAGGGAGATTTGCCAGCTTGCCATTTAGACCTGAAGTTACCTTCAGCTATTCTGGGAACCCGGCAATGCTTTGCTGCCTCAGATTTATGCCGGGTTACCAAATGGTGCTATTATGCATTAATGTGAAAGCACCCCAGTCATTAGGAGGGCCATTGCTCCCATAGAGTCGAATTAATGCATCAGCTGTGGTACTGTTGTGTCTGTAATATGAAAGCATGGACCAGAGACACGCACAGCCTTCGTCCCAAATGGCACCCTATTCCCTTTATAGTGCACTGGTCAAAAGTAGTGCACTATATAGGTAATAGGGTGTCATTGGATACACAGCCATAGACCAGCTGGCCCCTTTACTCCCCCTGTTGAGCTGGAGGTATACTAACAGTAGGTCCATACATGTCATTATGGAGTCTGTACTCCTGTAATGCCACACAGAAGGAAAGGTTTTCATTATTGAGAAAGCAGATGTCATTTTAAAAGAGATGCTTGTTAATGGTGTCTTTCTGACGCAAATTGTGTGTGTGTGTGTGTGTGTGTGTGTGTATATGCGTGCATTTGTGTGCGTCTGTGTGTGTGTGTGAGTGGTGTCATGTTAGATGGTTGGTTTGTAACACAGCAATTATGCTTTTATCAAGCCATTATGCTTTCCCTTTGTTTAAAGTGCACCTTGATTGAATACACCATTTTGAAATGGCTTTTGTTAATGTGCTGTCCTTACTCTTTAATGGAACATTTTTAAGCACCTCATGAAAAAGTTGCTTATTGTTTGCTTGTTTGTTTGTTTTTCATTTCACACTGTGAATAAATAACATATCCATTATCAAAATGTAATTCAAACCATTTACAGCTGAATATTTGGCTTAGATTACACTAAAACTAGCTTATCGCAACTTGCAAATAATTGAAAATCAAAACTACAGTATACCCAGAGTGATGGACTTGAAAAGATTGCAATAAGTAATGAGTCTTTCAACTTTCAATATAGTTACATTGGCCTTGAATGTACTTAAAAACTCTTTCCAAATAAACTAACAGAAAAACATGTAAATAAGAGGCGAGGTGCAGGAGACGAGGAGTCTTTAGCTTTGGTCTGTCTAATCCGCATTGGGCTCCTGCAGCACTCTGAAAGGCTCTCTCTAATCCTCCCCTCCCGTTCTCCCTCCCTCCTTTCCCTCGCTACGTACCCTCGTACCCCCAGCCCTCCACCTTCCCTCCTTTCCTCTGTCCCCAGCCATTACCTCTGCTCAACCATGGCCTCACCCGCTCTGCTCTCTCTCTCTCCCTCTGCTACTCTCTCTCTCTCTCTTTCTCCCTCTCTTATCCTCCCTCTTGTCTCTCCCTCCCCCTCTGCTCTCTCTCCCCCTGTACTCTCTCTCTCCCCCTCTGCTCACTCCTTAGAGTTCAGGGAATAAACCAGTCACCGTGAGGGTTCAAAGAGCTAAACAGGGATCTTGACTTGGTTCTCTTTTTATTCTCTGCTTGTGTGCTCAATAATGGAGAGGGATGTCTAGTCACTAAATTACTTTAGAAGTTAATTAAATAAAAAGTATATATTGAATTCATTTGTTTATTCTACACTCTTCGGGAAAAAAGGGTTCTAAAAGGATTTTTCGGCTGTCCCCATAGGAGAACCCTTTTTGGTTTCAGGTAGAACCCTTTTGGGTTCCATGTAGAACCCTCTGTGGAAAGGGTTCTTCATGGAAACGAAAAGGGTTCTACCTGGATCCAAAAGGGTTCTTCAAAGTGTTCCCCTATGGGGACAGCTTAAGAACCATTTTAGGTTTTAAATAGCACCTTCTTTTCTTAGAGTGTATCTGTCAGTATTTGCAAATTAGTAAAACAAATGAGACAAATAAAACTGATTATTTAATTTGATGCCTCTTCTTTGGTACTTCTACCAACGTGCCTAGACGTGGGCACAGTTGGCTTGTAATGACACTGCTGGGCTGAATCACAGAGGTACACTCTCAGAAAAAAGGGTTCCAAAAGGGTTCTTCGGCTTTCCCCATAGGAGGACCCTTTTTGGTTCCAAGTAGAACCCTTTTTGGTTCCATGTAGAACCCTCTGTAGAAAGGGTTCTACATTGAACCCAAAAGGGTTCTATCTTGAACCAAAAGGGTTCTTCAAAGGGTTCTCCTATGGGGACAGTCGAAGAAACCTTTTACGTTCTAGATAGCACCTTATTTTGTTATTGTTTACAGGCAGGACCATTGTATTTTCATTGTTCTCATAAAACCAGTGTTTCTTCCTCATTTTCCTAATGGCTGTACTGGGCCTTTCTACCTTCCAAGGAGATATTAGATTGTGATAAGATGAAATGGAGTGAATCAGTTGAGCTAGCTCAGTTGGCAGGGAGAGTGAGGGGCACACGGAGGCGCTGTGTGACTTCCTCTGAACTACAGTACAGTAGTACAGCTCAACTGATCACACGTCAGTGGTGGTGCAGACCAATAACGTTCACTCACACAATCCTGTACATCGTATAATAACTTATCTATCCTGCTGAATGACTAACATTGATTTAATTTCAATAGCATAACATCAATCAATCTCAATGCGTCATTATACAGTTCTTCTTGTGCTGTCAATGTTCTGTGGGACCTTTCTGTATTAACTACTACTGTATTGACTCATAGTGTATTGACTCATACTATATTAACTCATACTGTATTGACTCACAGTGTATTAACTCCTACTGTATTAACTGCTACTGTATTAACACCTACTGTATTTACTCATAGCATATTGACTCATAGTGTATTAACTCCTACTGTATTGACTCATACTGTATTGACTCCTACTGTATTAACTCCTACTGTATTAGCGCCTACTGTATTGACTCCTACTGTATTAACTCCTACTGTATTGACTCATATTGTATGAGTGCCCTGTCTTTGTTAATATGACTAGATTTGAGCCCTCCTATGTTCCCTTGTGTCTTCAGATGGTGTGGGAGAGTGGATGTGTGGTCATCGTCATGCTAACGCCCCTGTCTGAAAATGGAGTCAAACAGTGTCAACAGTACTGGCCGGACGAGGGCTTCAATGTCTACCATGTATATGAGGTAAAACAATTGTCCTTGTTTAGGATGTTATTTATTTGTTTAAGATATTATTCATCTGAATTTTTATGAAATGGTGTCCTTCCACATATCTGTTTGTAGTTGATTTGGTCCAGGGGTATCACTCAGAGAGAGTTAGTCTACAGTAATTGATATGCAGGTAACTGCCAAAATAATGGAAACACTTGAGTAAATGAGGGATACAAAGTATATTGAAAGCAGGTGCTTCCACACAGGTGTGGTTCCTGAGTTATTAAGCAATTAACATCCCATCATGCTTACATGCAAACCTTATTGGCCAAGTTGCGTGCACTGAGCGTGCAAAATAAATGTACACATATGTTACTTAATCATTTCCCCCCACACCGTTCGCACGCGTGAACGAGCATCTGCATAGCCAAGCGTTAAAATAGAACTTGGTTCTATTTGAGACACGCCACGAGCTGCAAGTCCCCTCCTTATTGGATACACCCGCCCACCCGACTAGAATCACCACTCTCGACGGGTCTGACCTAGAGTATGTGGACAACTACAAATACCTAGGTGTCTGGTTAGACTGTAAACTCTCCTTCCAGACTCACATTAAGAATCTCCAATCCAAAGTTAAATCTAGAATCGGCTTCCTATTTCGCAACAAAGCCTCCTTCACTCATGCTGCCAAACATGCCCTCGTAAACGGACTATCCTACCGATCCTTGACTTCGGCGATGTCATTTACAAAATAGCCTCCAACACTCTACTCAGCAAATTGGATGTAGTCTATCACAGTGCCATCCGTTTTGTCTCCAAAGCCCCATACACTACCCACCACTGTGACCTGTACGCTCTTGTTGGCTGGTCCTCACTACATGTTCGTCGTCAAACCCACTGGCTCCAGGCCATCTATAAATCACTGCTAGGCAAATCCCCGCCTTATCTTAGCTCATTGGTCACCATAGCAGCACCCACCCGTAGTCTGCGCTCCAGCAGGTATATCTCACTGGTCATTCCCAGAGCCAACACCTCCTTTGGCCGCCATTCCTTCCAGTTCTCTGCTGCCAATGACTGGAACGAATTGCAAAAATCTCTGAAGCTGGAGACTCTTATCTCCCTCACTAACTTTAAGCATCAGTTGTCAGAGCACCTTACTGATCACTGCACCTGTACACAGCCCATCTGAAATTAGCCCACCCAACTACCTCATCCCTATATTGTTATTTATTTTGCTCTTTTGCACCCCAGTATCTCTATTTGCACATAATCTCTTGCACATCTAGCATTCCAGTGTTAATACTAATTGTAATTATTTTGCACTATAGCCTATTTATTGCCTTACCTCCATAACTTGCTACATTTGCACACACTGTATATATATTTTCTGTTGTATTTTTTGACTTTATGTTTTTTTTACCCCATATGTAACTCTGTGTTGTTGTTTTTATCGTACTGCTTTGCTTTATCTTGGCCAGGTCGCAGTTGTAAATGAGAACTTGTTCTCAACTGGCTTACCTGGTTAAATAAAGGTGAAAAAAAGAAAAAAGAAAAAGAAAAATCCCACATGGTTGCTTGAAAACGAACGAGGAGATATTAATCAAAGATAACTAACTAAAAACTAACTAGGTTTCCCTTTTTATCTGTGGATTTATCGTCAGAATAGAGAAACACATGATTGTTGTATGATCCAGGTCAAAATTCTACAAAGAACCAGCTAAAAAGGGGACCATGATCAGGTTAAATAACAACTCAATGTTCATCTCCCATGACAAACTACTAGCAACAGCTATCTAGCTTAATGTCCATGAATGTTTCATGTGTGTTTCAACCTGTCCCCAAATTAATATAGTTGGTGTCGTGATCGTGTCTGGTGGGTATAGACAAAATCAACATGCACATGATGGTGCACGCGGACGCACACGCGTAACCGGTGTAGTCAGCATGTTATGGTCATGTATAAAAATGCTGGGCAGGCCATTATTTTGGCTACCATGGCTATGCCCCCATAGGATGACAATGCCCCCATCCACAGGGCATGAATGGTCACTGAACGGTTTGATGAGCATGAAAACTATGTAAACCATATGCCATGGCCGTCTCAGTCACCAGATCTCAACCCAATTGAACACTTATGGGACGTTCTGGAGCGGCGCCTGAGACAGCGTTTTCCACCACAATCAAATGATGGAAGAATGGCATTGCATCCTTCCAATAGAGTTCCAGACACTTGTAGAATCTTTGCCAAGGTGCATTGAAGCTGTTCTGGCTCGTGGTAGCCCAATGCCCTATTAAGACACTTTATGTTGGTGTTTCCTTTATTTTGGCAGTTACCTGTGCCTGGTAATACTGTAGTTCTCACCACAGAAATAGAATCACTAGAAGGGACATCTCTATTCAAGTCAATAATGCCATAATGGGTGTACCCATGAGTTTACTTGTCAAATTGCCATGGCCAGAGGTTTTAAGAACGTTTGGTTGATTCTATTTCTATTGTCTCACTCCCATCCCTTGTCTATGCAGGTGAACCTGGTATCAGAACACATCTGGTGTGAGGACTTCCTGGTCAGGAGTTTCTACCTGAAGAACCTGCAGACCAACGAGACGCGCACCGTCACGCAGTTCCACTTCCTTTCCTGGGTGGACCGCAGCATCCCTGACTCAGCCAGGATCATGCTGGACTTCCGCAGGTAGGCCACCTGTCCCCGTCTGACCAACGGCTGCTCCTTTTGTCTCTTGTAACTTTCCCAAAATTCCCAGGTTTTCCAGAAATCCCACGTGGAGGTTTCCAGATTTCTTGCTTATTCCCTCCTGATTCTGGGAATCTTCCAACCAGGATTTTGGGGGATTTTTGCAAAGTTACCAGAATTTTGCAACCTTAGGGGTTAGCTTGTGATATGATAACGCTCCTTTTGTTGCTGCCCTGCTTCCACTTGTCTACCTGTTCTCTCCGCTGATCTTTTCCCTTTAACTCCTGTAGAGAATGGCTTTATATGGTTGTTCCTGTAAGACTTATGTTTCTGCACTACTTCTTTGATCGTAGGGCTATTTTCTCTCCTCTGCTCATGCAAGGCAGCAAATTAACCGTCCTCATGGCATGGCTTGAAAAATCTTAATTCAAACAGCCAATTAAATGGTAAACGTCAAGCTGAAAAACCTAGGTGAATGGAAGGGAAAGCCAATGACTGTCTAATCTCTCCTCCATGTTCTTCATCTGATGTATGCTGGCAGAGGAGCCGCAATAGGCCCCCAGGGAAACACCCTGAAAGGAATTGGAAATCCCACTCCAAATGAGAATATGTGCCTTCAGATGTGTGGATGGATGGAATTCTAACCTCCTTCTTCACAATTTAGACCAGAAAAAATTAAGTTAAGAATTGCTTTGTTCTTCTGTGATTTTTTTCTTCTCCTATTTGTGCTGTATTTCAGACTGAAGTGCAAAATAATGATGTCCAAGAAAGGCACTAATTCTTTATCCTATCATCTGAAACCTCTCTGACCTCTACTGGTGCTGAAAGCTCGTACCTACACTCTAAAACATGCTGGGTTGTTTGGTTGACCCAACTGCTGTGTTGCAGGCATTGGGTCACTTAGTTGGGTTGTTTTCTTTAATAACTACTGGGTTATTGATGCTGTGTGCTGGGTTATTGAGATATGCCCCAGCGGGTCAGATCTGAAGACTGGAGGCGTAGTTTAGTAGGGGCGAGGCTTTCAGCTAGTTATTTTTATCCACCCATGAGAGTAAATGTTATTCCTGTTAATTTGACATTTTAGTCATTTAGCAGACACTCTTATCCAGAGCGACTTACAGTTAGTGAGTGCATACATTTTCATACTGGCCCCCCGTAGGAAACGAACCCACAACCCACGAATGGGAACATTTGAATTTGTATTATGTGAACTTAACATAATGAACAGAATGACATTTACTCTCACGGGTGGCCAATAAGATCTAGCTGAAAGCCACACCCTAATACGCCATGCCTCCTCAAAATAACCTAAGGATTACTTTAAAAAATACCCAGCTGCTAGGTCAACCCAGCATGAGAGTAAGAAATACCCAACTGATGGTTAAATTAACCCATGTTTGGGGTAATCCCAACAACCCAACTTGTTGGGTTATTCAAGCAACCCAACTGGCTGAGTCAAAATACTGAGTTTGCTTCATGTTTTATAACAAATACAGAACTCAGCTGTGGCAGGGCTTGCTCATTGGTTGGTATGTTGGATGTCCATCTAATTGGAGAAGCTATGCAGGTTAGAGAGAGCTCACCATGCTAAAAGGGTAATTGCTATCACACTAGAGGTCATTTGGTATCCAGCTCTCTCACTACGGTAGGGGCCTCATGTAGAGGAGGTGAGTAGGATTCGCGCTCTCATGATAAGGTAGCCTTACCTGCGACTTCAAAATCAGTGTCACCCTCAGCCCATGAGGAAATGTCCTCTTGGTCTAATGATTAAGACGTTGGTTTCCAGAGCAGGAGATCGGGGTTCAGATCCCACCCGTGACCCTCATAACCACAATGCACCACTCATGTAGCGGTTTTGGCCAACTAAGAAATTAGCGGTTGCCAGTGTCATTTTTGTGATGTTGCAGCTAGTAATATGAGCCCAGTTGCATAGTCACAAAAGTGATCATTGGAAACCGTGTCTCTTCAGCCAGGCCTGTGCACACACTTTCTCTCTCTCCGCTCCTCTCACTTTCACTTTTCCACCCCTTTGGTTTGCATAATAACTCCCACCTACTCTGTTCACTCTCAAACTACTCAAAATGTCTGGTTTGTTTGATGAATTACCTGTAAAATGCATTTTATTTTCATCCTACTTTGTTTATGTTTTTCTTTCACAAACAAATGTTCCTTCTTATTATTCAAAAAGTGTTTAGGTCTTATTAATTGAAATGTTCATTTAAAAATATGTAATGAATGGAGTATGGTTCGTTTTAAATGTATACTAGGTCACAACGATTATATGCTACTGTATATCACATACAATGCTAGTATTTCATAAATTACTGTATATATTTATTTTACTAGGCAAGTCAATTAAGAACAAATTCTTATTTACAATGACGGCCTACACCAGCCAAACCTGGGCCAATTGTGCGCCGCCCTATGGTACTCCCAATCACGGCCTGTTGTGATACAGCCTGGAATTGAACCAGGGGGTCTGTAGTGACGCCTCAAGCACTGAGATGCAGTGCCTTAGACCGCTGCGCCACTCGGGAGCCCAAATGATAATATTCCTGTGTAGGGTTAGACATTTTTTTTCTTTTTAAATTTAATTGAAGTTAGAAAAAAACAGAACCGATGTAGCCAGTAGTTTCCATGGCAATAGACGGCTAGTTGGCTCCCACTGTGTGTCTGTGGTGTGTAACATTCATAATTGTGCAAGGTTAATGCGTCGCGGATCACGACATCTCACCACCGCATCCATCACAGCAGTAAATACATGTCACAATATGGTGTTTTAAATTACCCTTCATTCATTCTCATTGTTCAACATGGAATACTTTTGTCCTCACATTATTTTGATTGGCAAGGGTAAGGTTCAAACATTACTGAATTACAGAATTTTTGTTTCATCCTTTTTTATTGCCTCTAAAAGTATAAACTGAATTTTTCCTCATCAATGAAATACAGTAAGCAGCATGTGACCTTTTTTTGTGAGTCATCTACATATTTGATTTGGTGATGTACAATATACTATATGTCTTTTATCTAGCAGAATTTAGCAGATGTGCTCCTATATTGTTTTGAAGTGTGACATTAATAGCAGACTCTCTTCTGTTTCATTACAGAAAGGTTAACAAGTGCTACCGGGGTCGGTCTTGTCCAATAATTGTCCACTGCAGGCAAGTATACTACAATAATTATAACCTTGTAACGATGCACTGGCTGAATGGGTGTTAATTGCATTGCATGACAGACTGAGTATATACACTCCACTACGTATTTATTTGGACAGTGAAGTTAAAACGTATCATTTGACTCTATATTTCAGCATTTTGGATTTGAGATCAAATGTTTCATATGAGGCAACAGTACAGAATGTCACCTTTTATTTGAGGGTATTTTCATACATATCAGTTTTACCATTTAGAAATGAAAGCACTTTATGTATCTAGTCACCCCATTTGAAGGTGTCATAAGTATTTAATTAACCTATATGTGTATTAAAGTAGTGCCATTTTTTTGTATTTGGTTCCATATTCCTAGCAGGCAATGACTACATCAAGATTGTGACTCTTCAAACTTGTTGGGTGCGATTGCAGTTTGTTTTGGTTGTGCTTCAGATTATGTTGTGCCCAATAGACATTAATGGTAAATAATGTATTGTGTCATTTTTTTGTCACTTTTATTGTAAATAAGAATTGAATGTGTTTTTGAACACCTCTACATTGATGTGGATGCTACCATGATTATGGATATTCATTAATGTATTGTGAATAATGATGAGTGAGAAAGTTACAGAGGCATAGATATCATACCCCCCCCCTCCCTCCCAAAGAAAATGGTAACCTCCACCGTTATTGGTAATGGTGAGAGGTTAGCATGTCTTGGGGGTATGATCTTTGTGCCTCTGTAACGTTCTCACTCATAATTATTCACAATTCATTCATAATGACATTTGTAGAATCACAAGCTTGATGTAGTCATTGCATGCTAGGAATATGGGACCAAATACTGAACTTTTGACTATTTTATTACACATACAGTAAAAGTATACTTATGACACCTTCAAATGCATGTTGGCATTAATTGGGATGACTCATGTACTGGAGGCAGCTCTGCAGGGTAGTCAGTAGTTGGCACGGTCACAAAATCCTAACCCTGACCTTAACCCTAACCTTAACGACACTGCTAACCTTATGCCTAACCCTAACCTTAATTTAAGAACAAAAAGTATTTTTTTTGTTTTCATGAATTGTTATGATATATAGGCAATTTTAACTTTGCAGCTGGCCCATCTAGCGGAAATTACTCTGCCTCCAGGACAAGATTAATCCCAATAACCGTCAACCTGCCCTTCAAATGGGGGGACTAGATAAATAAAGGTCTCTCATTTCTAAACTGTAAAACAGATATGCACGAAAATACCCTCATATAAAAGGTAACATTCTGTACTGTCGCCTCATATGAAACATTTGATCTCAAATATAAAGTATAAAGACAAATTAAACGTTTTAGCTTCACTGTCCAAATAAATACAGAAGAGAGCATAGGAAGACACAGTTAGACACACAGTTACCTAAAATATTGATATTTCTATTTTTTGGATCATATTCACTGACCATACAAATGTGTACTTTTGGAAACCATATTGCACAAATATATTTTTGGTTTTGTTTAGTTAGTGAAGCTTCACTCGTTATTTCTTATGGCAGGTATCTGCCTCCATCTCTTTAATAGTGTTCAGTCATGCACTGAGAGTTTCTGTCTGTCTGTCTTTCCGTCTGTCCGTCCGTCTGTCTGGCCATAGAGGTCTCTGCCTGGTCTCTAAATGAGAAGCAGTGGATTAAATAAACAGTGGCACTCCTCGCCTCACGCCGCTCTCTCTGTCTCTCCTGTTTTATTGGCTTTGCCTTTATTAGAGAGATAGTGCACGCCTTGTTTGCAATTAACATGCAGACAGATTGAATGCCCGGCAGGCACAAAGAGAGGCTTTTTATGCGCCTATCTCTGGTGGAATAGCAAAGCAGGCTCCCCAAAGCCGCTCTGCTAATGGCCTCTGGCCTCGCCGCCTTCCTCTGCTTCTGAGGTGTCTGTCTGCTGCACGCTCACGCTGCTGCTGCTTTTGAAAGCTTTTGTCCCTCATAATGCCAGTTCCAAACCAGTCCTCTCTATAGAAGTATTTGGACCACACACACATGCATGTGTACACACACACACAGACACACATGCTTGCACACGCCCACACACACACACACACACACACGTATATGTTTTGTATAATTTGTTCTTAAAAATCTAAACACTGCAGAAAAATATGTATATATTTTTATGATGATGACAACTTTTTACGCAATGGTTATTATAGCTTTTATTAATATCTTATGATCTTCAATTTAATATATTTGAAAGAACTGCAATTTACCATACATTACCCATTTGTACCCGCGTGTATTTATACTGTACAGTAAACTATGTAATATATTTGACTTTTTAAACACTCGTCATCATTTGTATTTCCTCACAGACTTTACAGCAATAATACAAGACATTCTAAATGAGCTATTTAATTTAATGTAAGAGGCAAACACTAACTGTTGTATTGAGGGATCCGCTCTGTGTCCTTTTTCTGCCTCACTAATGAGCGTCTTCGTCTCTCTGGTTGCTTTGCAGTGACGGGGCTGGCAGAAGCGGAACATACATTCTGATTGACATGGTCCTCAATAGGATGGCTAAAGGTAGGAGTCAATGGGCCTCTCCGTCTCGCACTCTTTCTGCTTGTGTGGAGACGTCGCCATGGCAACAGTGAAAAGCCTCAATTTTCAGCCGCAGGTCTTGGGACGCATTAGAGGGTGACTGAGTGAGGCCTCTGCTGAAAACTCTGGGAGGGATCTCCAGAAAGGAGGAGAGAGGGAGAGAGAGAGAGGGTGAGGGAGAGAGAAAGACAGAGATAAGAGGGAGCGAGAGAGAGAGAGAGAGAGAGAGAGAGAGAGAGAGAGAGAGAGAGAGAGAGAGAGAGAGAGAGAGAGAGAGAGAGAGAGAGAGAGAGAGAGAGAGAGAGAGAGAGAGAGAGAGAAATAGCATGGCTACTCATAACTGAAATTAATTATTATTATTATTATTTTATTTTTTTCACCTTTATTTAACCAGGTAAGCCAGTTGAGAACAAGTTCTCATTTACAACTGCGACCTGGCCAAGATAAAGCAAACATCATAAACATTCACATCAAATCAACACTGTGGCCTTAAGACCATGATTGTGTTTTTGTACATATTTGTTTCTTTGAAATTTCGTTTTAAAAGGCACATTTTACAACTGTTTGTTTTTAACCATCGTCAATGTCAAATTCATTCCCCTGTAAAGGGCAAGTTAATTTAACATGATTATACTGTATATATTCCATCTTAATTTGGTTTCTCACAAGATGCAAATATTGATATACTAATCGACATGCATATCACACAACCACCTTTGAGTTTGTTTTCAGAATATTATGCGCATATACAGTGGGGGAAAAAATATTTAGTCAGCCACCAATTGTGCAAGTTCTCCCACTTAAAAAGATGAGAGAGGCCTGTAATTTTCATCATAGGTACACGTCAACTATGACAGACAAAATGAGGGAAAAAAATCCAGAAAATCACATTGTAGGATTTTTAATGAATTTATTTGCAAATTATGGTGGAAAATAAGTATTTGGTCAATAACAAAAGTTTCTCAATAATTTGTTATATACCCTTTGTTGGCAATGACACAGGTCAATCGTTTTCTGTAAGTCTTCACAAGGTTTTCACACACTGTTGCTGGTATTTTGGCCCATTCCTCCATGCAGATCTCCTCTAGAGCAGTGATGTTTTGGGGCTGTCGCTGGGCAACACGGACTTTCAACTCCCTCCAAAGATTTTCTATGGGGTTGAGATCTGGAGACTGGCTAGGCCACTCCAGGACCTTGAAATACTTCTTACAAAGCCACTCCTTTGTTGCCCGGGCGGTGTGTTTGGGATCATTGTCATGCTGAAAGACCCAGCCACGTTTCATCTTCAATGCCCTTGCTGATGGAAAATCTCATGATACATGGCCCCATTCATTCTTTCCTTTACACGGATCAGTCGTCCTGGTCCCTTTGCAGAAAAACAGCCCCAAAGCATGATGTTTCCACCCCCATGCTTCACAGTAGGTATGGTGTTCTTTGGATGCAACTCAGCATTCTTTGTCCTCCAAACACGATGAGTTGAGTTTTTACCAAAAAGTTATATTTTGGTTTCATCTGACCATATGACATTCTCCCAATCCTTTTCTGGATCATCCAAATGCACTCTAGCAAACTTCAGACGGGCCTGGACATGTACTGGCTTAAGCAGGGGGACACGTCTGGCACTGCAGGATTTGAGTCCCTGGCGGCGTAGTGTGTTACTGATGGTAGGCTTTGTTACTTTGGTCCCAGCTGTCTGCAGGTCATTCACTAGGTCCCCCCGTGTGGTTCTGGGATTTTTGCTCACCGTTCTTGTGATCATTTTGACCCCACGGGGTGAGATCTTGCGTGGAACCCCAGATCGAGGGAGATTATCAGTGGTCTTGTATGTCTTCCATTTCCTAATAATTGCTCCCACAGTTGATTTCTTCAAACCAAGCTGCTTACCTATTGCAGATTCAGTCTTCCCAGCCTGGTGCAGGTCTACAATTTTGTTTCTGGTGTCCTTTGACAGCTCTTTGGTCTTGGCCATAGTGGAGTTTGGAGTGTGACTGTTTGAGGTTGTGGACAGGTGTCTTTTATACTGATAACAAGTTCAAACAGGTGCCATTAATACAGGTAACGAGTGGAGGACAGAGGAGCCTCTTAAAGAAGAAGTTACAGGTCTGTGAGAGCCAGAAATCTTGCTTGTTTGTAGGTGACCAAATACTTATTTTCCACCATAATTTGCAAATAAATTCATTAAAAATCCTACAATGTGATTTTCTGGATTTTTTTCCTCAATTTGTCTGTCATAGTTGACATGTACCTATGATGAAAATTACAGGCCTCTCTCATCTTTTTAAGTGGGAGAACTTGCACAATTGGTGGCTGACTAAATACTTTTTTCCCCCACTGTAGTACGACCACTACGACATCCGATGAGACATCAAACATGCAAAAGGACAATATGGGAGGAAGGTGGAATCCTATTACACCAGCTCTGAAGCTCGTCATATGTGGCAGGGCTTGTAGACGATAACGGATTACAAAGGGAAACCAAGCCGTGGGATGGGAAACCAAGCCGTGGGATGCGGAACTCCCAAACGAGCTAAATGCCTTTTATGCTCGCTTCAAGGAATACAACACTTGAGTCTTGCAAGCTCCTGTTGTTCCGGATGACTGTGTGATCTCGCTCTCCATGGCCGATGTGAGTAAACGTTTTAAACAGGTTAACACTCGCAAGGCCGCTGGGCCAGATGGAATACCAGGGCGTGTTCTCAAACCATGCGCAGACCAGCTGGCAAGTGTCTTCACGGACATTTTCAATTTCTCCTTGTCCCAGTCTTTAATCCCAACATGTTTCAAGTTGACCACCATTATCCCTGTTTCCAAGAACTTCAAGGTAACCTACCTAATGACTATCGCCCTGTAGCACTCACATCTGTAATTATGAACTGCTTTGAAGGGCTGGTCATGACACACATCAACACCATCATCCCAGACACCCTGGACCCACAATTCGCACACCGCCCTAACAGATCCACAGATGACGCAATCTCAATTGCACTTCACACTGCCCTCTCCCACCTGGACAAGAGGGGAAATAACTATGTGAGAATGCTCTTCATAGATGAGCGTTCAACACCATAGTCCCAAGCAAATCACCAAGCTGGGGACCCTGAGACCGAACATCTCCCTCTGCAACTGGATCCTGGACTTCCTGACCGGCCAGCCCCAGGTGGTGAGAGTAGGCAACAACACCTCCTCCACGCTGACCCTCAACATGGGGGGCCCTCAGGGGTGTGTGCTTAGTCCCCTCCTGTAGGCTACTCCCTGTTCACCCACGACTGCATGGCCACGCACGACTCCAACACCAACATCAAGTTTGCTGACCACACGATGGTGGTAGGCCTGGTCACCGACGGCGATGAGACAGCCTACAGGAGGAGGTCAGAGACTTGTGGTGTGGTGTCAGGACAACAACCTCTCCCTTAACATCAGTAAGACCAAGGAGCTGATAGTGGACTACAGGAGAAAGAGGGGAGAGCACGCCCCCATCCACATCGACAAGGCTGTAGTGGAGAGGGTCGAGAGCTTCAAGTTCCTTGGCGTCCACATCACTAAAGACTTAACATGGTCCACACACACCCACACAGTCGTGAAGAGGGCACGACAGCGCCTCTTCCCCCTCAGAAGGCTGAAAAGATTTGGCATGGGCCCTCGGATCCTCAAAAAGTTATACAGCTGCACCATCGAGAGCATCTTGACTGGCTGCATCACCACTTGGTATGGCAAATGCACCGCCCTCGACTGCAAAGTGCTACAGAGGGTGGTGCGAATAGCCCAGTACATCACTGGGGCCGAGCTCCCTACCTCTATATCAGGGAAAGACCCCGAAAAATTTCCCAAGTCTCCAGCCACCCTAGCCATAGACTGCTCACGTATGCTACCGTCCAGCAAACGGTACCGAAGCATCGGCTCTCGGACCATCAGGCTCCGAGACCGGTTTGACCCCCAAGCCATAAGATTGCTAAATAGCCATAAGACTGCTAAATATTTAATTAAATGGTTACCCTGACTATCTGCACTGACCCAATCTTGCACTGACTCTATGCACACTCACAAGACTATATATACACACACACTCACTTACACACACTACACTGACACTCTCATACAAAACCCACACATATTCACAAACACTACACACACACACACACACATTACACACACACACAGATACACACACTTTTGCACATCATACGCTGCTGCTACTCTGTTCTCTATTTTACTTGTATTATTATCTATCCTGATGACTAGTCACTACCCTGCCTTCATGTAAATATCTACCTCAAATACCTCGTACCCCTGCACATTGATCTGGTACTGGTACTCCCTGTATAAAGCTCCATTCTTGTGTATTTTATTCCTCTTTTGTTAGCATGTACAGTACCAGTCAAAAGTTTGGACACACCTACTCGTTCAAGGTTTTTTCTTTATTTTTACTATTTTCTACATTGTAGAATAATAGTGAAGACATCAAAACTATGAATAACACATATGGAATCATATAGAAACCAAAAAACTGTTAAACAAATCAAAATATATTTTATATTTGAGATTCTTCAAATAGCCACTCTTTGCCTTGATGACAGCTTTGCACATTCTTGGCATTCTCTCAACCAGCTTCACCTGGAATGCTTTTCCAACAGTCTTGAGTTCCGACAAATCAAATCAAATCAAATTTGCCACATGCGCCGAATACAACAGGTGTAGACATTACAGTGAAACGCTTACTTCCATTCCCTTAACCAACAATGCCGTTTTTTAAATTTAAAATTAAATTTAAAAAGTGTTAAGTAAAAAATAGATAAGTGAAAAATTAAAGCAAATAACTAAAGAGTGGCAGTAAAATAAAATAACAGTAGGGAGGCTATATACAGGGGGGTACCGGTACAGAGTCAATGTGCGGGGGCACCGGCTAGTCGAGGTAATATGTACATGTGGGTAGAGTAAAGTGTCTATGCATAAATAATAAACAGAGTAGCAGCAGCGTAAAAGAGGGGGATGAGGTGGGGTGGGGGGGCAGTGCAAATAGTCTGGGTAGCCATGATTAGCTGTTCAGGAGTCTTATGGCTTGGGGGTAGAAGCTGTTAAGAAGCCTTTTGGACCTAGACTTGGCGCTCTGGTACCGCTTGCCGTGCGGTAGCAGAGAGAACAGTCTATAACTTAGGTGGCTGGAGTCTTTGACAATTTCTAGGGCCTTCCTCTGACACCGCCTGGTGTAGAGGTCCTGGATGACAGGAAGCTTGGCCCCAGTGATGTACTGGGCCGTACACACTACCCTCTGTAGTGCCTTGCGGTCGGAAGCTGAGCAGTTGCCATACCAGGCGGTGATGCAACCAGTCAGGATGCTTCGATGGTGCAGCTGTAGAACTTTCTGAGGATCTGAGGACCCATGCCAAATCTTTTCAGTCTCCTGAGGGGGAATAGGCTTTGTCGTGCCCTCTTCACGACTGTCTTGGTGTGTTTGGACCACGATAGTTTGTTGGTGATGTGGACACCAAGGAACTTGAAGCTCTCAACCTGTTCCACTACAGCCTCGTCGATGAGAATGGGGGCGTGCTCAGTCCTCTTTATTTTCCTGTAGTCCACAATCATCTCCTTTGTCTTGATCACGTTGAGGGAGAGGTTGTTATCCTGGCACCACACGGCCAGGTCTCTGACCTCCTCCCTATAGGCTGTCTCATCATTGTCGGTGATCAGGCCTACCACTGTCGTGTCATCAGCAAACTTAATGATGGTGTTGGAGTCGTGCCTGGCCATGCAGTCATGGGTGAACAGGGAGTACAGGAGGGGACTGAGCACGCACCCCTGATGGGCCCCGTGTTGAGGATCAGCGTGGCAGATGTGTTGTTACCTACCCTTACCACCTGGGGGCGGCCCATCAGGAAGTTCAGGATCCAGTTGCAGAGGGAGGTGTTTAGTCCCAGGGTCCTTAGCTTAGTGATGAGCTTTGAGGGCACTATGGTGTTGAACGCTGAGCTGTAGTCAATTCTCACGTAGGTGTTCCTCTTGTCCAGGTGGGAAAGGGCAGTGTGGCGTGCAATAGAGATTGCATCATCTGTGGATCTATTGGGGCGGTATGCAAATTGGAGTGGGTCTAGGGTTTCTGGGATAATGGTGTTGATGTGAGCCATGACCAGCCTTTCAAAGCACTTCATGGCTGCAGACGTGAGTGGTACAGGTCGGTAGTCATTTAGGCAGGTTATCTTAGTGTCCTTGGGCACAGGGACTATGGTGGTCTGCTTGAAACATGTTGGTATTACAGACTCAGTCAGGGACATGTTGAAAATCTCAGTGAAGACACTTGCCAGTTGGTCAGCGCATACTCGGAGTACACGTCCTGGTAATCCGTCTGGCCCTGCGGCCTTGTGAATGTTGACCTGCTTAAAAGTCTTACTCACATCGGCTACGGAGAGCGTGATCACATAGTCATCCGGAACAGCTGGTGCTCTCATGCATGCTTCAGTGTTGCTTGCCTCGAAGCGAGCATAGAAGTGATTTAGCTCATCTGGTAGGCTTGTGTCACTGGGCAGCTCGCGGCTGTGATTCCCTTTTGTAATCTGTAATAGTTTTCAAGCCCTGCCACATCCGACGAGCGTCAGAGCCGGTGTAGTACGATTCAATCTTAGTCCTGTATTGACTCTTTGCCTGTTTGATGGTTCGTCGGAGGGCATAGCGGGATTTCTTATAAGCGTCCGGGTTAGAGTCCCGCTCCTTGAAAGCGACAGCTCTACCCTTTAGCTCAGTGCGGATGTTGCCTGTAATCCACAGCTTCTGGTTGGGATATGTACGTACGGTCACTGTGGGGACGACGTCATCGATGCACTTATTGATAAAGCCAGTGACTGATGTGGTGTACCCCTCAATGCTATTGGAAGAATCCCGGAACATATTCCAGTCTGTGCTAGCAAAACAGTCCTGTAGCTTAGCATCTGCGTCATCTGACCACTTTTTTATTAACCGAGTCACTGGTGCTTCCTGCTTTAGTTTTTGCTTATAAGCAGGAATCAGAAGGATAGAGTTAATATCAGATTTGCCAAATGGAGGGTCGAGGGAGAGCTTTGTACGCGTCTCTGTGTGTGGAGTAAAGGTGGTCTATTGTTTTTTTTCCTCTGGTTGCACATTTAACATGCTGGTAGAAATGAGGTAGAACGGATTTAAGTTTCCCTGCATTAAAGTCCCCGGCCACTAGGACCGCTGCCTCTGGATGAGCATTTTCCTGTTTAATTATGGCCTTATACAGCTCATTGAGTGCAATCTTAGTGGCAGCATCGGTTTGTGGTGGTAAATAGTGTGGTCTACAGCTTATCATGAGATACTCTACCTCCGGCGAGCAAAATCTTGAGACTTCCTTATTGTTAGATTTTATGCACCAGCTGTTGTTTACAAATATACACAGACCGACACCCCTTGTCTTACCGGAGTCAGCCGTTCTATCCTGCTGATGTAGCGTATATTCCACCAGCTGTATGTTATTTATGTCGTCGTTCAGCCACGACCCGGTGAAACATAAGATATTACAGTTTTTAATGTCCCGTTGGTAGGATAACCTTAATCTTAGGTCGTCCAATTTGTTTTCAAATGACTGAACATTGGCTAATAGGATTGATGGAAGAGGCAGTTTACTCTCTCGCCGTCTGATCCTTACAAGGCACCCCGACCTACGTCCACGATATCTCTGTCTCTTTCTCATGCGATTGACGGGGATTTGGGCCTTGTCGGATGTCTGTAGGATATCCTTCGCGTCCGACTCGTTGAAGAAAAAATCTTCGTCCAGTACGATGTGAGTAATCGCTGTCCTGATATCCATAAGCTGTTTTTGGTCATAAGAGACGGTGGCAGAAACATTATGTACAGAATAAATTACAAATAACGCGAAAAAACACACATAATAGTATAATTGGTCAGAGGGCTGTAAAACGGCAGCCATGTTCTCCGGCGCCATAAGTATGCTGAGCACTTGTTGGCTGCTTTTCCTTCACTCTGCAGTCCGACTCATCCCAAACCTTCTCAGTTGGGTTGAGGTCAGGGGATTGTGTAGGTCAGGTCATCTGATGCAGCACTCCATCACTCTCCTTCTTGGTAAAATAGCGCTTACACAGCCTGGAGGTCTGTTGGGTCATTGTCCTTTTGAAAAACAAATGATAGTCCCACTAAGCCCAAACCAGATGGGATGGCATATCGCTGCAGAATGCTGTGTGCCTTGAATTCTAAATAAATCACAGACAGTGTCACCAGCAAAGCACCCCCACACCATAACACCTCCTCCTCCATGCTTTACGGTGAGAACTACACATGCGGAGATCATCCGTCTCACAAATTTGGACTCCAGACCAAAGGACACATTTCCACCGGTCTAATGTCCATTGCTCGCGTTTCTTGGCCCAAGCAAGTCTCTTCTTCTCATTGGTGTCCTTTAGTAGTGGTTTCTTTGCAGCAATTTGACCATGAAGGCCTGATTCACACAGTCCCCTCTGAACAGTTGATGTTGAGATGTGTCTGTGACTTGAACTCTGTGAAGCATTTATTTGGGCTGCAAATTCTGAGGCTGGTAACTCTAATGACCTTATCCTCTGAAGCAGAGGTAACTATGGGTCTTCCATTCCTGTGGCGGTCCTCATGAGAGCCAGTTTCATCATAGTGCTTGATGGTTTTTGTGACTGCACTTGAAGAAACATTCAAAGTTCTTGAAATGTTCCATATTGACTTATCTTCATGTCTTAAAGTAATGATGGACTGTCGTTTCTCTTTGCTTATTTGAGCTGTTCTTGCCATAATATGGACTTGGTCTTTCACCAAATAGGGCTATCTTCTGTATACAAATCCCCCCCACCTTGTCACAACACAACTGATTTTCAAAAAACGCATTAAGAAGGAAAGAAATTCCACAAATTAACTTTTAAGAAGGCACACATGTTAATTGAAATCCATTCCAAGTGACTACCTCATGAAGCATGTCATCAAGGCAAAGGGCGGCTATTTGAAGAACCTCAAATATAAAATATATTTTGTTTAACACTTTTTTGGTTACTACATATGTGTTATTTCATAGCTTTGATGTCTTCACTATTATTCTAAAATGTAAAAAATAGTTAAAATAACCCTTGAATGAGTAGGTGTGTCCAAACCTTTGACTGGTAGTATATATATATATATATATATATAATTATTTTTTTACTCTGAATCGTTGGGAAGGGCTCATAAGCAAGCATTTCACGGTAAAGTCTACACCCGTTGTATTTGGCACATGTGACAAATAACATTTGATTTGATTTGATTTAGTATACAACACCAGGCTCTATATTGCATAATGAGAAATAACTCCAGGAGTGGATACAATAGATGTCCCCTGCCCCATGCCCCCTGGCCTCCCACCCCTATCAGAGCAGGTCATCCGTACATCTGACCCTGGCCTTCCCCTCCCCCTTCTCTGTTTATTTTGGCCCCTGCTCCATAGGTTTGGTCTTAATGGGGTTCAAAGGGCAGAGTCTGGGTAGCATGGTCCTGCTGGATGGAGGTCTTTCTCAGGCCATCACACACATCCTTGGTCTGGGGCTCGGGCTAGAGGTTTGCGAAGGGGCAGGGGCGAGGGGTTGGGGCTGGGGTTTAGGTTGAGGCTAGAGCTTAGGTTTGGGCTGGGGCTGAGGCTAGGGGTTTGGACTGAGGCTAGGGGTTTGGACTGGGGCTAGGGGTTTGGGCTTGGGCTTGGGCTGTGGCTGTAGCTCATTATTGTGATTGGGACTGGGGCTGGGACCAGACCCACCAGTCTTTGTTATGTTGAGCAATGAGCAACCCAGACCATGAGCTCATCTGGTCTTGAGAAGTGTGAGGCCTTGTGTTCCCAAACAGAATGAAAAGCCCAGGGGCCCAGACATAAAATCCCTCTTTCTCCTCCTTCTTCTTCCTCTTCCTCCTCTTCTTCATCTTCTTCTCTCCTCCAGAGTGAATTGTACACAAGAATAATTTCACTCCGAAGCTTTTTATTGCTGGAGAATTTTCTCCCCTCTTAAACTTGAGAATCCAACACTTCTAAAACATGAAAGTTGTATTGGATCACTTTGAGCTGGGAGTCCAGCTGCATTAACCGGTCCCTTCTCTCCTTTCCCTCTCTCTCCCTTTCAAAACATCTTTAAGGGCTCTGGGCTTTCTCTCCCTCTCTCTATTTCTTTTTTTGGGAGTGAATCTCAAATGAGCCCTCATGGTCCCCTCCAACTCGCCATTTATTAGAGACTCCCACAAAAGTCTGGTTGTTGAAGTTATTCAAGCTAAAGGTGAAAGGAAATTTCAAATCAGAGTTCATTGCTAGTTGCCATTATTCAGTCTGTTACAACTACTCAGGCATATCACATTGTAGCTCACATAACTTGCTGAATTTTTAAATGACACAACAACATTTATTGTACGGTGAAGGTGAACTATATCACATCCAGCACATCTCTCATATTAGTTTTTTCCACATCATACGAAGTATAGCAAATTGGCTTGATTTCCCATACATTCCATTCATTTCCGATTATCTCAGACATCAGAATGTAAGCTTCTGAATCAGTTGGGCATAGTGCAATGTTATGCCTGCTACTGCAATGCATGGTTCTTATTCAAGCGGGGCACAGTTTTTTTGATTGCATCATTGATTGTACAATATTCCCTGACCCAGAAATATCCCCATGCATATATTATTCTAGTGAAAACAGTCAGTGGCCCCTTGCCAAGTCTTTCGAGGGATGAATGTAATAATTTTCAATCACCATGCCTATCCAAAGGGAGCCGGTAGAAAGGAGATTGACAGATGTGAGCTGGATTACTCTGCTGCTTTGAACTCAGTCCAGTGTGCGGTCTGTTGCAGGTGCTAAAGAGATTGATATTGCTGCTACCCTGGAGCACTTGAGAGACCAAAGACCCGGCATGGTCCAGACAAAGGTAAGGTCCCTCGCTCTGAGGGAGGGAGGGGGGAGGGGGAGGGAGGGAGGGGGGAGAGGTGGGGGGATTCATGTCATTCACACAAAGGTGCATCTAGTTCACGGGTAAGCGCACAATGACATGATTGGTTGCTTGAAATTATCAAGACCATTTATTTATTGGAGGAGCTTTTTTAAAGATTCTCAGTCAGTTCATATTCAAAATCACAAATGAGGAGGTTTATGTCTACAGACACTGAGGGCTGGTTTCCCAAACACATATTAAGCCTTGTTCTGAACTTAAAAGCATGCTCAATGGAGAACCTCCTTTGAAAGAGCTTTTTAGTGCAGACTAGGGTTCATCTCTGTCTGGGAAACCAGCCCTCAGAGTTTAAGATCTCCAAGAGGAAGTAAGCTAAGCATTTGGCCATCTTTTGCAACTTCCAAAACCCATGTTCTCCTACAAAAACTCCCGCCATACCTTACTTTATTAATTAATAACCTATAGATGAACGAGTTACCATACCCGGTCTCAGGGATGGCTAACTCTGGAAATCTCTTCGGTCTCCTCAGAGTTAGGTAAATCTGCTTTTAGTTTCTTTGCATCCCATGAATGGAACAATCTACAGAGTTCCCTACAACTGGATGTGTTGGTGCCTCTCGGGCAGTTCAAAATGTTGATTAGGGACCTCTTTGCTGATGAATGTGATTGTTTTTCTTGAATGTAGAGGAGACCGGGGTTCACACTTTTTACTCTCATGTGTATTTCTCAACATTAATAGAAAGACTAAGGTCTTGGGTTGAAATAGGGAGCCTTTTTATCCTTAGAAGCAGTGCTTAATTTGAGCCGGATCCTGCCGGAACAGGATCTGGCACCTCTCAGTTTTGGACTGTTCCGTTACGGAACCTACAGTATTTGGCTGGATCCGGTACCTCTCGTGGCATGAAAAATAATTGTCACATTTTGTAATGCTCTCCACACTACATTTTCCCAACACATTTTGATATGTTGGTCAAAAATATATTTGTGTTTACTGGAAAGGGAGGTCTTTATAGCAACAGCACAAAAGAGCTTGGGATGTATTATATAGTGGCAATGTCCCCGAATAATATGGTTATAATGGAGTTGATAGTGACCAGGTGGATGAGTTCTTTCAAAGAATTCACACATTTTGATCTGAAAGTTATTACACAGCATCCTCCATATTGGGAGTAATAAGCACTGTGACAACCAACCCGTGAGGCAACTAACCCCGGTCTCCCCTATTGTAATTTTTTATATATTTGTATTATATTGTATTTTGTAAATTATGTGTATGCAGGGTTCCCTTGTGAAAGAGACCTTGGTCTCAATAGGACTCCCTGTTAGAATAAAGGTTAAATAAATAAATACATGTAATTCTTGTTTGCCTCTTGAATTTAGAGTAGCCTCCTAACTCTCATTCCTCTTTTCTTAAAGGTTGAGTAAGTTAGAATTTTGTCCACAAATGTACCAACATTTATATTATATGTAAATAGTTTATGATTAGTAAATGCCATAATGTTTTTGTTTTTTTATACTTCTCCCTATTAGCTGAAATCATATTTTTTCAAAGCCATTTTAGCTGTTACGCTAGCTGTTCGATCCGAACAGATTCACAAATAATGGGAATTTGTCACGCTATGCAAACATTGCCTCCGCTCTGAGGCAGATGTTGCTAGGCAACCCCCCTGGACTTGACCAAGCAGGCCCCAGCTAAAGCCAGTGTGAGAAACTTGCTAGAAAGCGTGTGTGTGATGAAACTAAATACTGCACTCTGACCCACAAAACGTATTTGCTAGATTAATGATAGTGTTGTTAGACAAAGTACCGAAATGGAACTTCAAATCGTGATGTAGTTTTATTGGGATTTGCAGCTGTTGTGGGTAAGTAATGAATCTGCTAGCTTCTGCAATAACTTAACGTTACTCATCCTTTAACTAAAATAGTCTAACTCATTTACCTGGGAGGGAGGGAGGTTTGAAACATCTCATTACAAGCAGGTATGTTCCCTGGAGAATGTTTTTATTTAAACAGACCATGCTCGCTCATCTATGAATACTGAATTATGATGGGCAGCGAAAGCTTTTTGTGTTGTTTAAGACGGCCGCATTTAGCTCCGGAAATATCAATTAAGGCAAACTCATGGCAAAATTAGGCTGTATCACGTTTATCAAAGTTGTTTACTGGAGACTTTCTGAAGTTTTTATTTATGTAAATTAAATTGATTTAATACAGCTTTCACTGAATCCCATTTACCAGATACTCAGGTGTCTGATTGGAGCTTTTTAGGGAAGGTTTCATTTTGGCAAACGTAAATGTTAAAAGCCTTTCACTAAAACATCTAAGGGCAAATTAAATTACAGCAGAGAACTAGCAATATTATTGATGCTACTATGGTGCCTCGCAGGTTCATCAAGAGCATAAATTGATTTACATTTTTTGAGGACAGCTTTTAGCTGTAAAATATATGCAACATTAGCTATTCTGGTCTTACATGTAGATATATGTGTTAGATTTTACAGTGTTGAAAGAACACAAATAGTTTGCACACTTTTTTCAAACCAATAGACACTATACTGACTATGCTCAAGAGCAAGTCTCCTGTAACTTTGTGGGAAAGACAGAGGTTTGACTCCCTCCAGTGGTGGAAATATGAAACCCTCTTCCTAGACCACCATAATGCCTACCTAGGCAGCTTTATCAATATGTTCCAAGGCTTAAAGATTTGTGGAATTTAAAAAAAACACAGAAAAACAATTAACTATAGCTACTAAAGGTATTTTATGAAGACCTATACAAATAAGAACAACCTAAGCAAAAAAGTATTGACATTACTTGTTGTAAAGAACTCCTCAGTATAGATTTTATTTTACTCCGGGCGAAAATGTGGCAGGTTTTCTGTTGACACATCTGAAGTCTGATTCTTGCAAACGCCTACCTCTCTTCAGTGAGTTTATTTTAGCGCCTGAAGCCTGAGTGAGAGTTGAAGAGTGGAATGTGAAACAGTGGGTCTTCAGGGTGAAAATCGATCGATCCTGTTGTGCTCCTGAGGGAGCACAGTGAGTCACACACATACACACACACACTTGAGAGAAGAGTTGACTTAGGCCTAGATTCAATCAGATCAAGCGTTAACCCGTGCTAGCCGACAACCGCATAGCTGGTGTTTTGGAGGTGTCGGATGTGTAACTGCATTGAAGCTGTCAAATCGGTGAGTGGCTTCTCTTGTGGTCATTGTCACGAAGCCACACCCGTTCCACCCACATTACAGGTTCAGAATGAGAAAGTGTAGGCTATATGGGGATTCCTCACGAAACTAGAACAAAACGAGACCATGATTTTGTGGATTTTATCCATAAAAGGGTCCTTTGGAGGAAGGATTGTTGACATATATTTGACATTTGTATATTGAAGCACAATTAAGAAATAATTAATTGAAGTTGGAATATTTGTGACATTTTGGCCTTACCCAGGCCTCCTTTAAGACTCCATAATGTTTTATCTGCAAATGTTGGTGTCATATGAAGCTTTACCACTTGCTCTGTAATAGTTTTTGAGTAGTATTAGAGGAGTATTTTAGTAATTTCTTTAGTATGAATATTGAAAACTATCAACATGAGTATAGAAAATATAAAAATTTTGATTTGGCAAATTGTTGTGTATATATTTTTTCAACAATGGTGGAGCTCAATTGGTAGAGCATGGCGCTTGTAACGCCAGGGTAGTGGGTTCGATCCCCGGGACCACCCATACTTAAAAATGTATGCGCACATGACTGTAAGTCGCTTTGGATAAAAGCGTCTGCTAAATGGCATATTATTATATTATTATTATAAAAAGTGTCACTCAGATATGACTCATTGACAGTCCTATACCTTTACACTCACCGCTGTCCTGTCCTGTCACACACACCGGACAAGAGGTAGTTATAAACCAGCCACTGAACAACTCTCTCTTTCACTCTTTCTCTCTCTCTCTCGCTCTCTCGCTCTCTCTCTCCACAGGAGCAGTTTGAGTTTGCGCTGACAGCCGTGGCGGAGGAGGTGAATGCCATCCTGAAAGCACTTCCACAGTGAAACTCGACACCGCACCGTGCCATGTCTCGCTGTCTAAACACATGTTCCTTTGCCCACTCAAGACTGACATCTCGTCAATGTCCCAAATGGAAACCTATTCCCTACGTAGCGGACTACTTTTTACCAGGGCCTATAATAGGGTGCCATTTGGGACACATACCTCTCTTCTCCTGCTTTCTCTCTCCTCTGATTCTCTCTCATCTCTCTCTATTCGTATACTTATGAATGTTGTGCCAGATACTTGACCGACCTGGTCTTCTTAACTGTGATGTATTCTGTTTGCAGTTGTTATCGAACATATGTTCTAGTGCCACTAACAGATAGCTAGACAAGATAACGTGTGTTCGCTCTCTCTCTTTGTGATCTGAATAATGTATTAAACTTAGCATCAGATACTTGGTTATTGATGTAATGAATATGATATTGTATTCAAGGCCCAAAAATCTGTGTCCTGTATATAGAGAAGATGCTTCAGTTGAATGATGTCAAAGCGATCTTTACTATTTAAGTTCTGAATCATATACTATGGCCCTGTTCAAATACTTTCTAAATGCATCCTTCCTTCCTTGAGGTAACAGCTCTGTAAGTGATTGGATAGGTGTAAGTAAGGTTACCGTCCTATTACTTTCACCAATCCAACCAATTCATATATGTGATTATTTTACTGAATGTTGGAAGGAAGGATACATTTCTGAAGTATTTGAACAGGGCCAGTATGTGAGGTTTAGTTGTTCTCTTGTGCAGGGTTTGTTGCAGCAGACTGCATTAGTTTGTTTGACATTGTTATGTATATGAATGTAATACCGGGAATATTTAAGCATCACCAAAATGTAGTGATTACAAATAGAGTGAGAAATGTAGCTATTAACCATATGATATGATTAAGCTGAATTATATTGACATTGTTCGTATATTTGTTTTGTCCTTTTAATTGACAGAATATTGTGACATGTGTACAGGTGAAGTCCATAGCAGGGGTGTCAAATATACAGCGAGGGGCTCCAATCTGGCCCGCGGGTGGTTTGGGGGGGGGTGGAAATATTTGTTTACTTTAAAATTACTAAAACCAAATCGAAACTGTGTAGAAATGATAATGGATCTACATTCATACAGTTTCTTGACTGTGTCCAGCTCGCTAATAATCACCGAAATGAAAATTAGACAGTCAGGAAGCATAGAAAATTCCAAAACAATGGATAGAGGACTAGTTTTAAAAAAATGACAGCAAGGAAATATAACCAATTTTCAGTGTGGCCCTCTGGACCTCGTTGAAGACCGAATGCAGCCCCCAGGTAAAAATGACACCCCTGATGTATAGAATATAAATGATTGGATCCCTGTAGTGCTATTAAAATGTTTACTGAACTCTTCAATGAAAACCATATATTTTGTGTGGAAATAAAAATGATATCAGATTGATAATAAACCATAGAACGGTTGACCAGAGATTTGTTTGTCATTTTTTCCACTAGCTCTTTAGAAAACATTCAAAGGTATACCTATGGTATTTGATGTACAGTTAAATAAAATATGGCTTCCCATGATGACAAAGCGAAAACAGGTTTTTAGAAATGTGTAAAAATGTACTAAAAATAAAAACAGAAATATCACATTTACTTAAGTATTCAGACCCTTTGCTATGAGACTCGAAATTTAGCTCAGGTGCATCCTGTTTCCATTGATCATCCTTGAGATGTTTCTACAACTTGATTGGAGTCCACCTGTGGTAAATTCAATTGATTGGACATGATTTGGAAAGGAACACACCTGTCTATATAAGGTCCCACAGTTGACAGTGCATGTCAGAGCAAAAACCAAGCCATAAGGTCGAAGGAATTGTCCGGATTGTGTCGAGGCACAGATCTGGGGAAGGGTACCAAAAATTGTCTGCAGCATTGAAGGTCCCCAATAACACAGTGGCCTCCATCATTCTTAAATGGAAGTAGTTTGGAACCACCAAGACTCTTCCAAGAGTTGGCCGCCCAGCCAAACTGAGCAATCGGGAGAAGGACCTTAGTCAGGGAGGTGACCAAGAACCCTATGGTCACTCTGACAGAGATCCAGAGTTCCTCTGTGGAGATGGGAGAACCTTCCAGAAGGACAACCATCTCTGCAGCACTCCACCAATCAGGCCTTTATGGTAGAATGGCCAGACAGAAGCCACTCCTCAGTAAAAGGCACATGACAGCCCGCTTGGAGTTTGCCAAAAGGCACCTAAAGGCTCTCAGACCATGAGAAACAAGATTCTCTGGTCTGATGAAACCAAGATTGAACTCTTTGGCCTGAATGCCAAGTGTCACGTCTGGAGGAAACCTGGCACCATCCCTACGGTGAAGCATGGTGGTGGCAGCATCATGCTGTGGGGATGTTTTTCAGCGGCAGGGACTGGGAGACTAGTCAAGATCGAGGGAAAGATGAACGGAGCAAAGTACAGAGTGATCCTTGATGAAAACCTGCTCCAGAGCGCTCAGGACCTCAGACTGGGGCGAAGTTTCACCTTCCAACAGGACAACGACCCTAAGCACACTGCCAAGACAACGCAGGAGTGGCTTCGGGACAAGTCTCTGATTGTCCTTGAGTGGTCCAGCCAGAGCCCGGACTTGAACCCAATTGAACATCTCTGGAGAGACCTGAAAATAGCTGTGCAGCAACGCTCCCCATCCAACCTGACAGAGCTTGAGAGGATCTGCAGAGAAGAATGGGAGAAACTCCCCAAATACAGGTGTGCCAAGCTTGTAGCGTTATACCCAGGAAGACTCGAGGCTGTAATTGCTGCCAAAGGTGCTTCAACAAAGTTCTGAGTAAAAGGTCTGAATACTTATGTGAATGTGATATTTCAGTTTTAATTTTTTTATAAATATGCAAACCTTTCTAAAAACCTGTTTTTGCTTTGTCATTATGGGGTAATGTGTGTAGATTGATGAGGGGGAAAAAAATCCAATCAATTTTTGAATAAGGCTGTAACGTAACAACACTACACTGGGCGTGCTAGCTGAACTTGGCCCATGCTATGAAGGCCCCTGGTTCTCAGCTGTGGATAACAGGTCTATAAAGACAATAAGATCAAGTTCAAAACATAGAAACTAGCCCTTGATGAACTAGTGAATCAATTTCAGAAGGTGGCTGTACTTACAGATTTCTGTAAACTCTCCTGGTGCTGCATTGAAAAGATCAAATGACTTACATTTAACAAAAATGTACAATTCATCCAGTATAAACGAATGTATAGAATTTATTATAGAAGAGACAAAATTCACAAATTCTACAGCACAACGGCAGAGTCATGTCATAAGTGTAAAACTAATAATGACTGAATAATCAATGCTTTCTGGGAATGCTATAAAGTCCAAATGTTATGGGTGGTGCTAGAAGCATTACAATGTAAACTTACTTTTAATCCATCTGTCTGCATATTTCAAGAAAATGGCATATGGAGGTGTAGTGAGCTACCCAATGGGATGGACAATTCACTTCTTATCACTCATCTTGAAAAAACGTATACAAAAAATCAACCAGTCTGCCATCATTAACATAATGGAAAAATCTAATGATTTATTATTTAAATATTTAAATAGCATGGGTGGGCCTCCCGAGTGGCGCAGCGGTCTAAGGTACAGCTGTCTAAGGCACTGCATCGCAGTGCTTGAGGTGTCACTACAGACCCGGGTTTGATCCTGGGCTGTGTTGCAGCTGGCTGTGACCGGGAGATCAATGAGGCGGTGTACAATTGGCCCAGCGTCGTGAGGGTTTGGCTGGCCGGGATGTCCCTGTCCCATTATGCTCTAGCGACTCCTGGTGGCGGGCCAGGTGCATGCACACTCACTTCGGCCGCCAGCTGTACGGTGTTTCCTCCAGCACATTGGTGCGGCTGGCTTCCGGGTTAAGCGAGCAGTGTAATAAAGTACTGCGGCTTGGCAGGGTCGTGTTTCAGAGTCCGTACGGGAGTTGCAGCGATGGGACAAGACTGTAATTACCAATTGGATATCACAAAAACGTTTTTTTCTTTTTATATATATATAAAAATAAAATATATATAAGAAATAGCATGGGTGACCGAGAAAAACAAATTGGTGCAATTTAAGGCCAAGTGGCAAAATAATGCAGGCACTGTGAGCATGCGGGTCTGGGCAGATGAGATGTAGTCATTGTTTGTGTGCGTCTGTAAGTTGTTGTTCGTATGTATACGTTTGTATCTGGAGTGGGGGAAAATGTAGAAAAAAATGTAGAAAAAAAATTATTATACAAAATAATAAATGAAAAGATCAAATGACATTTACCCCAGAACTTCTAAAAGTGAAGAAAAAAAAATCTGGTTTTAAATCACAATTAAATATCCATTTAAATTAAAACACATCCATTTTAAATCACACACAGACAGACAGAAACACACACACATACATTGAGAAAGATGGTTTAGAAAAAAATAGATTAAAAAAAAAAAAAACTGAAAAGGAAAATAATACATTCGTGGTTACCTCTCCCCAAGATAATCACTTTTCAACCAGATCTCACAACAGGAGCTGAAAAATGTTGGATGATGAAAAATGTAGCCAATTGTTGTATCTTAAAATAAGTCTTACAAGTATCTTAAAAAATACAGAGAGTAGAAATGTACTTATGGCTGTCCATACTTGTCTTTGTTTTATTTTTCCTCTTGTGAAAAAACAAGAATGAACCCACTCCAAGATTAAATCCACTAGCCAGATGCTATAAGTATAGTTTGTGGTGTTCACTGGGCTTTATTTATACCTAATTTGGCCTTTGACACACCCACATTACACATTTTTGAAATGCCCCTCACAACTTCATGTAATCTTACAGGCTAGGAAATTTGGACAGTGGTAAAGGAATCACACCCACACCTGACTGGCCACTCCCACACTCACACAACATTTCTTGACATGGACTCACTTAAAATATAAGCATGTTTGGTCTGTAATCATCCCAATTCTCTGGTTATAAATTAAATAATCATGATTGGCATCATTTTAAATTCACATCTCTGACTATTAATAAAACATAATTGAAACTTTAAAAGTTTTAGGGTTTCTGAACAGACCAGGGGGGTTGATATTTACAGGAGCAGGTAGTAGTGTACCACTGTAGGTAAAACCACATGGTTATTACATTTTATCATCCCACCACACCCCCCTCATTAGCATTAAAACATTTTGACAGATCAAACCCTATACTAACTACCAGGGGTTAGAAAATAAATTATTTTACAATCTTTTCGTTCTGAACAGAACCATAATTTTTTCATTCTGTTCCACTGTTCCGACCAGCTAAATAAAGTTCTGAACCGGTTCGAATCCCAAAAAAGTACTGGTTTATATAGTTCCTTTCTGTTCCTTTTGAAACCTCTGAAATCATATATATTTTTTTACATTTAGTCAACATTAAATTACTTCACCAATCATGCACTGTGGATAGAGCAGCTTGCTATGGAGCGGGCAAGATATAGCTCAGTGAGTTGTTTACATGCGTGATGGAAAGACAAGTGTCGGGCACGAGACCAACTGAAATTTTGCGGGTGGGGAGAGAGCGAGAGAGGATGGAGGTGGTGGCTTGGCTTGACGCGCCGGGCATCTTGTGATGACATGCATTATCTGAATTAGGCCCACAGAGTTATACCTACGGAGGAGCGGCTTCTATGGAGGAGCTTTTGGGAATTCAATGTTCCACCTTGTAATTCAACCAGACTTAGTTTATTATATAAAATAAAATAAAAATTGCAGACTTCTTGATAATATGTGGAGGGGGCATTTCACCCATGTTTCTCCCAACAAAAAAGATTAATGTAATTTCCCACTAATTCGAAAACACTCACCGAACTGCCGAACCCTAACTCCAACCTAGTAATGAAGTCAAGAGTGATAGCAGGGCTTGGATATACACAGAAGACCAATGTCTCACGTCAGATGGCATCACTCCTACACAATGCTCGTCCCTCAACCGAACTGTCTTGTAGGACTAGGTAGTAGACAGCAGGAGGAAGCAATTACAATAAATACATTTTCTAATAAACTTGTATCCTTTAGATTATAAGCAATTAAACATGCGTAATTATGGTTTCCATACAGTCATTTCTAAGCTGATTAGTTCTGTGTACTTTACATCCTGTACTTGAGGAATATTCATAGTGTTATGAATGAGTGGGGTTTGCTGGTGCTGGCCGTGGCAGCTCATCTGCACATCTCTAATGCTGAGGTCTTAGACATGGCGAATAGCAGCAGTAAGCCTGGTCTCAGCCCCAGCTATTAGAGCTGTCAGGGGAGGGACACGTCAGCAACAGGAAATGGAGATGTAGCCTATATGTACTCGCTCTGTGCACACAGGAGTGTCACTGGCTGCGTTTACACAGGCAGCCCAATTCAGATATTTTTTAACTAATTTATCTTTTGACCAATCACATTAGATCTTTTCACATCAGAGCTTTTTCAGACCTGATCTGATTAAAAATACCAATTAGGGAAGAAAATATCGGAATTGGGCTGCCTGTCTAAACGCAGCAACTGTCACCAAGGGCTCAATGGGGACAGAGCCGTTTGCATTTTAGGGCTGGATTCAATCCATAGCGCTGAAGTTCTGCGTTGTAGCCCGATATACATTTAAAGGCAATGTTGCTGTGACTGCATTCACGGTAAACTCTGCATATGTCGGCTGAATCGTAAATTACCTTAACATTTCACGTATTGAATCCTTTGCTTTGGTTGGTGTGAGACTGAGACTTGCATTTGATTTACATTTGGACTATATTTTGAGTCAAGTCTAACACAGAGCTCAGTCTCAGGTTTTAACCAGTCAATGTAAGGTCAGATGTGCATTTGCCCCTTGGAATATAACACCTGAGCTGGTACACAGCTGTAAAATGAGAGTTTAAGAGGTTTTTGGGGAACAATTATTAGACTTTTGAAAGTTAGGGAAAAAGAGTGTGATGAGTTTTTAAGCAGCACAACATCTGGTGGGATAAAAAGCCAAGCCTTCAATCATGGTGGATATCTCCGCTCATTACACACACACACACACACACACACACACACACACACACACACACACACACACACACACACACACACACACACACACACACACACACACACACACACACACACACACACACACACACACACACACACACACACACACACACACACACACACACACACACACACACACACACACACACACACACACACACACACACACACACACACACACACACACACACACACACACACACACACACACACACACACATACACACACACACACACCCCTTCCCGCCTCCCCGGTTATTAACTGGCAAAAAAGCGCAACACCCACATTTTACAGTGTTTCATCCCTGTCCCATCATGCATGAGGGACACTCCTGGCATTTTGCTTCCATGTCTTTTCATCATCAGTGGCAGCGGGACTGACCAGCGCGACCCCAATATTGCTCACTGTCACTCATCATAAGTGAGTTTATCAACACACACTCCGGGGGGACCTTAACCATTTGCATACTAAGATTGCCACCTCCTTTGCATAATTATTAATGATAAGGACACCGCTAACAAATGTGTCATAACATATTAGCGTTAGATATTCAACAAGATTTTAAAGAATACATTTAGAGAGGCATTGGCTGGAAAGTAAAAGGGCTAAACGCTACAAGATATACAGTATGAGCATAGAGAATAGGTAATACAAGCACAGCTTTATGGTTGATACATATGTTATAGATAGGGAGGGATAGAAAGATATACAGTACACAGAACTGTAAAGGATCAGATTCAGTATATGTAGAGAGTAGAGGGGAAACATACTTTGTTTATATACAGACAAGTTCGTTTGCATCATATCTTATTGTTTTTTGTTGTTTGTTTTAGTTTTAATATAATCTTTATTCATTTTGTGTACTGTGTATACTATTTTCAATCAATAATACAATTCATGAATTGACAATATTTCTAAATACACATTGCATAATAGAAGGCACACATTTAAAAAATACTTACATTTGTTGCTCTTTGGAGATAATCACTTGTACATTTCATACATTTAGAATATTAGATGGCAGACCAATACTGATAATAAAAAAGTCCTGTAATTTACTATTTTTTTGGGGGGGAGGGGTATTTAGCAGGAGCTATTATCCAGAGCGACTTACAGTAGCAATTAGGGTTAAGTGCCTTGCTCAAGGGCACATCGACAGATTTTTCACCTAGTCAACTTGGGGATTCATGATACTCATTTAGGGATTTTTTTTATTTTTATTATTTGTCGTTTTTGTGTTCCCCTCTTCCAGAGGGGAAGGACCAGGACATTTCTTACCACTTTTTGACAAAAAAGATGGAGCTGGTGGTGTCTGGGGGCAGAGGAGGGTAGCCACCATGGAGGTGGGAGGCAGCCGGAGTACTGGCAAGGTTTGGTGGGTCGTCATCATTAGCCACTATTTGAGTGAACCATTCTGCTGCAGGACCTGTGTCATCAGGGAGGGGAGAGTCTTGGGATGGCTCTTCACTGGCGGACTCGAAACTGTCATCGTTCTCCTCGTCACTCTTGCTCTCTGGTGTGCTGTCAGACTGACTGCAAGACTCGCTGTAGGACTAGCTGTTGCTCCCAGCTTCGTGTTGTTTCTCATCTTCACAGCTCTCTGCTCCCTTGTCCTCCTCTTCCTCACCTCTCTACTGCTCATCTTGTTTGGGGACGTGCTGTGGGATCTGGGGCTCTTCAGGCTCATCTGTTGCATGTGACATTATAGTAGAAGGCCCATGCCTGTCATCTGTTTACGTTAATTAACACTTTTACAGCTTCTCACCCACTGCGGCTAATCTCCACTGTTTATGAGAGAACTGTTCCATATGAACAGTTTAACTATTTACCTTTCTATAGGGAACAGCTGCCGACTTTTCATAGGGCTAAAAGATTATTCAACTGGGACGTGATTCATTGTGAGGATATAATATAGATGTGTAGTGCTTTAGATGTAAAGTAGTGCACTATAAAGGGAATAGGGTACCATTTGGGACATAAACCATGTGTTCCTCCCTGCCTAATACAGACCTGTATTTACTGTGCACAATACAATAAAATTATATAGAAAATGCCCACAGTGATTGTTAAGTCACACAGCGCACGTTTTCACCAAGACGGACAACCTTTGGTGCATTTTAATGAGGCAGTTTCATTAGTTTTCTACACAAAACAGTAACAATACAGTATCATAAGGAACAATAACTGGGGTTAGATATTTTTGCTGTCAGACAGCACCCACATGTTTTTCATGATGCTAAAAGAGTAAAATCATATCACATACAGTATTTCGTATTGGCGCTCAATCTCAATGTTCATCACCAATACATCAGATCAGAATATCAACCTACCACAGTCTGTGCAATTGCTTTGACTTTGACAGTATTGGCTATACTATTAATATTGAATTTTCTACATTGGGAAGTAAACCGTATGAATAATGAGTACCAAAATGTACTCTGGGAGAGCAAAGCAAAGACTGGTGTGCAGTGTGAAACTTGGAGAACTACAGAACACCAGTAGAATGTGTTACAATATGTCAGGATGAAGGTTCTGCATCAAGCCAGGCCTGAGTCTGAAGCTCAGGCACCTTTCCTCAGTGAAACAGAGGCAGTGCATACAAAGTTTGTATCCCAAATGGCACCCTATTCCCTATATTGTCACGGATTCTGCCGAGGCTGCTCCTCCTCCTTGTTCGGGCAGGCTTCGGCGTTCGTCGTCCCCGGAGTACTAGCTGCCACCGTTGAATGTTTCTATGTTTGATTGCTTTTGTCTGTCTATTACACCTGTGTCCGTTTGTGTCTGATTACGTGTTCTATAAGTTGCCTGTTTTGTATTGGTTAGGTTGTGTGTTGTTTTTCGCCTGTCCGTAGTGCTGCGTGTTTGCTCTGTTTATTGTTTTATTGTTTACGCACAGTTTGCGTAATTGCTCGCCTCTGTTTTTGTTGAGGCCGTTCTTTGTATCTTTGCCTTGTGTTCTCACAAGTAAACTTTGTTGGACTAAGCTTCGGTGTCCTGCGCCTGACTCCCACACCACATTCACCTCAGCCTTGACAGAACAACACACCAGTATGGAGTCAGCAGGAGCAGCGGCGGCACCCAAGTCACTGGAGGATCGTATCAGCGACCAAGACACCATGATCCGGCAACTTGGGGCCGCCATGAACGAGGTGTCCAACACTCTGCCCCGGTTGGTTACGGGAGAGGTGCCCACGCCTTCTCACACCTTACCATCACCAACGGCCAGTCCTCCTTTCCCAGCACCGGAACCCAGTGGCATTCGGCTCTCGCTCCCGAGGGCATATGATGGTTCTGCAGCCGGGAGTCAGGGGTTCCTCCTGCAGGTGGAACTCTACCTGGCCACCATACACCCGGCGCCCTCGGGATACGAGAGCGTCTCCGCCCTCATCTCCTGTCTATCCGGCAAGGCGTTGGAGTGGGCCAACGCCGAATGGAGGGGAATAGACGCCGCTACCATCACCTACGCGGAGTTCTCCCGCCGCTTCAGGGCTGTGTTCGATCATCCACCTGAGGGAAGGCGGCGGGGAGCGTCTGTTCCACCTCCGACAGGGGAAGAGGAGCGCACAGGAGTTCGCCCTGGAGTTCCGGACTCTAGCGGCGGATGCGGGGTGGAATGAGAGGGCCCTCATCGACCATTACCGGTGTAGCCTACGAGAGGACGTTCGTCGTGAGCTGGCCTGCAGGGACACCAACCTATCCTTCGACCAGTTGGTGGACATCTCCATCCGTCTCGACACCCTGCTGGCTACCCGCGGACGTCCCGAGTGGGGGTCGTCCATTCCACCCTCCAGCACCTCCGAGCCGATTCCCATGGAGCTCGGAGGTGCTGGCGCTAGAGAGAGGAGGAGAGAGAACCCGAGGGGGGCCATCCCCTGCACCAACTGTGGCCGTGGAGGACACACTGCCTGCGGTCAGGTGCTGGGGAGGGTCTCCTGGGAGAGGGGACAACAGGTCACGCACTGGGGAGTCATTTCAGGTGAGTAGGCGCCCCACTTACCCAGAGCTCTCTGTTGGTCACATGTGTATACCTGTGAGATTTCCACAGGTGGCACCTCATTCCCAGCATAAGGCGCTAGTAGATTCAGGCGCAGCTGGGAATTTTGTTGATAGTGAATTTTGTTATAGGTTAGGAATTCCCCTTCGGCCGGTAGAAGCCCCCTTTCCTGTTAATGCCCTAGACAGCCGGCCGTTGGGGTCGGGGTTGATCAGAGAAGTCACAGCACCACTTAAGATGACGACGCAGGGGGTCATGAGGAGATCATTCCGTTTTTATCTGATCGACTCTCCTGCGTATCCCGTGGTGCTGGGGCTTCCCTGGTTAAGCGCCCATGATCCTACCATTGCGTGGCAACAGAGGGCTCTTATGGAGTGGTCTGCCCAGTGTGTAGGGAGATGTCTAGGTGTTTCCTTAGGGGCGACCTCGGTAGAGAGTCCGAACCAAGTGCCCGCAATGCGCATTCCCCCTGAATATGAGGATTTAGCACTTGTGTTCAGCAAAACGAGGGCAACACGGCTACCACCTCATAGACATGGGGATTGTGCGATCGATCTCCAAACAGGAGCGGCACTTCCGCGGAGCCGTGTGTATCCCCTGTCTCAAGAGGAGACAGCGGCTATGGAGACTTACATAGCCGAGTCCTTGGCACAGGGATACATACGGTCCTCCACTTCCCCGGTTTCCTCGAGTTTCTTCTTTGTGAAGAAGAAGGACGGGGGTTTGCGCCCGTGTATAGATTACCGTAGTCTCAATCAGATCACGGTTAAGTACAGTTACCCTCTTCCACTGATTGCGACTATGACAGAGTCATTACGCGGAGCGCGGTTCTTCACAAAGTTGGATCTCAGGAGCGCGTACAATCTGGTGCGCATTAGGGAGGGGGATGAATGGAAAACAGCATTTAGCACCACCTCGGGTCATTATGAGTATCTCGTCATGCCATACGGGTTAATGAATGCTCCTTCAGTCTTCCAATCCTTTGTTGACAAGATTTTCCGGGACATGCATGGGCAGGGTGTGGTAGTATACATCGACGACATCCTAGTGTACTCTTCTACACGAGCCGAGCATGTAGCCCTGGTGCACCGAGTGTTGAGGAGACTGTTGGAGCATAACTTGTATGTCAAGGCAGAGAAATGCTTGTTCTTCCAGGAGTCCGTCTCCTTTTTGGGTTATCGGTTGTCCGCGTCTGGTGTGAAGATAGAGGTTGACCGTGTGTCGGCCGTGCGTAATTGGCAAACTCCAACCACTGTAAAAGAGGTGCAGCAGTTTTGGGGTTTTGCTAATTACTACCGGAGGTTTATCCGGGGCTTTGGACAGGTTACAGCTCCCATTACGTCCCTGCTAAAGGGGGGTCCGGTTCGTTTGCAGTGGTCAGCTGAGGCGGACAGGGCATTTGTCAAACTGAAGAACCTGTTCACCTCGGCTCCGGTGCTGGCGCATCCGGATCCCTCTTTACCATTCCAAGTAGAGGTAGACGCGTCCGAGGCCGGTATTGGGCGTTCTATTCTAAGAAGCTCAGCTCGGCGGAGCGTAATTATGACGTAGGGGACAGGGAGCTGTTAGCTGTAGTCCAGGCCCTAAAGGTGTGGAGGCATTGGCTTGAGGGGGCTCAACACCCTTTCCTCATTCTGACTGACCACCGTAACCTGGAGTACATCCGGGCAGCTAGGAGATTGAACCCTCGTCAGGCTAGGTGGAACATGTTCCTGACCCGGTTTGTTTTTAAGATCACATACATCCCAGGGTCCCAGAACGGTAAGGCAAACGCCCTGTCCCGGCGGTATGACACAGAGGAGAGGTCCATTGAGCCTACTCCCATACTGCCGGAGTCTTGTCTGGTGGCTCCGGTGGTGTGGGAGGTCGATGCGGAGATCGAGCGGGCACTGCGTACCGACCCTACTCCCCCAGAGTGTCCGGTGGGGCGGACGTACGTTCCGCTCGAGGTTTGTGACCGCCTTATTTATTGGGCTCATACATCACCCTCCTCTGGACATCCAGGTATTGGCCGGACAGTGCACTGCCTTAGCGTGAAATACTGGTGGCCAACGTTAGCTAAGGATGTGAGGGTTTATGTCTCCTCCTGCTCGGTGTGCGCCCAGTGTAAGGCGCCTAGACATTTGCCCAGGGGAAAGTTACATCCCCTGCCCGTTCCACAATGACCATGGTCCCACCTCTCGGTGGATTTTGTGACCGACCTTCCCCCCTCCCAGGGGAATACCACCATTTTGGTCGTTGTGGATCGGTTTTCCAAGGCCTGTCGTCTCCTCCCAATGCCGGGTCTCCCTACTGCCCTACAGACCGCTGAGGCCCTATTTACCCACGTGTTCCGGCACTATGGGGTCCCCGAGGATATTGTGTCCCCAGTTCACCTCCAGAGTCGGGGGCGTTTATGGAACGCTTGGGGGTCTCGGTGAGCCTTACCTCGGGGTACCACCCAGAGAGCAATGGGCAGGTTGAACGAGTCAACCAGGATGTGGGTAGGTTTCTGAGGTCCTATTGCCAGGGCCGGCCGGAGGAGTGGTCTTGTTTACAAGTTCGAACACTGGAATGTGAAATGTAATCTACACCTCGATTAGGCTGATAGAAATCCTAATTATTTGATTAGGATGATAGAAATCCTCATTATTTCATTTAATGATTTTCAATTTGAGCGTCATTATTTTTATATAGCCTACACTTTCTCATTCTGAACTTCTAACACGAGTGGGAAGGGTGTGGCTTCGTGACAATGATTACAAGCGCAGCTGCTCACTGATTTGACAGCTCTAACGCAATTCCATCTCCGACACTGCCAAAACATCAGCTATGCGGGTTTCGGCTATCGCCGGTTAAAGCTCGATCTGATTGAATCTAGGCCTAGATCCCTTTCTATCCTTCTAGGAGGTGTGGCTGTATCTCTGGCTTATCTGCTGTGCATGTCACTTAACCAGGAATAATCACAGAGGTCATTCGGGGTCACCTTTCCTGAACAAATAACCGATCATGAACTTTGACCTTCCCTTTTGCATGACAATTGACATTAGTATTCCGCCGGTCACAGCTGTGGCAACCACAGACTTTGCTAAATGCCAGCCTCCTGATTTCAACTTGGATTTTTTAAATGAACCCTCACACTTGGGGGGGGGGGGAGGCTTTGGGCTAATCTGCATTACATATTAGGCTGCTCAGAGAGAAATCAACCATCCATGATTCATTACATGTTTCCTGCTGAGCCGCCCGAGATGGCAACGATCCTAGCAACAGAATCCTAGCAACAGGAACGACTCTCCGCTGCAGCCTATCAGGATCTTTGATGGCTGATCAAAATTGAGCCAATGGGTAGAGGGGGGACAGAGGGAAAAGATGATGAGTTTCCTCTAACAGCTGGCCAGACGGCCATAGACTGGGACCACAGAAATAGAATTAGTAGAATGGTTGTCCCTATTCAAGTCAATGATGCCATACAGTGCATTCTAAAATGGATTAAATTCGGGGGGGTTCTCATCAATCTACACACAATACCACATAATGACAAAGCAAAAGCAGGTTTTTAGAAATTTGTGCAAATGTATAACAAATAAAGAAAACAGAAATATCACATTTACATACGTTTTTCAGACCCTGTACTCAGTACTTTGTTGAAGCACCTTTGGCAGTGATTACAGCCTCGAGTCTTCTTGGGTATGACTCTGCAAGCTTGGCACACGTGTATTTGTGGAGTTTCTCCCATTTTTCTCTGCAGATCCTCTCAAGCTCTGATGGTTGGATTGGGATGCTGCACAGCAATTTTCAGGTCTCTCCAGAGATGTTCGATCGGGTTCAAGTCCGGGCCCTGGCTGGGCCACTCAAGGACATTCAGAGACTTGTCCCAAAAGCCACTCCTGCATTGTCTTGGCTGTGTGCTTAGGGTCGTTGAACTGTTTCAAATCAAATCAAATGTTATTGGCCACATGCGCCGAATACAACAGGTGTAGACATTACAGTGAAATGCTTACTTACAGCCCTTAACCAACAATGCATTTATTTTTTAAGAAAAAAGTAAAATAAAACAACAACAAAAAAGTGTTGAGGAAAAAAGAGCAGAAGTAAAATAAAATAACAGCCTTACACAGGAAGCGGCACAGGTCCTACTCCAGGCACTTGTCATCTCCCGTCTGGATTACTGCAACTCGCTGTTGGCTGGGCTCCCTGCCTGTGCCATTAAACCCCTACAACTCATCCAGAATGCCGCAGCCCGTCTGGTGTTCAACCTTCCCAAGTTCTCTCACGTCACCCCGCTCCTCCGCACACTCCACTGGCTTCCAGTTGAAGCTCACATCTGCTACAAGACCATGGTGCTTGCCTACGGAGCTGTGAGGGGAACGGCACCTCCGTCCCTTCAGGCTCTCATCAGTCCCTACACCCAAACGAGGGCATTGCGTTCATCCACCTCTGGCCTGCTGGCCCCCCTACCTCTGCGGAAGCACAGTTCCCGCTCAGCCCAGTCAAAACTTTTCGCTGCTCTGGCACCCCAATGGTGGAACAAGCTCCCTCACAACGCCGGGACAGCGGAGTCACTCATCACCTTCCGGAGACACTTGAAACCCCACCTCTTTAAGGAATACCTGGGATAGGATAATGTAATCCTTCTACCCCCCCTTACCCCACCCCCCCAAAAAAATAAAAATAAACATATTGTAAAGTGGTTATCCCACTGGCTATAAGGTGAATGCACCAATTTGTAAGTCGCTCTGAATAAGAGCGTCTGCTAAATGACGTAAATGATGTAAATGTTCCATGATTAGGAATAGGGTATGTCGATTTTTCGCACTATTGTTCAACCCTTATTGTACACTATTTTCCACCTTCCAATATTTTATGGCTTGAACTTGAATATGACAACTTTCAGGATTAATCAAACCACTGTATTTTTTCTTAATCAATATATTTTGTGCGTAAAGGCTCTCCAAACCTGTTTTTTTATGATTCATACATACTTTCCTAACCCAAAAAGTATTTTAAATCTATCAGTTGGTGCTGAAACGGAGACGAATATGCATATATTTAGATGGCTTTCTTTCATTGATCCCTATATTCCGAACCCGTTCTCTCTATGCATAATTTTTTTTGTTGTTGCAAAATTCCAATTAAAGGTACATCGTATTTAAAGGGATAGCTTAAGATAAATGTACTGAAAACCCTATTGAATGAAAACTCCATGAGGAAATCTGTTGGCCAGCATGCGTGAGGGTTTTCAGCGGTTGAATTAAATGTATTCATCGCACGCAAGGGAACAATGCCTGCAAAGCCCGTTACGCACCTGCATAAGGTAAGTCTCAAATCAAATCAAATCAAATTTTATTGGCCACATGCACCGAATACAACAGGTGCAGATATTACAGTGAAATGCTTACTTACAGCCCTTAACCAACAGTGCATTTATTTTTAATAAAAAAGTAAAATAAAACAACAACAAAAAAGTGTTGAGAAAAAAAGAGCAGAAGTAAAATAAAATAACAGTAGGGAGGCTATATATACAGGGGGGTACCGGTGCAGAGTCAATGTGCGGGGGCACCGGCTAGTTGAGGTAGTTGAAGTAATATGTACATGTGGGTAGAGTTAAAGTGACTATGCATAAATAATTAACAGAGTAGCAGCAGCGTAAAAAGATGGGGTGGGGGTGGGGGTGGGGGTGGGGGTGGTGGGGCAGTGCAAATAGTCCGGGTAGCCATGATTAGCTGTTCAGGAGTCTTATGGCTTGGGGTTAGAAGCTGTTGAGAAGTCTTTTGGACCTAGACTTGGCACTCCGGTACCGCTTGCCGTGCGGTAGCAGAGAGAACAGTCTATGACTAGGGTGGCTGGAGTCTTTGACAATTTTGAGGGCCTTCCTCTGACACTGCCTGGTATAGAGGTCCTGGATGGCAGGAAGCTTGGCCCCAGTGATGTACTGGGCCGTACGCACTACCCTCTGTAGTGCCTTGCGGTCGGAGGCCGAGCAGTTGCCATACCAGGCGGTGATGCAACCAGTCAGGATGCTCTCGATGGTGCAGCTGTAGAATGTTTTGAGGATCTGAGGACCCATGCCAAATCTTTTCAGTCTCCTGAGGGGAAATAGGCTTTGTCGTTCCCTCTTCACGACTGTCTCGGTGTGTTTGGACCACGATAGTTTGTTGGTGATGTGGACACCAAGGAACTTGAAGCTCTCAACCTGTTCCACTACAGCCCCGTCAATGAGAATGGGGGCGTGCTCAGTCCTCTTTTTTTTCCTGTAGTCCACAATCATCTGTGAACCTTCACCCCAGTCTGAGGTCCTGAGCGCTCTGGAGCTCCGTTCATCTTTCCCTCGATCCTGACTAGTCTTCCAGTGAAGTAGGCTATAAACAGTTGTGCCTTTATTCTGAATTTTAATTGTGTGCCCTCCAAATTTGTGTGGGGGAAATTTGGAGATCCAAGGTATAGGTTTCTGTAGGGCTGAACCTGCCGAGTTGATGTATGCGCTTTAGAATGTTTTAATTATATACCTGTGCTTTTCTCCATTTTCTTTTAATATTTGTATCATGTTAAATATTAGCCAGTATCGGGAGACACCGTCAGTAATACCCACATACATTCATAACTGTTACTTTAGTGTTCGTTTTCTTCAATTTGTAGCTTACGTTTCGCATCATTCCATTCCGTTTACCTTTCTTTCCTCTGTCACGTCTGTGAAGTTGTTCCTGAGGGTCGCTAGCATTAGTGGATCATAGGCTAGAGTTGTGCAATAATTCCGGACATTTAGCCGATTTGAATCATTATGGAAATCAGACCACAAGTAGCAGGTTAAACCTGGATTCTGGTCCTGGTTCACGATGACTGGACAGTTGTCATATAGTTCCAGAGATGCAAGAGCGAGAGTTGCACCCCTTCTCAAAAAACCTACACTCGATCCCTCAGATGTCAACAACTACAGACCAGTATCCCTTCTTTCTTTTCTCTCCAAAACTCTTGAGCGTGCCGTCTTTAGCCAACTCTCTTGCGATCTCTCTCAGAATGACCTTCTTGATCCAAACCAGTCAGGTTTCAAGACTGGTCATTCAACTGAGACTGCTCTTCTCTGTGTCACGGAGGCTCTCCGCACTGCTAAAGATAACTCTCTCTCCTCTGCTCTTGTCCTTCTAGACCTGTCTGCTGCCTTTGACACTGTGAACCATCAGATCCTCCTCTCCACCCTCTCCGAGTTGGGCATCTCCGGCGCGGCTCACTCTTGGATTGCGTCCTACCTGACCGGTCGCTCCTACCAAGTGGCGTGGCGAGAATCTGTCTCCGCACCACGTGCTCTCACCACTGGTGTCCCCCAGGGCTCAGTTCTAGGCCCTCTCCTATTCTCGCTATACACCAAGTCACTTGGCTCTGTCATATCCTCACATGGCCTCTCCTATCATTGCTACGCAGACGACACACAACTAATCTTCTCCTTTCCCACTTCTGATAACCAGGTGGCGAATCGCATCTCTGCATGTCTGGCAGACATATCAGTGTGGATGACAGATCACCACCTCAAGCTGAACCTCGGCAAGACGGAGCTGCTCTTCCTCCCGGGGAAGGACTGCCCGTTCCATGATCTCGCCATCACGGTTGACAACTCCGTTGTGTCCTCCTCCCAGAGTGCAAAGAGCCTTGGTGTGACCCTGGACAACACCCTGTTGTTCTCCGCTAACATCAAGGCGGTGACCCGATCCTGTAGGTTCATGCTCTACAACATTCGGAAAGTACGACCCTGCCTTACACAGGAAGCGGCACAGGTCCTACTCCAGGCACTTGTCATCTCCCGTCTGGATTACTGCAACTCGCTGTTGGCTGGGCTCCCTGCCTGTGCCATTAAACCCCTACAACTCATCCAGAATGCCGCAGCCCGTCTGGTGTTCAACCTTCCCAAGTTCTCTCACGTCACCCCGCTCCTCCGCACACTCCACTGGCTTCCAGTTGAAGCTCACATCTGCTACAAGACCATGGTGCTTGCCTACGGAGCTGTGAGGGGAACGGCACCTCCGTCCCTTCAGGCTCTCATCAGTCCCTACACCCAAACGAGGGCATTGCGTTCATCCACCTCTGGCCTGCTGGCCCCCCTACCTCTGCGGAAGCACAGTTCCCGCTCAGCCCAGTCAAAACTTTTCGCTGCTCTGGCACCCCAATGGTGGAACAAGCTCCCTCACGACGCCGGGACAGCGGAGTCACTCACCACCTTCCGGAGACACTTGAAACCCCACCTCTTTAAGGAATACCTGGGATAGGATAATGTAATCCTTCTACCCCCCCTTACCCCACCCCCCAAAAAAATAAAAATAAACATATTGTAAAGTGGTTATCCCACTGGCTATAAGGTGAATGCACCAATTTGTAAGTCGCTCTGAATAAGAGCGTCTGCTAAATGACGTAAATGATGTAAATGTTCCATGATTAGGAATAGGGTATGTCGATTTTTCGCACTATTGTTCAACCCTTATTGTACACTATTTTCCACCTTCCAATATTTTATGGATTGAACTTGAATATGACAACTTTCAGGATTAATCAAACCACTGTATTTTTTCTTAATCAATATATTTTGTGCGTAAAGGCTCTCCAAACCTGTTTTTTTATGATTCATACATACTTTCCTAACCCAAAAAGTATTTTAAATCTATCAGTTGGTGATGAAACGGAGACGAATATGCATATAATTAGATGGCTTTCTTTCATTGATCCCTATATTCCGAACCCGTTCTCTCTATGCATAATTTTTTTGTTTGTTGCAAAATTCCAATTAAAGGTACATCGTATTTAAAGGGATAGCTTAAGATAAATGTACTGAAAACCCTATTGAATGAAAACTCCATGAGGAAATCTGTTGGCCAGCATGCGTGAGGGTTTTCAGCGGTTGAATTAAATGTATTCATCGCACGCAAGGGAACAATGCCTGCAAAGCCCGTTACGCACCTGCATAAGGTAAGTCTCAAATCAAATCAAATCAAATTATATTGGCCACATGCACCGAATACAACAGGTGCAGATATTACAGTGAAATGCTTACTTACAGCCCTTAACCAACAGTGCATTTATTTTTTATAAAAAAGTAAAATAAAACAACAACAAAAAAGTGTTGAGAAAAAAAGAGCAGAAGTAAAATAAAATAACAGTAGGGAGGCTATATATACAGGGGGGTACCGTTGCAGAGTCAATGTGGGGGGCACCGGCTAGTTGAGGTAGTTGAAGTAATATGTACATGTGGGTAGAGTTAAAGTGACTATGCATAAATAATTAACAGAGTAGCAGCAACGTAAAAAGATGAGGTGGCAGTGCAAATAGTCCGGGTAGCCATGATTAGCTGTTCAAGAGTCTTATGGCTTGGGGGTATAAGCTGTTGAGAAGTCTTTTGGATCTAGACTTGGCACTCCGGTACCGCTTGCCGTGCGGTAGCAGAGAGAACAGTCTATGACTAGGGTGGCTGGAGACCTGAATCCTATTGAGATGCTGTGGCATGACCTTAAAAAGGCAGTTCATGCTCGAAACCCTCCAATGTGGCTGAATTACAACAATTCTGCAAAGATGAGTGGGCCAAAATTCCTCCACAGCACTGTAAAAGACGCATTGCAAGTTATCGCAAACGCTTGATTGCAGTTGTTGCTGCTAAGGGTGGCCCAACCAGTTATTAGGTTGTAGGGGGCAATCACTTTTTCACACAGGGCCATGTAGGTTTGGATTTTGTTTTACCTTAATAATAACAACCTTCATTTCAAAACTGCATTTTGTGTTTACTTGTGTTATCTTTGACTAATATTTAAATTTGTTTGATGATCTGAAACATTTAAGTGTGACAAACATGCAAACAAATAAGAAATCAGGAAGGGTGCAAACACTTTTTCACACCACTGTAAATGTCCCTGATGCGACAGCATGATATTTGCAACTATAACGAGTCTGGACTATAATCAATTAAGCCATATCAATGCAGTTAAACAGTTTAATGTAAAATAATGAATTACCTTGGCTTACACTTCCAAGGCCATTTCATTATGATTATTACGGTAGTGTCAATAATGTTATATACTTAGGCTATTGTAACAAGGCATATGCCAGCATTGTAGGCCTACTGCCTCTGTCCAGAGGCCTACTAGGCTTTCATGGCAATGGCCGTTAGAGCTAATTTTGCCACGTATGAGCCCTGGTGCAGCTTTCAATGTCTTCCGCTACACTGGTGGCAGCATTGGGATCCCGTCCAGCTCACGTGTAGTTACGTGATCTAGTGGTGGGAAGCATTCTGTTTTTCAACATTGTGTTGGGTGTAATTACATTGATATTTCTAGTGAACAATGGATAAGCAACAATGGGCATGACAGATAGAAGTAGTCACTACCGGTGTGATCAAGCCTTACATCAAAGTTGCCTGAAGCTGAATGGAAAGTGCTATGCCCTGACCAGTTATTCAGAAGAAAATCCTCTGTGACTGTTTAATTTACATAATTACTGTAAACTTACCAGTGTGGACCCAAAACAAACACATTCTACACATTTACAAACTACCTGTTTACAGTGTTATTACAACCATGGTGTTATTTTGTTACTGAAGCTTATATATCAAATAACCTGACAATGATCCACATCATATGTGTAGACAAATATTGTAAGCGTGTTATGCAGCAAAACACAACCATCAATTTTTTAGGATGCAAACCAGTAATATGAATCACTGTTCATTCGTCCTGTTCTGATCTAATGACATGCATGTAGGATTTTCTACGGCCTAGAATCGAGACCTTTCCTAGTCATGAAGGACGAAGTTAGGCCACTCTTGGTTCTCATTGGTGAAGTGGCTTGCGAAAGTATTCACCCCCCTTGGCATTTTTCCTATTTTATTGCCTTTCAACCTGGAATTAAAATGTATTTTGGGGGGGGTTGTATCATTTGATTTACACAACATGCCTACCACTTTGAAGATGCAAAATATTTTTGGGGGTGAAACAAACAACAAATAAGACCAAAAAAATGAAAACCTGAGCATGCATAACTATACCCCAAAGTCAATACTTTGTAGAGCCACCTTTTGCAGCAATTACAGCTGCAAGTCTCTTGGGGTATGTCTCTATAAGCTTGGCACATCTAGCCACTGGGATTTTTGCCAATTCTCCAAAGCAAAACTGCTCCAGCTCCTTCAAGTTGGATGGGTTCCACTGGTGTACAGCAATCTTTAAGTCATACCACAGATTCTCAATTGGATTGAGGTCTGGGCTTTGACTAGGCCATTCCAAGACATTTAAATGTTTCCCTTTAAACCACTCGAGTGTTGCTTTAGCAGTATGCTTAGGGTCATTGTCCTGCTGGAAGGTGAACCTCCGTCCCAGTCTCAAATCTCTGGAAGACTGAAACAGGTTTCCCTCAAGAATATCCCTGTATTTAGCGCCATCCATCATTCCTTCAATTCTGACCAGTTTCCCAGTCCCTTCCGATGAAAAACATCCCCACAGCATGATGCTGCCACCACCATAATTCACTGTGGGGATGGTGATCTCGGGGTGATGAGAGATGTTGAGTTTGCGCCAGACATAACGTTTTCATTGATGGCCAAAAAGTTCAATTTTAGTCTCATCTGACCAGAGTACCTTCTTCTATATGTTTGGGGAGTCTCCCACATGCCTTTTGGCGAACATTATTTTTTTCTTTAAGCAATGGCTTTTTTCTGGCGACTCTTCCGTAAAGCCCAGCTCTGTGGATTGTACGGCTTAAAGTGGTCATATGGACAGATACTCCAATCTCCTTCAGGGTTATCTTTGGTGTCTTTTTTTATTTTATTTTTTTCACCTTTATTTAACCAGGTAAGCCAGTTGAGAACAAGTTCTCATTTACAACTGCGACCTGGCCAAGATAAAGCAAAGCAGTGCGATAAAAACAACAACACAGAGTTACATATGGGGTAAAACAAAACATAAAGTCAAAAATACAACAGAAAATATATATACAGTGTGTGCAAATGTAGCAGGTTATGGAGGTAAGGCAATAAATAGGCCATAGTGCAAAATAATTACAATTAGTATTAACACTGGAATGATAGATGTGCAAGAGATGATGTGCAAATAGAGATACTGGGGTACAAATGAGCAAAATAAATAACAATATGTGGATGAGGTAGTTGGGTGGGCTAATTTCAGATGGGCTGTGTACAGGTGCAGTGATCGGTAAGGTGCTCTGACAACTGATGCTTAAAGTTAGTGAGGGAGATAAGAGTCTCCAGTTTCAGAGATTTTTGCAGTTCGTTCCAGTCATTGGCAGCAGAGAACTGGAAGGAATGGCGGCCAAAGGAGGTGTTGGCTTTGGGGATGACCAGTGAGAGCGCATACTACGGATGAGTGTTGCTATGGTGATCAATGAGCTAAGATAAGGCAGGGATTTGCCTAGCAGTGATTTATAGATGGGTGGGTTTGGCGACAAATATGTAGTGAGGACCAGCCAACAAGAGCGTACAGGTCACAGTGGTGGGTAGTATATGGGGCTTTGGTGACAAAACGGATGGCACTGTGATAGACTACATCCAATTTGCTGAGAAGAGTGTTGGAGGCTATTTTGTAAATGACATCGCCGAAGTCAAGGATCGGTAGGATAGTCAGTTTTACGAGGGCATGTTTGGCAGCATGAGTGAAGGAGGCTTTGTTGCGAAATAGGAAGCCGATTCTAGATTCAACTTTGGATTGGAGATGCTTAATGTGAGTCTGGAAGGAGAGTTTACAGTCTAACCAGACTCCTAGGTATTTGTAGTTGTCCACATACTCTAGGTCAGACCCGTCGAGAGTAGTGATTCTAGTCGGGTGGGCGGGTGCCAGCAGCATTCGATTGAAGAGCATGCTTTTAGTTTTACTAGTGTTTAAGAGCAGTTGGAGGCTACTGAAGGAGTGTTGTATGGCATTGAAGCTCGTTTGGAGGTTTGTTAACACAGTGTCCAATGAAGGGCCAGATGTATACAAAATGGTGTCGTCTGCGTGGAGGTGGATCTGAGAGTCACCAGCAGCAAGAGCGACATCATTGATATACACAGAGAAAAGAGTAGGCCCAAGAATTGAACCCTGTGGCACCCCCATAGAGACTGCCATAGGTCCAGACAACAGGCCCTCCGATTTGACACATTGAACTCTATCTGAGAAGTAGTTGGTAAACCAGGCGAGGCAGTCATTTGAGAAACCAAGGCTATTTAGTCTGCCAATAAGAATGCGATGGTTGACAGTCGAAAGCCTTTGCCAGGTCGATGAAGACGGCTGCACAGTACTGTCTATAATCGATTGCGGTTATAATATCGTTTAGAACCTTGAGCGTGGCTGAGGTGCACCCATGACCAGCTTGGAAACCGGATTGCATAGCGGTGAAGGTACGGTGGGATTCGAAATGGTCGGTGATCTGTTTGTTAACTTGGCTTTCAAAAACTTTTGAAAGTCAGGGCAGGATGGATATAGGTCTGTAACAGTTTGGATCTAGAGTGTCACCCCCTTTGAAGAGGGGGATGACAGCGGCATCTTTCCAATCTCTGGGGATCTCAAACATTACGAAAGAGAGGTTGAACAGGCTAGTAATAGGGTTTGCGACAATTTCGACGGCTAATTTTAGAAAGAAAGGGTCCAGATTGTCTAGCCCAGATGATTTGCAGGGGTCCAGATTTTGCAGCTCTTTCAGAACATCAGCTGTCTGAATTTGTGGGAAAAAAATAATCTGTCTTTTTCTCTCCAATCTGGCAACTCTCATAAAATTCGACATAGCCTTATATAAAATGCATTTTGAAAGAAATTGTGTAATGTAGGCTCCACGAAATATGAAATGCGTTATGAAGAAAATCGTGTAGGCCTACTGTTGCTTATACGAAAAAGGGCCTTTCTGACTAGAAGTGCACCCGTATCCCAAAGTAATGAGCAAAAACAAGCATAGAAAACAGTATTGGTATTAATAAAATAAAATAAAAAACATAAGGCTACTATTATTTTATAATTACTTCGGTGACAACCTGTTGATAAAAAAATATTGGGTTGTTAACACGTTCTTTTTAAAAATATAAATAAATGTGGGACACAAAAAAAGAATGAAGTCGCACATAAATGTGTCTTTTAACATGAATAAGCCACACAAAAACACACAAATAATTTTTGTACATATTTGCACGAATTGAGTGTGAGATTGTGTTGCACAGATTTGTGCATACAACGAAATCCACAACCACAGATTTACAAATCTTAAATTTGACATGAAAATATGCAATGTGTATAGATTTGGCATGACATTTTGTGATTTATAAACGAAATATGGCTATTTGTGACTAACATGTAGATATTAAATAGCCAAATGTTCTCCTATTTAAGAAATTATTGTAGAATAAAAACAAACAGCCTTTTATAAATAAGGCCCCTGCCATGTTCTCCCCAGTTTTTCTATGAGATAACAAATAAAGCCAGGTCCCAAGATGACTGTTCCTGAGGAATCTGCTGAGTCCAGTCTCCAAACCAACTATATACCCCCACTCCCCACGCAACCAAGCTATCAACAGCCATTAAAGGTGCAATCTGGGATCGGTACATCAATTTGTGGACTTTAAAATTGATTATATACAGTACTAGTCAAAAGTTTGGACGAACCTACTCATTCCAGGGTTTTTCTTTATTTTTACTATTTTTTACATTGTACAAAAATCGTGATGCATCAAAACTATGAAATAACACATATGGAATCATGTAGTAACCAAAAAAGTGTTAAACAAATCAAAATATATTTTATGTTTGAGAAGTAGCCACCCTTTGCCCTGATGACAGCTTTGCACACTCTTGGCATTCTCTCAACCAGCTTCATGAGGTAGTCACCTGGAATGTGTTTCAATTAACAGGTGTGCCTTGTTAAAAGTTAATTTGTGGAATTTCTTTCTTTCTTAATGCGTTTGAGCCAATCAGTTGTGTTGTGACAAGGTAGGGGGGGTATACAGAAGGTAGTCCTATTTGGTAAAAGACCAAGTCCATATTATGGCAAGAACAGCTCAAATAAGCAAAGAGAAACGACAGTCCATCATTACTTTAAGACATGAAAGTCAGTCAATCCGGAAAATGTCAAGAACTTTGACATTTTCTTCAAGTGCAGTCGCAAAAACCATCAACTGCTATGATGAAACTGGCTCTCATGAGGACCGCCACAGGAAAGGAAGACCCAGAGTTCCCTCTGCTGCAGAGGATAAGTTCATTAGAACTACCAGCCTCAGATTGCAGCCCAAAGGCTGGTCATGGCTCACATCAACACCATTATCCCAGAAACCCTAGACCCACTCCAATTTGCATACCGCCCCAACAGATCCATTGATTATGCAATCTCTATTGCACTCCACACTGCCCTTTCCCACCTGGAAAAAAGGAACACCTATGTGAGAATGCTATTCATAGACTACAGCTCAGTGTTCAACACCATAGTGCCCTCAGAGCATCCTAACTGGTTGCATCACCGCCTGGTATGGTAACTGCTCGGCCTCTGACCGCAAGGCACTACAGAGGGTAGTGCGTACGGCCCAGTACATCACTGGGGCCAAGCTTCCTGCCATCTAGGACCTCTATACCAGGCGGTGTCAGAGGAAGGCCCTAAAATTGCCAAAGACTCCAGCCACCCTAGTCATGGACTGTTCTCTCTGCTACCGCCGGGCAAGCTGTACCGGATTGCCAAGTCTAGGACCAAAAGGCTTCTTAACAGCTTCTACCCCCAAGCCATAAAACTCCTGAACAGCTAATCAAATGGCTACTCTGACTATTTGCATTGCCCCCCCCCATCATTTTACGCTGCTGCTACTCTCTGTTTATTATTATCTATCTTCGTCTGATGAGTCCAAATTTGAGATTTTTGGTTCCAACCGCCGTGTCTTTGTGAGACGCAGAGTAGGTGAACAGATGATCTCTGCATGTGTGGTTCCCACCGTGAAGCATGTAGGAGGAGGTGTGATGGTGTGGGGGTGCTTTGCTGGTGACACTGTCAGTGATTTATTTAGAATTCAAGGCACACTTAACCAGCATGGCTACCACAGCATTCTGCAGCGATACGCCATCCCATCTGGTTTGGGCTTAGTGGGATTATCATTTGTTTTTCAACAAGACAATGACCCAAAACACACCTCCTGGCTGTGTAAGGGCTATTTGACAAAGAATGAGAGTGATGGAGTGCTGCATCAGATGACCTGGCCTCCACAATCCCCCGACCTCAACCAAATTGAGAAGGTTTGGGATGTGTCGGACCGCAGAGTGAAGGAAAAGCCGCCAACAAGTGCTCAGCATATGTGGGAACTCCTTCAAGACTGTTGGAAAAGCATTCCCGGTGAAGCTGGTTGAGAGAATGCCAAGAGTGTGCAAAGCTGTCATCAAGGCAAAGGGCGGCTATTTGAAGAATCTCAAATATAACATATATTTTGATTTGTTTAACACTTTTTTGGTTACTACATGATTCCATGTGTGTTATTTCATAGTTTTATTTGACAATGTAGAAAATAGTAAAAATAAAGAAAAACCCTTGAATGAGTAGGTGTGTCCAAACTTTTGACTGGTACTGTATATTGATTATTGAAGAATATAACTTATAAATGCCTCATGAGTTTAGTTCAACGGTCTTAATTATGGAGTGTCATTCCTTGCCTCCGTAGTTCCATCCTTTGAATTTGAGTGGCTGCATTTCTCCAGCCCCAACCCCAACCTTCCACAATAAAGTGTCAGGGAGACGGCTTTGTGGTTGTTTGAATCCCAGATTGCCCTTTTAAAAGTGTGCAGAGGCAGGTAGCTGTTCATTCCCTCATTAGGTTGACTCATTAGTGGATGTCTTCCCATTGGAGACTTGTATGGCCTAATTGCTCCATTAAATCCTTTCATAAATCATGTCTCCAGCTGCTATTGAGCCACAGAGCAGTGTGCTGCTGAGTCACCTTTATAACACCAAAGGTATTATACAACAAACTAAGCTGTGTGTGTGTGCGTGTGTGTGTGTGTGTGTGTGCGTGTGTGTGTGTGTGTGTGTGAGGGGGGAGGGGGGTTTTATTGGAACTTTTTGAAACAAACACCACAGCAGCACAACATGGAAGTTTGATTCAGGAGTTTATGATTATCATCATAGCCATTAACTCGTTCTACAAACCCGAATCGACAACGTCGTGACTGGCTGATGTGACCAGCTTCGGAGGCTGTCCTAATATGGACGCCATATTCTTGATACATTTTGTTCTCCAGTCATTAATTGATATAAAGTGTATTTGATGCATACAAGAGGGAATAAAGTGTATTTTATTCATCAACTCAATTAAGCACTAAAGGAAAAAGACAGCTCTTTCAGCTGTGCAATATTTCCCATTCTTGTTCTTTTTTAATTAATCCAATCCAAGGCAATTAAAAATCCAATTACAATATTCATTCTAACAACCCTGTACTTTTGTTTTGGCCGCGACCTAATAATGCCTGAAACACTTCTGGTAATTAGAACAACACAGAATTTATGTCTAAACAATAACAAACGTTTGGTTTTTGCATGAAAATAGAAAAAAAATATCACCATACATTTACAGTACCCATTGTTGACTTCCAAATTCAGAGCAATGTTAATTGTTCTGTTATTGAAAAATAATAATGTTTGTCTTTTTTGAATGGGCACTACACTTCTCACTGTCTTCCTAGTCAGCAGGACAGACACACATAATAACTCAGGGATGAAGGCTGTGTTTAAATGAAAGGGTAGTGCACTACTTTTGACCAGAGCTCGTCAAAAGTAGTGCACTGTATAGGGAATAGGGTGCAATTTGGGATGCATGGAGTGTTTAAATGAAAGGCAATGGAGGACGATGGGCCACTGCCTCTACAGACTTTAATTAAACCTTTAGAGACTGGAGCCTGGTTCCTAGGAACAAGGGCCAAATTATTCTGTAGGTCATGTGCATGTTTTTTAGCCCATGAATAATACAACACACTGTCGACATTCACACAGAGAATGTCGCTGCCTTCACAGCCCTGCCAATGACAGCCTAATCCTGGGCTGTTCTGAAGATGTCTTTTCAATTAAGGAAGGAGTGCAGTTTTAAAAGAGGAGAATAGCATCCCAAACGGCACCCTATCCCCTACACCATATTCCCCATACAGCCCTAGTCAAAAGACGTGCACAATATAGGTAATAGGGTGCCATTTGGGACACTAGGCTATTCTGCTCTGTTTATGCTTCCCAATTTAGATACTTTTTTTCAAGCAACCTAGAATACAGACTTTGAAGAAACCTGGAAGAATAAGGTTTCAACAAAAAATAAGTAATATTGAAGTCCAGAGGTCAACGTTCACTGAGTTCTGAAGGTTGCTGAAGCCATTTTCTTTTCCAAGCAACATAGAATTGACATTGAATGCTTTTTTCGACCAAGGACTGGGAAAAAAATGCATTCGGTACGTTTAAATTGCAATGTTCAGGAAAAGCAAGTGACACTTGAAATGTTTTTCACTTGGACCGTGTCACTAAATAATGCATACAATTCATAATTATACAGCTACAGTATATATGTGTCACAATGAATAGAAGGCCATGCATCATATTGAAAGCAACATTTCAGATGCCATCAAAATTATCACAATGAGAGTGAAAGAATTCAATAGATATCCATTATTTCACTACATTGGGAAACTAATGCGTTCTATCTTTATTGAAGGATAATGTGTTATATATACCTCAGCAACCACATAACAACGTGAATACATAACCATCACATATCTGGTTGACATTAAGCTTTATTGGTGGACGTTTATAGAAAATGAAACTCACATTCATTCCATCTCCCCTGGCATTGGGCATGAATAAAAGCAAATTGACAATAAACTAAACCAATCAAAAGAATATCAAATAAAACAGTTATGAAAGAGTTACATGTTCAACACTGGAACTTCCATCCCAACCGAAGCAGTGAAGCGACTAGTCTTTTTGAGAGTGGAGAAAGTGAGATGGCTACTTTGGTATTACTGTTCTCTTTGGTGCAGACAGTGACAATATTTCACTCAGTGCAGACAAAATATATAGTATATTCTTGTATGATTTCTACATCAATCAATCAATCAATCAAATGTATTTTATAAAGCCCTTTTTTATATAAGTGTGTTTTTTAATCAGCATTTCTTCTTTATTTTGTGCTCTTTTTCCTTTTAGATAAGTCAAGTTTTCTGGTCTCTCTGGACAGTTTTCTCTCTAACCTCATATTGGTCTTTAAAGGGATAGTTCACCCAAATTCACCTAAATCATTTGGATGAACTATCCCTGTAAGGTTTAAAGACCCACATATACCTTAATTACCTTCAGGGTCTCTGGCATCATCACTTACATTCCTGTTACAGGCTCTTCCAGACCATTCAGACCCATTACACTTACTCTGCTTCTTCACATCTCTTTAAAGCGGCAATTAGCAGTAGCAACAATAACAAAGCGACTCCCTGCACCTGTTTTGGTAAAAAGCTGATGGATGGGGCTGGAGAAATGTAACCACTCTCAAATTCATAGACAGAGCTATGAATGCAAGGACTGACCAGCCTTGATATCAACATTAGTTTTAACCATGTTTTGAGGCTATATAGTGTTTGTGGTGGTGGGCTGGCATGATCAAACTAGACGGCTAAGTAGGTTTGCAAAATTCCAGTAACTTTCCCCAAATTCCCAGGTTTTCCAGAAAACCTGTGGTTGGAGGATCTGGATTTCCTGCTTATTCCCACGATTCCGAGAATCGTCCAACCAGGAATTCTGCAAAACCTGGGAGTTTTGGAAGAGTAACCTGAATTTGGGAACTCTAGGGCTGAGTTGTGTTAATGCCACATCTACGGATGCTCTTCCCCTCCGGATGACACGTACAGGGAAGGGCGGAGCCATGGTGGTGCTTTAGAACCAGGCACCGATTCGAGGAGCCAATCGAGGTGTTCTCTTCTTTTTAAGCTCCGCCTCCTGCCTCCAAGGATATTTCTTCCTCTTGGTGTCCATGTGTCCTATGGAGAAATGGCCATCAAACAGAAAATTACATGCTACTTACCTCGGTAGAATGTGTACCAGATCTACATTTCTACACTTCTATATTTTTTCCTCAATACTTAATTATTGACATTATAACTTAAATCAGGCATAAGCTTACACAATGTCCTGGTAAAAGTGTAAATTCCTTTGCTTATCTTAAAAAACATGAAATTGCTCAAATCTACCACCAGTCCATCCCCAACATAATTGAGGTCTCATTATAACCAGATGACCCCTGTGTTTCAGCGAGTACGTTTACATGCACACTAATAATTATGGCAGTAGACAGATTATGCAATATGCATATAAACACCTTATTCTGTTTATCTTAATCTTTATCTTAAAAGGTCAAAATTGAAGTAAGCACACGCTAAATAAAACACCAGGTTTTCTGAGCAATTCTTTGAATTATTAGGACATGGAAACACCTTAATCGGCGTTCCAGCTGTGTATTTAATCTGCGCATGTGCTAGCAGCAGCCGAGCGTGCCTCCCTTTTTAGCGTGAGTTCGGAACAACTGAATGTATGCATCTTAGAAATAGTTTTCACATAAACTATATATCTCCCAATTTAGAATCAAATATGCTTCCTAAAAATAACATGGTCAGTGCCATCAGGTAGCCTGATTTCAGATGTGTCCATGTAAACAGGATTATTAGGGAACTCGTTCTTCTTGCAAAGTATGTAAACATTTTAGTCGAACTATTATATTAATCTGACTATCCACAATATTCACATTATTGTGGGCATGTAACCGTACTCAATGTGTCAGAGACACTCCGGTCGCTGTTTTTTTCTTGTTCAAAGAAAGTCAATGAACTAAATCAGAGAGGAAGAGGTGAAGCGAGAGGGTTTTCTTCACCAAAAATCTGTACACCTTAAGCAGATAATTGATTATTAAGCAAGTGAGGAGTTGTTTCTGATATAAGTGTGATGCATGTGACATCCCGGCAACTTTGAGAAAAAAAAACATTATATCGGAGTTGTCCCTGTTTAAATCCAAGACAGTCTATGCATATTCATGAGGTCAATGAATTTGAAATACCTTCGTCATAGAATTCAGACGTTGACGACAACACCCCTCATCGAACTGACAATTTTTTTCAATGGTAAACGGCCTGAGTGAACTATCTTTGAGTGTGTATAAGATAATTGCAGGGCTTTTGTGTTTGACCCTGTGACCCCTGGAGGAAAACAGCGGATTACCTTTGACCCCGAGTCATTACACTGCAGAACAACAGAGCCCTCTAATGAACTAGTCAGTCCTTTCATTCCCCTCAATGTTGACCTCAACCAGTCAAGCATCGCTACCTTTGTCATTGTCACTTTGTTTAGCCACCCGTTACAACAACAACCAATTGGCTGTCATTATTAAGGTGTTCTTGTCTTCAAACAAAGCTTAGCCTGGAGGCCAATGATTAATCCATCCAAAAAACAAACACCACATTAAGTGTGTTCTACAATCAACAACTTCATTAACAACGTTTAGGAACACAACAAATTGAATTTGAATTAGATGGAAATATGTGTCCCTTTCAGTCTCGACAGAAGTCATTACAACCTCCTGTTTAGAACATGTCTAATTCAAATTTCGAATGTATTTTTTAAGCCCCTTTTACATCAGCAGTTGTCACAAAGTGCTTTACAGTCTACTCTAGAACCAGCCTGATCACTTAGATTTCGGATGTTTAAAAATGTCCCCAGTCAGTTAGAAAAACAAAAAACGATTGCGCAGCACTGGGCGCAAATCATAATGCTTGGAGTTAGAGCGTGCTGCTTAGACCACTGTGCCACCACTGTTCACAATACTCTAGCAAGCCGTGAGAATACTTGATGATAGTTGATGGAAACAGCGCATTGTTTTTAATGATATTGTTTTAAGCTTTCCCCAAACCATAGCCCTAACCTTAACCACTCAGAATTAATGCCTAAACTGTTAACCTTTGAGTTGTTTCTGTTTTAACCCTTAACCACGCAGAATTAACCCTGTAACCACATGGAATTAATGCGTCAAAAATAGAGGTTAATCCATAACACATTGAATTTCGAAGGGAAATTAGATCTTGTTGACACAGCAGGCCTGTTCCTGGGCCTCTCTGTACAGCCTCCACACCTTATAACTTTTCTCCTCAGGAGAGAACACTAAGTTGGGGGACACACCTCTGGTGAGTCCCAGGCTCTGTTGGCCACGCTCTTCATCTTCCTCTGGGGGGTTCTGTGGGCTATTCCTCAGGAAGCGTTGGTGGGAGGGGAGACCGAGGAGGGTGTTCTGTCGCCGGTCGTCATCTTCCAGACCTGTATGGGTGGTCAGAGTAGTTAGCAGGGACCTGCGAGCAGAACACACATCTGTAAACCTAAAGCTAGATTTACTTTGCTCCAACACCTCAGAGTTTGTACACAGTTTATACCGGTGCAATTTATGGTCACCGGCGGCGCATGCAAATGTAAAGTGATAGCATGAAGAGCGACATGATTCTCCGGGAGAATCTGATAAAAAGGCATCGAGGCAAGGTCAGACTTACTCGTCCCGCATCTGATAGATGTAAATCTACCTTTATTAACCAACTCCTGCATGGTCAAAGGCAGTGCCACAAAGACCCACATAAAAGTTGATAAGGGGTACCCTGGGCCTGGCCACCCATGGTGAAGTGGATGAATCTGAGCTGTCAAAACCACTTTTATACAAGGCTTTGAATCATGACTTGTGGGGAGGGAGAGTCTCCTTTATGTTGCAATATGAAGCCTGAGTGTTAATCTGTGTTGGCCACGTATTAATAAGGTGATCATTATCACACAATTATAGGCATCAGCTGTTGTGCTCGTTGAATAGGGACTGTTCAGAATATAGATGTTTTAGTACAATGTGACATCCTTGACACGAGGAACACAATCAAAGTGAGAATGAGAAGCTTCTCTTATTATATGTTGCCTATAGAGAACACAAGTGTGATTCAAACCCGTGTAGCCGTACCCAAAAAACCAAGAGGATGGAACGCAAAGACTTTCAAACATCCCCTCTGGCTGCAGCAATCCCTTGCTTTCATATTGCAACCATAGAGTTCATTCATATTTCACGTGGCCGCGCTTTATTGTGATTAGACATGTAAATAAAATGAGATTTCGTTATTTTCTCTCGGTAATTTACATTTATATTGAATTAGTGGCAGTGTATAGGGGGAGACAGGGGTGACTTATTATGCTCTGAGATTACATGGGCAGATTTCACCGCCATTGTGTTTTGTAATTAAGAGGACAAGAAAGGAGCCAGATGCTCTCTGGTGCCAAACCTGTTTTCATTTAGAGAGAGGTCTGCACTAGCTTTCAAACCCCCTCCATCATCCTTCCATCATATCCAACAGTCAAGCCTTTAACAAATCCCATGCCATTAGAGTGACATATCAAACCAGTGGATGTGCTTAGGGACACACTGGCCAATCTGCTTGGAATAAGATTAGGCCTAAGTGCTGCACTGCATATGGACTGCATTGAAAAAATTGCCTTGGAGGACATTGCGTTATATTCTGGGCTTTACAATGTATACACAAGGATTACCTTTTGTAACATACAATTATATTTGGTATTTTGCACATTTTCTGAGTCGGACTAGATCTAATAACTACTTAAAAGTAAAGCATTGTACCCCTCAAGTCTCTTACAGTATTTTCTCTCTCTCATCAGTTTAGGTCCTGTGTGTGTGTGTCTTGTGCCATTTTGTCCTGACTGGCAGTAAGCACTAAGGTAACAAACGTGTCTCTCTCTCTTTCTCTATTTTCTGGATATGTGACCCTATTTATCAGCCACTAATTATTTCATCTACGTAGTTGTTGAAGCTCAATTTCCATAGTTATCAAGCTCCAAATCATATCACTTGTCCATTCTGCAGACATGGCAGAGAAAGTAAAAACCGGTGGGAAGGATGCTGGAAGGTAGCGAACAATCGGATAAGCCGGTCCTCATTCAGGCTGTAATAAGCCTTGTCTGAGACAAAGGAAGCAGCACAGTGAGACTTTGTCTATGTCCCAAATGGCACCCTATTTCCTATATAGCCCTATGGGCCCTGGTCAAGGGTAGTGCACTACATAGGGCTTAGGTTACCATTTGCGACGCAATTTTCAACTCACTTGATGAACAGACATCTTATTACCATGAGGTCAGCAATCGCGACCCTGGCAAATTTGCAGTCTAAGTTGCGAGAGGCAAGCGGGCGCAATAGTCTTTTAAAGGCTGCCAAACAAATCAGTTTCTAAAGTCCACATCCCAAATGGAGGATTGACACCACGTAGTGATAATCCCCTCGGTGGAATAACATACACAATTGGTGGTTTACGGCTCAGGTATTCCCCTGGCTTCGGTCTCCTTCTAGCTCTGAAAGACAATTAATCCAAGTGCGTATTCCCTTCTGCAGACTGCCTGAATATCTAATCAGTTTTGCATTGGAGAAATGGAGAGTAATTGCATTTTACCGTGTGAGAATCCAGGGCTGTGAGGCGTATTGTCAACATGTCCCTGCTCTGCGGATCAATATTTGTTTGTATTATGAGGTTGTTACCTGGGCGATAAGACTCCCCGCCCCACAGAGCCGTGCAACCATTATCATTTAATTGAGTTAAACAAAACAATATCAAACAGCAATGATAATAATGAGATATTTTAATAGTCATAAATGCAGCCTTTTATTTTCTGGATCAAAGACTTAATTTGACTACAGAACAGACGTTCCCGCTTCTCCATGCATACATTTAGATCTATTGTCTGAAGGGTGTCTATCATTTGTTTTGTTTCAGTCCAGGGTGTACGAGTCTACATCCTGACGCACACACTACACACACACACACACACACATAGCTCTTCTCAGAGAGAAACACACTTACATACCTTAATCATGTTTTGGACAAACCTTATGTAGGCCTACTGGATTTGACTGCTCTGAAGAAGGCTACACACTGTTGTTTGGGGTTCAACGTCCAACCCCTATCAACATAATCAACTTATCGATGCAAAAGTCTGCTAATCTTCCCAATAGTCTCTCCCTCCCCCATGTTTTAATATACATCCCGGGCAGGCGGCCAGCAGCAGCAGTAGTCTGCTGAGGTGACACCACTACTGAGCACACTGATAATGACTACGTTGCAAATGGTACCCTATCCCCTATATAGTGCACTGCTTTTGACCAGAGCCCTATGGTCCCTGGTCAAAAGTAGTGCACTATAATAGAGAAAAGGATGTCTTTTTGTGCCGTTGTTCAAACACGGTCAGGCAATAGCTGGGTTTGTCCCGGTGTTAGCCTCTATCTCCTCAATCTTTCATAAAGCAGCCGACAACCCAGGCGTTGATGGTGGACAGATATGGGCCTGCTGCTCCAGGCGATGACAGTTGCGTGGAATGCAATTCAAACAGGATGCTGCCTGCTGCGACCAGGAAGCCATTTTGTGGCCCCGGGACAGGAAATCAAAACAAGATCTGTCATTAGTAATGGATGAGCATGAGATCCAGCCTTTCAGTTTTCAATCATAAAAGCTTACTGGTGTTCATTTTTCATATTTTTGCCTCTAGCAACTGCATGAGCAACTGCAAGACCAATGGCATCATCCTGTGCTCACGGAGGTGCTGGCAACTTGACCATAAAGTGGCTTGTGGTTTGAGACATGGATAGTAGTATCATGTCATTGCTCATTCCACCTTGTTATGGTAGCTAAACTAGTAGGGCTAGTCACAACAAAGCTAGACTAATGTAAAGAGATTGACAGGCTGACAGACAGCCCATTGGTTCAGCCACTGAAGAAAGTGAACTATAGAAGCAGCAACAGACATACAGTACAATAAGATTAACTACAGCTTAATTACATTGTGTGGCTGACAACTACAGACAGGGGAAGACAGCTCAACTCTGTTTATGTCCCAAATGGTACCCACCCTATTCCCTACATAGTCCAGTACTTTTGGCCAGAGCCCTATGGAGCCTGGTCAAAAGTAGCACACTATATAGGGTGTCATTTGGCAGGAACACTAGAACCTACCTTCCACTGTGCTAGCCACATTAATAATACAAACGATGAGGAAATAATATATACATTTGCAATGTCAGACATTTAGGTTACAGGTGGATCATCAGAATGTTTTTTGTTTTGCAGTATATGCAGAAAATCAGCGTGAATGACTTTGGTCCAAGATATCAAAAACAAAAAACTCAAATATCTTTTACGAAGCTGGAAGACATTTTACATTACAATAACCAAATACAAGCTGTTTACTGCAAAACATTTGGAACTTTTTTTAGAACACAAAACATTTCTACCTGAGAATGATGATTCACTTGTGAATCTTAGAGTTATGTTTTGGTACAGTATAATATTTATGTCAAAATCTCTTAATCTGACCTCATACTGTAGGTAGAGCTACAGGTAACTGCCAAAATAAAGGAAACACCAACATAAAGCATCTTAATATGGCGTTGGGCTACCACGAGCCAGAACAGCTTCAATGCACCTTGGCATAGATTCTACAAGTGTCTGGAACGCTGTTGGTGGGAGGCGACACCATTCTTCCACAAGAAATACCATACATTTGGTGTTGTTGATGGAAAATGCTGTCTCAGGCACAGCACCAGAATCTCCCATAAGTGTTCAATCGGGTTAAGATCTGGTGACAGAGACGGCCATGGCATATGGTTTACATCGTTTTCATGCTTATCAAACCATTCAGTGACCACTCATGCCCTGTGGATTGGGGCATTGTCATCCTATGGGGGCATAACCATGGTATCCAAAAGTATGGCCTGCCCAGCATTTTTATACATGACCCTAAGCATGAAAGGATGTTAATTGCTTAATTACCTTAATTATCTTCCGGATTGTCTTCAGGCCTACATTTCAACATTTGTTGTGTATAACATATCATTAGTTTGTAATAAATGCAGATTCAATTATTTAATCATAAGAAAATACCGTTGTGTACTATTGTGTTTTAACAAATAAATGCAATGGCAGTTTTCAGTCAGCAGGAGGAGCTATTGCACCGTGGAAAAATACTTCCTACCGTAATTTCATTACACTGGAGGAAATCAATATATTCAAGCCCTACATACATTTTATGTTTTCATAATTACTGGCTCAAACAGTTATTAAAAAGCAAATGGGAAGACTAATTCATGATGCTTTTTTTTACCTTAAAATATAAAAACAAATCTCCCACGAGGGCAAGGTGTGTTCTAATTCAATTGAATGCAAGGCCTTAACAGGAATTGTAAACATTTTTAACAGCAGTGATAGTCCCGGTATTTAGCCAGGGGCCTTACTCTCTTTACCCTGTCAGCTCTACCACAGTGGAGGGTTCGATAATCTCCTCCACTCATCAGCACATCTCCTCACATTCACACGCACACACAGACACTCAACAGAGGTAAACTGAGCCAGGCAGCCACAAGGACAAGGCCACAGTGTCACCTAGCAACGCAGCCACCACTTCAATCAACCTTCAGGTGAGAATTAAAACCATCAACAGAGCAGCAGAGTGAGGGAGAAATGGCTACCACAGCTGAGAAGGAATTTGAAGGACAAATAGCGCTGTAAGCCAAAATTGTGAAATACAGGATCGTATTGACTAGGCACCAAATGGAAGAAAACAGATTGAAACAAGGAGGGACTACCTGAGCTTGTCCAATAAGAAACGCTTGTTATCGTTTTCCGTTGCAAAATGTTTTGCGACAGTGTGCATTAATGAATACAACCCAAGAAAGGTCAGATAAGGGTGTATTACCATGTGCCTATATGTATTGCTTCTTTAGTTTAGAACAGTTTCCTATGAGAGGATGGTAGTTCTTACACAAAACATAAATGGGACAGTAAACTGGGTCGACAGACCTGTTCTCTCTGCTTTCGTTGCTCCACAGTGACAGCTTTATCCCGTAATGTAACGCCTCTCACAAAAATGCACTGAAGCTTGTGTAAATAAACTGACCCCCTTTTAGCACATTCCTCAGAACTGCTGTGCACGACTGACCTGTGTTTTACACGCACACACCCAAATACACACCCTCAAAACACACACTTCCCTTCTGCTGCAGGGCATAATAAACAGCTGTAAACCCTTGTGGCAACTGCTGCCAGTCTGCCACCATCTATACCCACTGCCAGTATCAAACAGTGGCACGGCTGCACAGCATCTGAACACAACTGCCCAGTGCTAAGGGACAATACATTACATTACATTTACATTTACGTCATTTAGCAGCAAACCCGGGTTGCGTCCCAAATGGCACCCTATTCCTTATATACCAAATGGCACCCTATTCCTTATATAGTGCACTACTTTTGACCAGGGACCATAGGGCTCTGGTCAAAAGTAGTGCACTATGTAGGTAACAGGGTACCATTTGAAAAAGCAGCCCAGTCTCCATAATAACACATTGCATTGAACATTGAAGCAGTGCTGATTTGTTTTAAACCTATGGTTTATAGACAACACACTGGTAATCACATCTGATAAACAGATTACATGTTGCTAGATGAAGGACAAAACAGACACCGTCTGCGTCCCAAATGGCACCCTTTTCCCTATTTAGTGCACTATATAGGGAATAGGGTGCCAATTGGGACGCAGCCACAATGCTGCGAAGGCCAGTGAAACGCTGAGGTGAGGATGTGTATGACACCCATTCTCTAAACAAACACATCAACACATTTACTGCAACTAGGAGGGCAAGGGAGGACATGGGACACAGCTTAATGGATTCAAGAGGGGTGAGAGTGTGTGTGTAGGAATACGTACCTTTTGTTGAGATGAACATTCTTGACCAAAGGCAACTAATACTGCCATAGTGTCTCTTTCGTTGATGCTAGCTAATTATTCTATATTGATAGTCCATGAAGAGACAGCTATCACTGAATGAATTTGATATGATGAACCACTACAAAAATGCAGGTGTAATCGATTAGCTTAGCAGTAAAACTATTTTATAAGTAGGTTAAAATGAACACGTGAGTGTGACGTGATGAGTGATTTTTTTTTTAAAACAGTGAGGGTGGTTTCCTTTTCTCTGTGTGTTTGTGTTAAGCAGGGGTCATCAAGTAAGCACACACACATTGAGGGAGTGGGGTGGGGGTCGTGAAGGTGTCACTCAAGCCAAACAGAATCATCACACACACATTAATTGTGAATGCAACAGCCCTTATAAAGGGGTCATGCTGAGATTTATTGACCAATTCTGAAACATTTATCATTGTTTTTTTCTTTACAAAGTACACACAATCCCCTGTATATACAATATAGATATATATATACAGTGGGGAAAAAAAGTATTTAGTCAGCCACCAATTGTGCAAGTTCTCCCACTTAAAAAGATGAGAGAGGCCTGTAATTTTCATCATAGGTACACGTCAACTATGACAGACAAAATGAGAAAAGAAATTCCAGAAAATCACATTGTAGGATTTTTTATGAATTTATTTGCAAATTATGGTGGAAAATAAGTATTTGGTCAATAACAAAAGTTGCTCAATACTTTGTTATATACCCTTTGTTGGCAATGACACAGGTCAAACGTTTTCTGTAAGTCTTCACAAGGTTTTCACACACTGTTGCTGGTATTTTGGCCCATTCCTCCATGCAGATCTCCTCTAGAGCAGTGATGTTTTGGGGCTGTCGCTGGGCAACACGGATTTTCAACTCCCTCCAAAGATTTTCTATGGGGTTGAGATCTGGAGACTGGCTAGGCCACTCCAGGACCTTGAAATGCTTCTTACGAAGCCACTCCTTCGTTGCCCGGGCGGTGTGTTTGGGATCATTGTCATGCTGAAAGACCCAGCCACGTTTCATCTTCAATGCCCTTGCTGATGGAAGGAGGTTTTCACTCAAAATCTCACGATACATGGCCCCATTCATTCTTTCCTTTACACGGATCAGTCGTCCTGGTCCCTTTGCAGAAAAACAGCCCCAAAGCATGATGTTTCCACACCCATGCTTCACAGTAGGTATGGTGTTCTTTGGATGCAACTCAGCATTCGTTGTACTCCAAACACGACGAGTTGAGTTTTTACCAAAAAGTTCTATTTTGGTTTCATCTGACCATATGACATTCTCCCAATCCTCTTCTGGATCATCCAAATGCACTCTAGCAAACTTCAGACGGGCCTGGACATGTACTGGCTTAAGCAGGGGGGACACAGCAGGATTTGAGTCCCTGGCGGCGTAGTGTGTTACTGATGGTAGGCTTTGTTACTTTGGTCCCAGCTCTCTGCAGGTCATTCACTAGGTCCCCCCGTGTGGTTCTGGGATTTTTGCTCACCGTTCTTGTGATCATTTTGACCCCACGGGGTGAGATCTTGCGTGGAGCCCCAGATCGAGGGAGATTATCAGTGGTCTTGTATGTCTTCCATTTCCTAATAATTGCTCCCACAGTTGATTTCTTCAAACCAAGCTGCTTACCTATTGCAGATTCAGTCTTCCCAGCCTGGTGCAGGTCTACAATTTTGTTTCTGGTGTCCTTTGACAGCTCTTTGGTCTTGGCCATAGTGGAGTTTGGAGTGTGACTGTTTGAGGTTGTGGACAGGTGTATTTTATACTGATAACAAGTTCAAACAGGTGCCATTAATACAGGTAACGAGGGAGGACAGAGGAGCCTCTTAAAGAAGAAGTTACAGGTCTGTGAGAGCCAGAAATCTTGCTTGTTTGTAGGTGACCAAATACTTATTTTCCACCATAATTTGCAAATAAATTCATTAAAAATCCTACAATGTGATTTTCTGGATTTTCTTATCTCATTTTGTCTGTCATAGTTGATGTGTACCTATGATGAAAATTACAGGCCTCTCTCATCTTTTTAAGTGGGAGAACTTGCACAATTGGTGGCTGACTAAATACTTTTTTTCCCCACTGTATATACAGTACCAGTCAAAAGTTTGGACACACCTACTCATTCAAGGGTTTTTCTTTATTTTTACTATTTTCTACATTGTAGAATAATAGTGAAGACATCAAAACTATGAATTAACACATATGGAATCATGTAGTAACCAAAAAAAGTGTTAAACACATCTAAATATATTTTATATTTGAGATTCTTCAAATAGCCACCCTTTGCCTTGATGACAGCTTTGCACACTCTTGGCATTCTCTCAACCAGCTTCATGAGGTAGTCACCTGGAATGCATTTCAATTAACAGGTGTGCCTTCTTAAAAGTTAATTTGTGGAATTTATTTCCTTCTTAATGCATTTGCTTTGTGACAAGGTAGGGGGGTATACAGAAGATAGCCCTATTTGGTAAAAGACCAAGTCCATATTTTGTCAAGAACAGCTCAAATAAGCAAAGAGAAACGACAGTCCAACATTACTTTAAGACATGAAGGTCAGTCAATAAGGAAAATGTCAAGAATTTGAACATTTCTTCAAGTGCAGTCGCAAAAAACATCAAGCACTATGATAAAACTGGCTTTCATGAGGACCGCCACAGGAAAGGAAGACCCAGAGTTACCTCTGCTGCAGAGGATAAGTTAATTAGAGTTAGCAGCCTCAGATATTGCAGCCCAAATAAATGCTCCACAGAGTTCAAGTAACAGACACATCTCAACATCAACTGTTCAGAGGAGACTGCGTGAATCAGGACTTCATGGTCGAATCGCTGCAAAATAAAACACTACTAAAGGACACCAATAACAAGAAGAGACTTGCTTGGGCCAAGAAACACGAGCAATGGACATTAGATCGGTGGAAATCTGTCCATTGGTCTGATGAGTCCAAGTTTGAGATTTTTGGTTCCAACCGCCGTGTCTTTGTGAGACGCAGAGTAGGTGAATGGATGATCTCCGCATGTGTGGTTCCCACCGTGAAGCATGGAGGAGGAGGTGTGATGGTGTGGGAGTGCTTTGCTGGTGACACTGTCTGTGATTTATTTAGAATTCAGGGCACACTTAACCAGCATAGCAACCACAGCATTCTGCAGCGATACGCCATCCCATCTGGGTTGTGCTTAGTGGGACTATCATTTGTTTTTCAACAGGACAATGACCCAACACACCTCCAGGCTGTGTAAGGGCTATTTTACCAAGAAGGAGAGTGATGGTGCTGCATCAGATGACCTGGCCTCCACAATCCCCCAACCTCAACCCAATTGAGATGGCTTGGGATGAGTCGGACTGCAGAGTGAAGGAAAAGCAGCCAACAAGTGCTCAGCATATGTGGGAACTTCTTCAAGATTGTTGGAAAAGCATTCCAGGTGAAACTGGTTGAGAGAATGCAAAGCGTGTGCAAAGCTGTCATCAAGGCAAACAGTGGCTATTTGAAGAATCTCAAATATAAAATATATTTTGATTTGTTTAACACTTTTTTGGTTACTACATGATTCCATATGTGTTATTTCATAGTTTTGATGTCTTCACTATTATTCTACAATGTAAAAAATAGTCAACATAAAGAAAACCCTTGAATGAGTAGGTGTGTCCAAACTTTTAACTGGTACTGTATATAGTCTCTGTTTTTTGTTTATGATGAATTGATGAAAGAGTTAGTCAGAACATGAACAGCCTTGTCATTGGCAATCATGCAGAGATGAAAGAAACACTCCTATTCCAAAACAAACAAACAGAAAGCAAAAACAAATGCATATGAATACTATATCAATGTATTAATCATCTAAAAGTGTTCATCTGAAACATATGAATATGAAAATGGTGTACAGGTTAGAGAGGCGTGGTTTGAGTTGAAAAAAATAGGCAAAGGGTTAAGGCTGAGATAATTCGACAGTTAATAAAATAGTTCAAATGAACAAAAGCAAAGCAGTCAAATGCTTTGATCAAATGTACAGCTTGTGCCCTTGGCTTCTAGAACTAAAAGGCCAAGAAGTCCACCCATAGAAAAACTGCAATACAGCAAAATAAATGAATAGTACAAATCAGTAATAAACAGTGGTCCTAGTAAGAGAATGGTCCCAAAACAAAAGGTAAAACGGGAATAAATACAACCGTATTTGAACGTCCCTCGCTCCTGCGGCTAAACTCAGTTGAGAACACATTTCCTCGCCATGAGACATGTTAACTACGAATGTCAACAGGGGAGAGAGAGAGGAGAGAAACCAACCGCCGTAAGGTCGCGACCCTGAGCAGCACTGTCACGCTGAGTTAGTTTAGTTTGTTTCCAGGTCAGGTGTGAGTATTTCAAACGTTGTGCAGAGGTTATCACTTGTTATCCAGTCTTAGGAGCTGCTCCTTACCGTTGACGGATAGAGACTTTAGCTGACCGTCCTCCTCCACCTCCACCCTCTCCTGGCCATTCTCCACAATACTGCAGGAGATAAAACAGACTTAGAACTAAAGACAACAGAGTTATTTTAAATCATAACCTTATTGTTAAGTGTTACTGTTTTTCACTATTCAAAACTGTGTTGATGAATCGACTACAGCCAATGTTAAAAGGACAACATCCTAGGAAAATCCTGTTTGTTTTTATTTTGAGGAAACCCTTTAACACAGGGTGAGGACAAGTCAGTGAAGCATTGATTTCATTGACTGACTAGCTGTGCTGTGCTGAGCTGTGCTGTGCAGTGTGGTGCTGTACCGTTTCGTGGTGATTTGTCTGCCGTTAATGAACTTGGTGGAGGTAGACACCGAGCGGGAGCACATTCCTCCTCCACCTCCACCCCCGAAAGATGAAGAGGAAAACGCGGCGAAGCCTCCTCCACCCATATGTCCCAGGGAGGTGAAACCTAGGAGGGACACACACACAGAGCATTTCATTTTACTGGTCACTCTCTCATATACACACTCCAAATCCCACCCATGTAAACACCAATATCCCACCATTTCTCCTTTTGACATTTTGATCTCAACTGAGTCTGTAGCTAAGAACTTTGTGATAACATCAAGAGAGTTCTCAATAAAGGGAAAGTAACATAAATTAAATGTTTCAGCTCTCTGGGTGACATTTGTCTTACAAACACACCCGTGAAAGAAAGGCGTAGTAACATTTCAAATAGATGGGGATGAGTGAATTATAACATGATTTATGTTGTAACAACTTCTGTGAGGAGAAGGTTAAGTTTAACCAGAGTTTTAGTACACACATATTTTAAGTATTACCGTGCTGCAGGGGAAGTGCACCTGAATCAAACCCTGTGAAGCCCGACCCGAAGGGGGGGAAGCCCCCGAACCCGTGGAAGAAGGGTCCTCCGGTCCTGCTCAGGTTCCCCCCCCGCTGCCTGTGTCCCCCACCGAAGAAGTCATCGTCCGCTGGGGAGAGGGGAGAGACAATGACAACACATTAGTCAAGTTCAAGTTTACTTTCACCCACATAGCTGTTACGACACCAAACTGCAGTCAGGTCAAGACCCTGGTGAGGACGACGAGCACGCAGATGAGCTTCCCTTAGACGGTTTCTGACAATTTGTGCAGAAATTCTTTGGTTGTGCAAACCCAAAGTTTCATCAGCTGTCCGGGTGGATGGTCTCAGACAATCCCGCAGGTGAAGAAGCCAGATGTGGAGGTCCTGGGCTGGCATGGTTACACATGGACTGTGGTTGTAAGGCCGACTGGACGTACTGCCAAATTCTCTAAAACGACGTTGAGGCGGCTTATGGTAGAGAAATTAACATTAAATTATCTGGCAACAGCTCTGGTGGACATTCCTGCAGTCAGCATGCCAATTGCATGCTCCCTCAAAACTTGAGACATCTGTGGCATTGCGTTGTTTGACAAAACTGCACAGTTTAGAGTGGCCTTTTATTGTCCCCAGCACAAACTGCAACTGTGTAATGATCATGCTGTTTAAATCAGCTTCTTGATATGCCACACCTGTCAGGTGGATGGATTATCGACAAAGGAGAAATGATCACTAACAGGGATGTAAACAAATCTGTGCACAACATTTGAGAGAAATACACTTTTGTACTTTACGGACATTTCTGGGATCTTTTATTTCAGTTCACAAAACATGGGACCAAGACCTTACATGTTGCATTTATATTTTTGTTCAGTATAAATACATATTTATAAATTGAGCTAGATTATTCACTAAGTGCATTAACCTACAGACATTTTGAAAGGAAATGTCTGATGATATATCACAAATAATATTTGAGGGGTTTTGGTTTCATTTTCAACCGACTATATAATTATAATTTTTTAAAATAAGAGTTCAATCATTTAGCACATCATATAACTCACATCATATAATTCACACATCATTTAGCGGTTTGTGTTAGTCTTAACCAGAAATGGCTTCAGTAGTCACATGGGAGACCCTCCCTCCCATAGGGACAGACGTGAGAGTGCAGAGAAAAATACCTGCCATTCCCGTTAGAAAGAATAATCCCCTGCTGCTTCCGCTCTCCAATCCACCACAAAATGTAATTTCATAATTCATGTATTAATTGGACTGTTTATGCATGAGGACCCTGAGGACTCAGTCACACTCCCTCTCCCCTTAGAGAGGTCCGTAATAAACCCAGCAGCAAGCTCTCCATAAGGCCTCCCTTTATTGAATTGTGCATCTCAAATGGACTGACCCCCACCACAATGTAGTGACACCCCCAGCACGGCAGGAGGTCTCCACTGTAGTGACACCCCCAGCACGGCAGGAGGTCTCCACTGTAATGGAACTGGGGGTGCGTCCTAACTGGCACCCTATTCCCTACAGTTGAAGTCAGAAGTTTACATACACTTAGGTTGGAGTCATTAAAACTCGTTTTTCAACCACTCCACAAATTTCTTGTTAACAAACTATAGTTTTGGAAAGTCGGTTAGGACATCTACTTTGTGCGTGACACAAGTAATTTTTCCAACAATTGTTTACAGACAGATTATTTCACTTATAATTCACTGCATCACAATTCCAGTGGGTCAGAAGTTTACATACACTAAGTTGACTGTGCCTTTAAACAGCTTGGAAAATTCCAGAAAATGACGTCATGGCTTTAGAAGCTTCTGATAGGCTAATTGACATAATTTGAGTCAATTGGAGGTGTACCTGTGGATGTATTTCAAGGCCTCCCTTCAAACTCAATGCCACTTTGCTTGACATCATGGGAAAATCAAAAGAAATCAGCCAAGACCTCAGAAAAAACATTGTAGACCTCCACAAGTCTGGTTCATCCTTGGGAGCAATTTCCAAACGCCTGAAGGTACCACGTTCATCTGTACAAACAATAGTATGCAAGTATAAACACCATGGGACCACGCAGCCGTCATACCGCTCAGGAAGGTTCTGTCTCCTAGAGATTAATGTACTTTGGTGCGAAAAGTGCAAATCAATCCCAGAACATCAGCAAAGGACCTTGTGAAGATGCTGGAGGAAACAGGTACAAAAGTATCTATATCCATAGTAAAACGAGTCCTATATCGACATAACCTGAAAGGCCGCTCAGCAAGGAAGAAGCCACTGCTCCAAAACCGCCATAAAAAAGCCAGACTACGGTTTGCAACTGCACATGGGGACAAAGATCGTAATTTTTGGAGAAATATCCTCTAGTCTGATGAAACAAAAATAGAACTGTTTGGCCATTATGACCATCGTTATGTTTGGAGGAAAAATGGGGCGGCTTGCAAGCCGAAGAACACTATCCCAACCGTGAAGCACGGGGGTGGCAGCATCATGCTGTGGGGGTGCTTTGCTGCAGGAGGGCCTGGTGCACTTCACAAAATAGATGGCATTATGAGGAAGGAAAATTATGTGGATATATTGAAGCAACATCTCAAGACATCAGTCAGGAAGTTAAAGCTTGGTCGCAAATGGGTCTTCCAAATGGACAATGACCCCAAGCATACTTCCAAAGTTGTGGCAAAATGGCTTAAGGACAACAAAGTCAAGGTATTGGAGTGGCCATCACAAAGCCCTGACCTCAATCCTATAGAAAATGTGTTGGCAGAACTGAAAAAGAGTGTGCAAGCAAGGATGCCTACAAACCTGACTCAGTTACACCAGCTCTGTCAGGAGAAATGGGCCAAAATTCACCCAACTTATTGTGGGACGCTTGTGGAAGGCTACCCGAAACGTTTGACCCAAGTTAAACAATTTAAAAAGGGAATGCTACCAAATACTAATTGAGTGTATGTAAACTTCTGACCCACTGGGAATGTTTTGAAAGAAATAAAAGCTGAAATAAATCACTCTACTATTATTCTGACATTTCACATTCTTAAAATAAAGTGGTGATCCTAACTGACGTAAGACAGGGAATTTTTACTAGGATTAAATGTCAGGAATTGTGGAAAACTGAGTTTAAATGTATTTGGCTAAGGTGTATGTAAACTTCCGACTTCAACTGTATATAGTGCACTACTTTTCACCAGAGCTTATGACTATGGGCCCTGGTCAAAAGTAGTGCACTACGTAAGGAATAGGGTGCCATATGGGATGCAGCTGAGCATGGAAGATGTTTCTAACGAGGTTGACCACAATATAATTTATGATCTAGGATTAAAACCCTTGAACCTCCGGACCGTCTTCTTCTTTATCTCGGTGTTCCTTGATGTGACTTATTTCGTTAGGAAAGGATTTAATGTAGCAGGGCTATTTACAATATACTGACTTGAAAATGGCCTTTGAAAGCTATTGCTAAACTCAGCTAATGTTAGGTGACTTGGGGTTAAGGAAGGTGTTGTTTTGACCAATGGGAGACGTGTCGTAGTAGGGAGCCTATTGGCTCAGCCAGTGGTGTAAAAGCCTGTATCTGCTCAGCGAATGACAGCGAGGCATCCACGGTTCACCCACAGAGCTCTAAATATGGAGGCGAGCCTCAGACAGCGGACGGATATGAGAGCCTACATCATTCAGCTGGAATGCTTTCAAAAATAGCTTCTGTATTAAAATAAGACCAGTTGTAATAGCATCAGACGCATGTGTCTGTGTGTGTGGAAACACATGTGAAACAGGGGAGGGGTTAAAATAATACTTGATGAATGTGTGTTGTGTAGGAGTACACAGGAAGCTCCGAGGTTGATACTGCTTTGTTGTTTCTGTGTGTAAACTATGCAGTATGACTTCGCTCTGTATAAATGCCCAGGGCATCTTTAAAACACAGACGTCATCTGATTACCTTCAGTTACTTTTGGGCTACTTTACCCTTAAGAGGCATTATAAAAAGATAAAAAGGATCCATCAAACACATTTGGTATGTCATCATAGTAGTCTCTGACTTGTGGTCATACACGCTCAGGTTAACAAACTTAAACTTGCCCCTATTTTCAATGCTGGATTGAATGTCATTGAGAAAACAGAAAGGTGTCAATGTCTTTTTTCGCAAACATCCTTTCTGAATTTAAAAGTAATCACCTCATTTTTCAAAAGTATCTGTAATCTGATTACAATATTCTTGCTGGTAAAGTAACTGACTACAGTTTTTTTGTAATCAGTTACTCCCCAACCATGCCTACACCCTATAAAGCGCACTACTTTTGACCAGGGTCCATTGAGCTCTGGGCAAAAGTAGTGCACTATATAGGGAATAAGGTGCCAGTTGGGACGCATCCACAGAGTGCAGAGGACAGCTGTTGCTGTTTACTCCCATGTTGGCAGTGTCCAGCAGCAGCATCAGACAGCATGTCCTCAATGCTGTCGGTAAGAGGATAGTACCTGCTAGGCTGATGGCATGGAGAACCATACTTTGGTCCTGGCTTAATAGGTGTCCCTGTTTGCTCGTAAACTTGAATTTGAACCCAGACCATCCTGGCTATCCAGTCTGTGGTTGGAAGAGACTAAAGGATGCAATGGCTGTTGTTGTTTTCTCTCGAAAGCCAGTCCTATGGCTATACAGTACCTACCCTATAGCCCCTCTAGCCAGAGGCATGGTGATTGTATGGCTGGCTGTCATTATGCCATCTGGTGCTGGGGGTCTGTCAGTCAGTCTGTCAGTCACTAGACACAGCAGCAGCCTGGGGTCCTGCTAAGACTAATAAAACACAGGACGGGTCAACTGACTGCTGAAGTCCTGAGTCACACCCAGGCTACTACACTGTTAGACTAGATGGCACTCTGAGCACAGTCCTGGGTGTCAGGCTACCCCACGGTCAGGCTAGACAGTCCTGGGTGTCAGGCTAGAGTGTATGGGTATGTGTTTATGGAGGCTACACCTCCAGGGTTGGAAATTAACTTTTTGGTCCACTAGCCGCAGTGGCTGCCCAAATTCTACCAGACAACTCAATTTGTTTACAAGCCACATTTATTTTCCCCCCAAAAAAGAAATAATAAAGATAAATCACAGAAGATGCATGCACGTGCTTTGTACTGTTAAAACAACATGTATTGAATGGTTTTGAAATTGATTGAAAGTGATTTCAAAGAACACACACACAGAGACAGACGTGGATATCAGAGCATGTTTTATACCTGTTCCAGCCGGCAAGGTCTCCATCTTTCTCTCTATTGTTTGAACCAAATATTGAACCCCACCCCACTTTCACCACTGTAGCATTGAGATTCTCTCTTCCAGAGCTGACACACACACACTCAAATCGTGGGCTTTGGATAAAAATAAATAAAAAATGCTCCAAAACGCTCTGTGTGACCACCCGCCAATGTGGCTGGTAAGAATAGACATACCAGCTAATGCCAAAATCTACCAGCATTTCGCTGGTGGATGGTGTTAATTTCCCCATCCTGGCTACCTCAGTTACCCCTGATCAGTCTGCAGTGTAGCCAGTTCTCTGTACAACTCTCTGTAACTGCTATATAACACTATAGTCAGGCAGGGCAGCAAACAGCCTAGTCTCTCTTATCCAGCCAGCAAGGCTGACCCAGATTGGCACACAATTAGTTGCATGTCCACAGGGGTTTAGAACGGAATTAGTGAAAAGGTCAGGAGTGTTCCAGGAATTAAAAAGCACAGACCTCGCTCGAGGCAGCGTAGATCAACTTCATCTCAATGCCTGCTTCAGTTTTGTTTATCAAAGCCATATCTGTTTTGTCAACGCTAAAGTGATAGATTCCTCTAGATATTTACTATTATCTACATAGGGATAAGACTTGAGTGTTTTGAGGTTTTACTTTTAACAACCTCACATCCGATATACAGCAAACTTGGATGAATTGTAAATAATAAAGTAGTCAAAGTGTACCAAAGTATGGCTCCATCCTCCTCTCTCTCCCTCTTTCTCTCTCTCCTCAGTCACTCTCTTTCCACTCTATAGGATAAGGGCAATTCCATTGGCTTCTCTGGGAGCTAGGCTCGCTCTAGGCATTCTCTGGCCTCAGTGGGGGGAAAAGACTTACCGAAGAAATCTGCAAATGGATCTCGACCCCCGAAGAATTCCCTGAAGACATCTTCTGGATTACGGAATGTGAACCCACCACTGAAGTGATCACCGTTGTGATAACGCCCTCCTGGAAGAAACAGAGAATCATCAACTAAGAACATACAATGAGAGTTATTGAGTGATAGCAGAGCAAAATATTCCTGGTCATGTAGTACACATGGTGATCTAAACATAGTTCAATTATTCAAGGGCACGATGAGGGTAGCATGGCACTACGAGGTTTAGTTGATAGCTAATGGTTTTGAGTCCTCAGAAAAAAGAGCAAGGTTGGTATTGCCCTGTCAGATTTATGGTAACACACTGAAGTTGACCCCATTGGGCTGTACATTGGTAGAAGCAAAACACTTCTCCTTGGCATGCTAGCTAGCTTTATGTGGTATTTCAGACATTGTGTCATAACATCATATATTACTGTATCATTTAATATACATGTTTAACCTCCATATTTCTTAGAGAGGCTACATATCAAAACATGAAGAGTAATGTATACCTCTTCCTCCCCCTCCGCCTCCGTTTCCAGCTAAGCCTTCTTTACCATATCGATCATACTGGGTCTTCTTGTTTGCTAGGGATAAGAAGAAAAGGAGGGATTAAGAGATCTGAAGCGGTCAGGCAATAGTCACTGTGGACGTGTCCCAAATGGCAACCTATTCCCTATGCAGTACACTACTTTTGACCAGAGCCCCATGGGCCCTGGTCTGACCTTGGTCAAAAGTAGTACACTATGGAATAGGGTGCCATTTGGGACACTTTGAACTTGACAAAGTGTAATTTCTGTTCTCCATCTAAAGTAAAGCTCGCTGCGACCTTTGGATAATAATAGCTACCTGGATATGAAACAGATCCTGCCTCATTCTCATTATTTGATACACGAGGTTCATGTGAAATGGTCTTAGTGGTTCCATATTACTGCCAGCTGAGTTATAATGTATACAGAAATCTATTGATTTGATGCTTGTTCGCAAACTACACTCACTGAATGTTTCTCGATCGCAGTCTTAAGATCCTTTCTTCTACCCAGTGAGAAAAACGTATTGAAAAGATGTCATTTCAACTGCAAAACTGGTTGAAATCACTTATTTTCAACCGTCTTAAGATCCTTCCTCTAAGACCTCTGATAATCTTCCACCTGTGCTCTTCTTTCACCAACAGGTTCAAATTTTCAGAACTTGATAGGTGGAACAAGCCAAACGACAACAAGAGTGACTACTTAAAGGCTTGTATGAGAACCAAAAGAGTAAAGTCGATGTTCAAGTATGTAACTCCACAGCACAAACGGTCCTGACATTGTGCGCTTTGAAGGGAAACAATTACTGGCCTGTTGTTAGCTGCTGTTGCTGGGAGAGCAGTACATAACAGGGACAAATAAATCAAGACATTACAGTTCTCTGTTGTGCTCTCAGGCCTATAACTGATTCCCAAATGGCACCCTATTCCCTATGTAGTGCACTACTTTTGACCAGGGCCTGTTAAAATAATTTGTATCAGTCATACAATCTGTATAGCAGAGAGATATCACTAATCAAGTAGGCCTAGACCTCATGTGTGCATGCTATGTAGCTAGCTAGCATAGGTTTCTGTCCACCACATCATAACATTTTACAGGTTGCAGTCGCGTAATATGTTACTCATTTTAGTGTAAAAGGGTTCTTGTAACGTTTCGAAAATGGACACAGTGTACAAAACATTAAGGACACCTGCTCTTTCCATGACATAGACTGACCAGGTGAATCTAGGTGAAAGCTATGATCCCTTATTGATGTCACTTGTTAAATCCACTTAAAAATCAGTGTAGATGAAGGGGAGGAGACAGGTTAATGAAGGATTTTTAAGACTTGAGACAATTGAGACATGGATTGTTTATGTGTGCTATTCAGAGGGTGAATGTGCTAGACAAAAGATGCAAGTACCTTTGAACAGGGTATGGTAGTAGGTGCCAGGCGCACCAGTATGAGTAAATTTTTACATTTTAGTCATTTAGCAGACGCGATTTACAGTTAGTGCATTAATCTTAAGATAGTTAGGTGGGACAACCACATATGGGTTTTTCATGCTCAACAGTTTCCCGTGTGTATCAAGAATTGTCCACCACCCAAAGGACATCCAGCCAACTTGACAACTGTGGGAAGCATTGAAGTCAACATTCCTGTGGAACGCTTTCGACACCTTGTAGAGTCCACGCCCTGACGAATTGAGGCAGTTCCGAGGGCATTCCTGACATGTGCATTAGCGTTTGTGTTAGCATTTCAAACTGTCCATAGTGAGGAGTCTTAGGTGGGGGGAGTCTTACCATCTGACAGGACCTCGTAGGCTTCTGAAAGCTCTTTGAACTTCCTCTCTGCGTCCTCCTTGTTGTCCGGGTTCTTGTCTGGATGCCACTTGAGTGCTAGCTTTCTGTACCTACAGTATGGCAGATTATATATTTTTCTACACATAGAAATAGACTCACATGCACAGACATGTACAGCCAAAAGATACCACCGTCATTTGTCATCTAAGGAGATGGGTAATCTCACCATTCATTAATAATGACACAACAAATACGAACTATGTATAACCATCAATATACAATAGTTTTCCATGAGTAGTAATTAGATTGAGAGGTATTATTTTATCATTCGCTGATAAAATTGTAGGTTGATGACTGAGGGCTGACCAGGAGAGTGCAAGTATCAATTCTTAACAGATCGTTTGCAATTCAGCAAACAGTTTGAGCAATTAACAGAGGATTTCAAAAAGACTCAGTAATCCGATTTCACCATTAAAATGACACAACCCCCTCTCGTGACACTTAATTGGAAAGAATTGTCCACTTTTCAGGCTGTATGTTAATGATTAACCCTGAATGAGGAAGATATCCTAATTAATCAAGAAGACAAAAGTGCAGGCAGAGCAGCAGGGCGTTTTTAAGGCTGTCAGCCCAATTCTCACCCCTCCACAGCAGGGGTATAAAAAAAGGGGAGGCAGAGTAAACTTCATGGCTCTGCAGTCCAGGACAGCGGTTTGTGCTGATTCAGCAGTTCTCCCTGACTAAGGCCTGCCTGTAGCAGCCAGTGGCTGCATCCCAAATGGCACCCTATTCCCTATATAGTGCACTACTTTTGACCCACACTCAATAGAAAATAGGGTGACATTTGTGATGCAGCCACAGGCACTATGGAGGAATGCCCGGACTCAGAGGTCATCCATAGGGCTGTATAGAGACCACAGAGTAGGGATTTAGTCTTTTATGACAATATATTCTGCTGTGAATGAGCACATTAAGACCTAGGTCTCCACGCAAACTTGGGGCCATAGGTGTCAAGCTTCTCTGAGGAGGAGTGCTGATCTAGGATGAGGTCTTCCCTGTCCATGTAATCTTATTCATTATGATCTAAAAGGCTAAACTGATTTTAGATCAGCACTTCTACTCTGAGATGCTTGATGCATATGGCCCCTGTTAAAACTTACCTACAGGTAAAAACAAAAACAACAGCACTGGAAGGGTGCTTCTGGCCTGAGGTAAACCACATCTTGGTCGTAAAGCATCACGCTCACCTGAACGCAGGGCCAGCCAGCCAAATATGTAAATTTCTCTCACCCAGTGGCATATGGGTTATTTAGGTGAACGCTGATGCCGCCCCGTGAAAAGCAGTTGGCCTACCCACTTTGTCAAAGGCAGGGGCGCAACTTATTATCCATGCCCAGGGTGCCTCCCCACGGTGTTGTTGGAGAGACGCACCGCTGCGGCTCACCACAAATGTTCCATTTCTTTTTTTACATAAATTATGTAGACTATAGCCTACAGTAGAAAAAGTTGCATTTTCTGTATCCTACAGGCTGGAGATCAAATTTATGACAATGTCATGAGACAGATACTTTTTACATCATGCACGTTTCTCCGATCAAATAGCCTAGCCTAAATGGCGCCCAATCAAATACAAAATTTGCTTCGATGTGAATATGACATGTTAACAAACAGGACAGGTCAAAGTAAAATGGACAATATCTGGAATAGAAAATCAGGGTACTCACAACTGCTGTCCAGGAGTTTCAACCAATTATGTATATAAACCCTGGATTGCTGATGCTATCTATTGGCCATTGAGAGTCTTTGTAGCTACCGGTCAGCCATATTGGCACTCCCCAGTTGGAGCAGTGGTATCGGAATGAATGAAATGCTACAGTATTTCAATTAAATGTTTCAAAGACAAAATTACATGTATTTAAGTATTTTTGTTGTTGTAGTAGGGACAGTAACACTAGTAATCTAAAAAAAAAAATACTTCAAGAAAAATGTTATATATATATATATATAATTTATTTTTTTGGGGGGGTATGTTTAGCTAACATAATAGAATTTAAAAGTTTGCCCTATGCATTAAAGATGTCTGTAATAGAATAAATGTGTCAAAAACGAATGTAGACATTAATAAATGCATTTCTATAGCTTCCAAAATCTTTTTCTTTTTTTTTTTACAATGGAGGAGTACCAAGATGGCTGTGCGGTGGTTTAAAATCAGTCATGCAGGGGTTTATATTCACTACATGACCAAAAGTATGTGGACACATCTCATTCCAAAATCATGGGTATTAATATGGAGTTGGTCCCCCCTTTGCTGCTATAACAGCCTCCACTCTTCTGGGAAGGCTTTCCACTAGATGTTGGAACAATGCTGCGGGGACTTGCTTCCATTCAGCCACAAGAGCATTAGTGAGGTCGGGCGTTGATGTTGGGTGATTAGGACAAACTCGCTGTCGGCGTGCCAATTCATCCCCAAAGTTATTCGATGGGTTTGAGGTCAGGGCTCTTTGCAGGTCAGGCAAGTTCTTTCACACCAATCTCGACAAACCATTTCTGTATGGACCTCGCTTTGTGCAGAGGGGCATTGTCATGCTGAAACAGGAAAGGGCCTTCCCCACACTGTTGCCACAAAGTTGGAAGCACAGAATCGTCTAGAATGTCATTGTATGCTGTAGCGTTAAGATTTCCCTTCAATGGAACTAAGGGGCCTAGCCCGAACCATGAAAAACAGCCCCAGACCATTATTCCTCCTCCACCAAACTTTACAGTTGGCACTATGCATTTGGGCAGGTAGCATTCTCCTGGCATCTTCCAAACCCAGATTCATCTGTCAGACTGTCAGATGGTGAAGCGTGATTCATCACGCCAGAGAACGCGTTTCAACTGCTCCAGAGTCCAATGGCGGCAAGCTTTACACCACTCCAGCCGACGCTTGGCATTGTGCATGGTGCCCTTAGGCTTGTGTGCGGCTGCTCGGCCATGGAAACCCATTTCATGAAGCTCCCGACGAACAGTTCTTCTGCAAACGTTGCTTCCAGAGGCAATTTGGAACTCGGTAGTGAGTGTTGCAACCGAGGACAGACGATTTTTACGCGCAACAGGCTTCAGCACTCGGCGGTCCCGTTCTGTGAGTTTGTATCACTTCGCGACTGAGACGTTGTTGCTCCTAGATGTTTCCACTTCACAATAACAGCACTTACAGTTGACCGGGGCAGCTCTAGCAGGGCAGAAATTTGACAAACTGACAAACTGAAATTTGTCACTGATCACTTCAGTAAGGCCATTCTACTAACAATGTTTGTCTATGGAAATTGCATGGCTGTGTGCTCAATTGTATACACCTGTCAGCAACGGGTGTGGCTGAAATAGCAGAATCCACTCATTTGAAGGGGTGTCCACATACTTTTGTATATATAGTGTACATAATTTGTTTCGACCGTGGGCTAAATTGGCATGATAATCAGTGATTTTAAGTTTGTATTAGTTAATCATAGTGAAAAATAAAAAGAGTTCTGAATTTCCCGCTGTGTAAACACATGGATTCTCATTGCAAATAGGCTCAGGATAATTCCTGATAAAGTTAGGTAGCTGATATTCAGAGCTTAAATAGCCAAAACGATTAGTCACAGGAATCAGGACTAATAAAGCCAATGCAACTGCCTGTTTTACAAAACGGTAGGCTACCACATAGATGGGCATCCATAAAATTCCATTGCGGGCTGACACTGTAGGCTACACTATTCTATACTGAACAAAAATCTAAACGCAACATGCTCAGTTACAGTTCATATAAGGAAATCAGTCAATTGAAATAAATTCATTAGGCCCTAATCTATGGATTTCATGACTAGGCAGGTGCGCAGCCATGGGCCTGGGAGGGCATAGGCCCACCCACTTGGGAGCCAGGCCGAACCACTGGGGAGCCAGGCCCAGCCAATCAGAATGAGTTTTTCCCTACAAAAGAGCTCTATTACAGACAGAAATACTCCTGAGCACCCCTCCCCCTCTGACGATCCCACATTGAAGAAGCCGGATGTGGAGGTCCTGGGTGGCGTGGTTACACGTGGTCTGCGGTTGTGAGGCTGGTTAGACGTACTACCAAATTCTCTAAAATGACGTTGGAGGTGGCTTATGGTGGAGAAAATTACATTAAATTCTCTGGCAACAGCTCTGGTGGACATTCCTGCAGGCAGCATGCCAATTGCACGCTCCCTCAAGACTTGAGACAGCCATTGTGTTGTGTGACAAAACGGCATATCCCCAGCACAAGGTGCACCTGTGTAATGATCATATTCTTTAATCAGCTTCTTTATATGCCACACCTGTCAGTTGGATGGATTATCTTGACAAAGGATAAAATGCTCACTAACAGGGATGTAAACAAATTTGTGCACAACATTTGAGAGAAATAAGCTTTTTGTGCGTATGGAAAATTTCTGGGATCTTTTATTTCAGCTCATGAAACATGGGATCAGCACTTTACATTTTGTTCAGTATAAAATCCGCCTAGGGTGGCAGAACGGCCAGGACCGGGCCTGCCTGAGAGAATACAGTGCATTCGGAAAGTATTCAGACCCCTTCCCTTTTTCCACATTTTGTTACGTTACAGCCTTATTCTAAGATTGATTAAATAAATACAAATCCTCATCAATCTACACACAATACCCAATAATGACAAAGCGAAAACAGGTTTACATTTTTTTCAACAGAAACACCTTATTTATATAAGTATTCAGACACTTTGCCATGAGACTCGAAACTGAGCTCAGGTGCATCCTGTTTACATTGATCATCCTTGAGATGTTTCTACAACTTGTTTCTACAACTCATAATCTCACCTGTGGTAAATTCAATTGATTGGACATGATTTGGAAAGGCACATGACTATCTATAAAAGGTCGCACAGTTGACAGTGCATGTCAGAGCAAAAACCAAGCCGAGGTCGAAGGAATTGTCCGTAGAACTCCGAGACAGGATTGTGTCGAGGCACAGATCTGGGGAAGGGTACCAAAACATTTCTGCAGCATTGAAGGTCCCCAAGAACACTGTAGCCTCCATCATCCTTAAATGGGAGAAGTTTGGAACCACCAAGACTCTTCCTAGAGCTGGGTGCCCGGCCAGACTGAGCAATCGGGGGAGAAGGGCCTTGGTGGGGTGGCGTGACCAAGAACCCGATGCTCACTCTGACAGAGCTCCACTGTGGAGATGGGAGAACCTTCCAGAAGGACAATCATCTCTGCAGCACTCCACCAATCAGGCCTTTATGGTAGAGTGGCCACACGGAAGCCACTCCTGAGTAAAAGGCACATGACAGCCCGCTTGGAATTTGCTAAAGGCACATAAAGGACTCTCAGACCATGAGAAACAAGATTCTCACTACGAGATATGAAGGAGAGTCTGAGGAGCGGTTTGACGAAAGAGAATTATACTTTTCAATTCACAGTACATCCTTGCTTTACCTTACCTAGCGTTGTGGCTGCCAACGCGACATTCTTGGTCTGCAGCTCAAATTGACCGTAAATATCATAGTAATCACTATCCAGTAAACACAAACTATTCAACAATGACTGAAACTTTTCTTCTAAAACATATTAAATTATTGAATAATGCAACCAAACCATATTAAACTCTTGAATAATGCAACAATTCAGAAGCATGCATGTGCAGACAATTGCTACAGCATGTCTTCATCAAATAACATTAGCTTATCAAAAATGAACGATTAACCCTCTCATACGAATATAAAAGTACAGTAGACCTACCTTACAATATAACAACCAACCAGCCTTCATTTTTATCAATATCATGCAAATCATTACATGTGGTAAAAGCAAATTGTGACTGAAAATGTGGATATAGGTGAATTCACCACGACAAGCTGTTTTATATGGAAGCCCATAACCGCCACCAACATCTTTTCATAAAATGCCTCATGATTTGTCAACGTGCACAATAAATACTTCAGTCTGATCAACTGTAGCCTACTGATAACAACCACAGCTGCAGGTAGCCTAGAGAAGCCCATGTGCTCTGATCACATCGGGGCCTGGGGAAACATAACGCCATGTTTTTATAGCCTAAAATAGGCAAACATTTTTGTGTTCTGAGAAAATGTGAATGTGATCAAATTTAGTTGATATTCACACTTCGGGTGGCTCGGCTACCTAGGCCTTTTTAATCCAAAATGATTGACTGGGGTTACTCAATCAACACAATAGTGATGACATACTGTATGAGTATATTTTTTATTACAGATGCAAAGGCCTACATGATGCAAACCTGCATACAGCTAGCTCAGCCCTGTTAGTTTTTGTCCAACCGCAGTTGTTTCTTTGTCTGTGTAAAGGGTTTTCATGTTTTCATCCTCCCTGGGCCAGGAGTTTTCCAGGGTATTTATTTTTAAACCATATGACCTGATTAGAAAAATAATCTGGTCCCATCCTAGCCAATATAAAACAATGTTTTACAGCTGGTGATTTACTATGTCATACGCTACAACTAGGGTCTGGAGTTGGTTAGGTTAGCCTACTACCAGATCATGTCTCCCGAGTGGTGCAGTGGTCTAAGGCCACTGTGCCACTAGAGATCCTGGTTCGAATCCAGGCTCTGTCGTAGCCGACCGGGAGACCCATGGGGCGGCGCACAATTGGCCCAGCGTCGTCCAGGGTAGGGAATGGCCGGCAGGGATGTAGCTCAGTTGGTAGAGCATGGCATTTGCAACGCCAGGGTTGTGGGTTTCGATTCCAGTATGAAAAAAAAATATATATATATATGTATGCACTCACTAACTGTAAGTCGCTCTGGATAAAAGCGTCTGCTAAATGACTAAAATGTAAATGTAAAAAAAATCAGGAATGGGGATGGGCTTCCATAGCTTTACGTGGCTCAGTGCAGCCGGCAGCTACTGAGTCAATTTCAGAATGTAGCAGGCTGTTACTGCAACTTCAAATAAAAACTCAATAAAACAAGTCTCAAATATTAGGAAAATGTCTTTACATTTCAGCTGTTTCAAAAACATTGCTCTGCTATTAACATTTATATTGTAGGTGTGTTGGCTTAACGAGACAATTCTGTTTACACTGCCCTGCTTCAAGGGGAGCAACTGTCTGGCGAGTGTCGTGAACTACCTCTGGAGGTAGATGTCGAAACGTAGCAAGTACACAAGTTTACATTTAAGTAATATGTGTAACAGACGGTATCTTTATGAAAAGTGTATTAAGTGTGAAGAGGCGCCAAGATTGAGGTAAAGCAGTTCAAATTGGCACGGTTAGAAGTGGCCCAGTGGTAAGAGTATCAATTGTATCAGAGAGATGGGGTTACACAATTTACCTAACCTTTTGACCTTTGTCTAGGGTGCTATCTATCTAGTTAAAAAGGTCAAATGCAGGATAGTCAGCATTAAAAACAGAGTTAATATGACTACTGCTTGTGTTTAAATTACCACTACTCAGTCCCTTTAGTGACTTAGACAGTTGTGTTTACATTGTAATCAACACTTAAACTGAAAAACAGAACTAGAGAGGAAAAACGCTCCCTTCACAGTGAAGTTGGTGTTAACTTCAGCCAAACCCTAAAAAACGAGCATACCTTAGATTCCCAAGCCTAGCAGCACAAAAGGGAATATCATAATCTCACAGTCATACTGATGTTTTAAAAGAGGAGTAGGTGTGTCTGTTATTCACAACATATTACTGGCAAAACAATACGAATGACAGTCTTCAAATGACAATAGGAAACATTGGTCACAGGACGTGAGCGGGGCTGTTCAGTGTGTCTGTGTGTGTGCGGGTGTGTGCGGGTGTGTGAGTGTACAGGAAGGTTTGTGACAGCGGTACTCAGCAAGGTTACAGGAAGAGGAGTGATAAGAGTGGAAACCTTCTAAAGCATTGCGGTTAGCACTCTATCCGTTTCTACTCAGTTTCTATAATTAGTCTACTACATCCTTCAGAGTGTCCAACATTACTAAAGTCGACACGCGTGTAAAAATAGAGGCCATGCCGGACAAGGTTACTCACGCTTTTTTAATGTCCTCCGCCGAAGCGTTTCTCTGGACCCCTAAGATCTGGTAGTATTCTGTCATGGCTGTTTTTCTTTGTGGCTCCTTCTTCTAGCCAACCGTCTTCAGCCGTCGCTCTGCAGAGGGAGCAAAGCACCGTTTAAAAACACACAATGTGGAGGAACTCAAGGAGGAGAAAAGCACAACAAAGTGGGGCCGTGACAGAGGCAGCCATGTGTGACAGCTAAGAAATCTCCCGTCCCTCGAGGCCCAGCGGGGTGAGGATAGAAGAGGGGGGAGGGGATGGAACAGGGTATTTCACAGGGTGGCACAGCTAAACAATGTAATCAACTGCCCTTAAAATAGAGCCCTCTTGAGCGAGAGAGCAAAGGGGGAGTGAGCGAGAAAGAGAGAGAGAGGGGAGCGAGCGAGAGGGAGGGAAGCCGGGGACAAGACTTAAGCTAACATTAGCTCTAATATTACATAATGATGGGGTAGAGTGGATACCCTGGCCTGCCGCTATAAGTAAGAGTGAAAGTGTGATTTACGATTACTTAGGGAAGGACCAATGAAGAACAGCCATAACGCCCAAGTGACCCCCTTTTCATAAGCATGTCTTTACTTATATCAAAGGCGGCCTGGAGCACCAGGCAAAACATATACAGTACTTCCATCCGATACAAGTCTTCCATTTCATCTCTGCTTAATGTGGCCAGTGGGAGGCAGCTTTGAAAAGAGAATAAACTCTAGAATAAGTTGATCTCTATGGGACGTCGTCTTCCCCTGTCAATTTGCAGCCCCAGTAGTCATCTGCATGATCCACCAGACAGTGTTAACATCACTCCACTACCGCACCTTAAACCCCCACTGACACCCCAGTCACACTGTGCACTCTTTATTAACTTTACATATTAACGGTCCAATTAGCACTCAATTAACAATTACAGTATATACAGTGGGGAGAACAAGTATTTGATACACTGCCGATTTTGCAGGTTTTCCTACTTACAAAGTATGTAGAGGTCTGACATTTTTATCATAGGTACACTTCAGCTGTGAGAGACGGAATCTAAAACAAAAATCCAGAAAATCACATTGTATGATTTTTAAGTAATTAATTTGCATTTTATTGCATGACATAAGTATTTGATCACCTACCAACCAGTAAGAATTCCTGCTCTCACACACCTGTTAGTTTTTCTTTAAGAAGCCCTCCTGTTCTCCACTCATTACCTGTATTAACTGCACCTGTTTGAACTCGTTACCTGTATAAAAGACACCTGTCCACACACTCAATCAAACAGACTCCAACCTCTCCACAATGGCCAAGACCAGAGAGCTGTGTAAGGACATCAGGGATAAAATTGTAGACCTGCACAAGGCTGGGATGGGCTACAGGACAATAGGCAAGCAGCTTGGTGAGAAGGCAACAACTGTTGGCGCAATTATTAGAAAATGGAAGAAGTTCAAGATGACGGTCAATCACCCTCGGTCTGGGGCTCCATGCAAGATCTCACCTCGTGGGGCATCAATGATCATGAGGAAGGTGAGGGATCAGCCCAGAACTACACGGCAGGACCTGGTCAATGACCTGAAGAGAGCTGGGACCACAGTCTCAAAGAAAACAATTAGTAACACACTACGCCGTCATGGATTAAAATCCTGCAGCGCACGCAAGGTCCCCCTGCTCAAGCCAGGCCCGTCTGAAGTTTGCCAATGACCATCTGGATGATCCAGAGGAGGAATGGGAGAAGGTCATGTGGTCTGATGAGACAAAAATAGAGCTTTTTGGTCTAAACTCCACTCGCCGTGTTTGGAGGAAGAAGAAGGATGAGTAAAACCCCAAGAACACCATCCCAACCGTGAAGCATGGAGGTGGAAACATCATTCTTTGGGGATGCTTTTCTGCAAAGGGGACAGGATGACTGTACCGTATTGAGGGGAGGATGGATGGGGCCATGTATCGTGAGATCTTGGCCAACAACCTCCTTCCCTCAGTAAGAGCATTGAAGATGGGTCGTGGCAGGGTCTTCCAGCATGACAATGACCCGAAACACACAGCCAGGGCAACTAAGGAGTGGCTCCGTCAGAAGCATCTCAAGGTCCTGGAGTGGCCTAGCCAGTCTCCAGACCTGAACCCAATAGAAAATCTTTGGAGGGAGCTGAAAGTCCGTATTGCCCAGCGACAGCCCCGAAACCTGAAGGATCTGGAGAAGGTCTGTATGGAGGAGTGGGCCAAAATCCCTGCTGCATGTGTGTGCAAACCTGGTCAAGACCTACAGGAAACGTATGATCTCTGTAATTGCAAACAAAGGTTTCTGTACCAAATATTAAGTTCTGCTTTTCTGATGTATCAAATACTTATGTCATGCAATAAAATGCAAATTAATTACTTAAAAATCATACAATGTGATTTTCTGGATTTTTGTTTTAGATTCCGTCTCTCACAGTTGAACTGTACCTATGATAAAAATTACAGACCTCTACATGCTTTGTAAGTAGGAAAACCTGCAAAATCGGCAGTGTATCAAATACTTGTTCTCCCCACTGTATCTATTACATCAAAATTAATAAAATCCTCCTTAAAACAGGTTGATTCCATACAAAAACAGTGTGTGTGTCTGACCACTTTCCAAGCATGAGCAATTATAGCATTAGGGAGAGATCGAAATTTACTGGGGGGGTGGTCCAAAATAGTGGAAGGTTGTCAAACTTATTTTTTTTGCTTTGGGGAGGGTTGTGTGGTTATTTTATTGGGCACAGAGGAGGGTAGTGCATTTTTTCCCCTGGTTTACATTTGCTCTTTTGTAGGTTTTACTATATAATTTCTTCCACCCTAGCCAAATTTCCTTGTGCGCTTGCATGCAGTGATGCCAATTTAGCAATTTTGTTGCTAGATTTAGCAACGTTTCAGACTACCCTGGCAACATTTTTTTCAAACAGCACCAAGCAACAAATTTAGCTACTTTTAAAAATTGATTTGGAACTTTTAGCAACTTTTGAAAAGTGACTCAAATGCTAAAATGCACGCATTTCCCCTCTAAATGACACCAAAACGATTTTCTCAGTCACACACTCAGTCACAACACACGTGCCTGGCTGCAAAAGTGCATTGTGAGTGACGTCAGCAGCAGGCGCTCAGCTCGTGCACAGGCCAGCCAAGCAGCACAATAACCTGGAGAGAGCTGGAGAGAGATGCCTAGCGCACACATCATTATTTGAGTTAAGTTGCTTGTTCAATAAGATGGCATATATACCTTGTTATTAGCTTGTACTTACACTTGTTGATCAGTTAGGTAGCATGTTAACTAACTAACAATACACTGCTTAAAACTATAATTGTTCAGAATGTGTAGGTTTACTAGTTAATAAGAAAATAAATCAAATGTAATTGTTCAGTAATGTGTCATGTGTAATTGTTCATTAATTCAATGTGTTGTGTTTTTTTTAATTATATCTGATCATATAAAATGTGTTGTGTTTATATTATTTTTACAAATACAAATGTGATAATAAACAAACAAATCTAAACTAACAAATGTCAAATCATATTTGTCGCCGAGATGGCCAGTCAATTTGAGTAACGTTATTGTGTATTCTACGTAATGACGCAGTTTTACGTTATTACGGAATGACGTCATCACGCAATGACATCACAACGTAATTTAGCAACAAATCGACCTGCCTCTAGCAACTTCCCCAAAATTAGTTGGCAACACTGCTTGCATGTACCTCCCCTATATCAAGGTGTTTTGGTACTTCCCTTATGCACTATGCTTTTCTGTGTACTATACCACAGATCAGTATAATATACCAGTGTAACAGTATATCCAGCCCTCTATCCACCATTCATAGTGACAATAGTGGTAGGTGGATCGTTTGTCCAGATCGGCAATAAGCTAACTAGCATCATACCACACATAAAAGCATTCAAAGCTGCATCAATTTTCAATATGAATCCACAACAATAAATAGGAATAGCTGATAGGCAGCAGAGAGGCCAGGTGCATCATTGCGCATGAAAGAATAGTGAAGACATGAGACAAAAATATCCCCTATTGATTTTGTTTAGGGACAATACAATGATCTTACCTAGACTAGCCTACAACACCACAATGCAATGAATAATTGCATTATTGTTTTCAAGTGAGTACAAAATTCTACTCTAGGCTGCAGTGAAAATGTCATTTTCAATAATAGCGCAAAAGTCCTGTGATTTTAATGTTTCATTTGATTTGGATCAGTTGTCGGTTTACTCGACAGTTTATAAAAGTCTAGAAAGACACCGTAGCAGGCCAGTCTGGCTGTATTTTTACTTCTGATACAGAGATGAGCTGTCTGTTGCAGATCATCATTCTCAGAAGTCGTCCTATAATAATGTAGCTACATATGCTCCCGGCAGGCCCAGTTATTCAGGAAAGCTTAACACGGGCTCTGCCTCCTCTCCAATTCGAGTGGCTATTTCTCGCACGCCTAAAACCTAACGCTTCAATATAGCCTACATATTTATAAATTAACTTTTAACATGTATACTGAACAAAAATATAAATGGAACATGTAACAATTTCAATGTTTTTACTGAGTTACAGTTCATATAAGGAAATCAGTCAATTGAAATAAATGCATTAGGCCCTAATCTATGGATTTCACATGACTGGGAATACAGATATGCATCTGTTGGTCACAGATATCTTTTTTTAAGTAGGGGCGTGGATCAGAAAACCAATCAATATCTGGTGTGACCACAATTTGCCTCATGCATGGCAACATCTTCTTCGCATAGAGTTGATCAGGCGGTACAGTTGAAACCGGGATTCATCCATGAAGAGCACACTTCTCCAGCATGCCAGTGGCCATCGAAGGTGAGCATTTGCCCACTGAAGTCGGTTACGACGCCGAACTGCAATCAGGTCATGACCCTGGTGAGGACGACGAGCACACAGATGAGCTTCCCTGAGATGGTTTCTGATTAAGGTGAAGAAGCCGGATGTGGAGGTCCTGGGCTGGCATGGTTACACGTTGTCTGCGGTTGTGAGGCCAGTTGTACGTACTGCCAAATTCTCTAAAACAACGTTGGAGGCAGCTTATGGTAGAGAAATGAACATTGCATTCTCTGGCAACAGCTCTGGTGGACATTCCTGCAGTCAGCATGCCAATTGCATGCTACCTCAAAAAAAATTACATCTGTGGCATTGTGTTGTGTGACAAAACTGCACACTTTAGAGTGGCGTTTTGTTGTCCCCAGCACAAGGTACACCTGTGTAATGATCATGCTGTTTAATCAGCTTCTTGATATGCCACACCTGTCAGGTGGATGGATTATCATGGCATTGGAGAAATGCTCACTAACAGGGATGTAAACAAATTTGTGCACAAAATTTGAGAGAAATAAGCTTTTTGTGCGAATGGAACATTTCTGGGATATTTTATTTAAGCTCATGAAACATGAGACCGACACTTTACATGTTACGTTTAGATTTTCTTTTCAGTGTAGCAGCATAGATGAGATATCTCATAGAATGTATAGAGCATACAACGTATACCTAGTGGGCGTATATAGGGCACCTAGTGGGCGTTTATAGGGCCCCTAGTGGGCATATAGTGGGCGCTACAGGGGGTATAGGTAGGGGAACATATAGAGCAAGAGCTGTGTTTATCAAGTGTCTCAGAGTTGTCTTTAGATCACAATGAATAAGATGACATACACAGGGGGGACCTGATGCTAGATCAGCACTCCTACTCTGAAATGTATGATACATACGGCCCCTGATCAAACAGGAGATCCTTCACACAACCCAGGGTGAAATCTGCCTGATTTCATTACTGTGGCCTCACATTGGTCAACACTTAATGAAACATCCATGACTAAGTAGCAGTCATAACGTGACTAGGTCTCTGCCTAAGGTCTGGTATTCCCGGTTTATTTGGAAATCACATCAGATGTTTGAAAGAGTACAAATGGAGCATTGTGAAACCAAAAAGTTGAGAGAAAGAGAGCGAGCGAGCGAGCAAGAGAGAGAGATCCAATACCCCAGTCATCAAAACAGGACACGCCCTATTGAGCAAGATTACCAGGTAAAAAGTCAATAGCTCAAGGTGAATACCTACCGATAGCCATGTGGCTGTTCAGCAGATACAATGTACTAACTGAGAGAGCCATCTTTTCAATGGTGAGTCTTTTGTTAGGGTTTCTATGTAGCCCAATGGAAGTCCCTTAGACAGCAGATCTCAATGGTAGACGGACACAGAGCAGTGAGGGCAGACCTGAGGTACAGCGCTATGCTCTCGAGTTAAAGTCCTAAATGACACCCTATTCACTATAGTGCACTACTTTTAACCATGGGCTCTGGTCAAAAGTAGTGCACTATATAGGGAATAGGATGCCATTTAGGACTGAGCCTTGAGTACCTTACTGTAGCAGTTAGTCTGTGTCACATACAGTACCAGTCAAAAGTATGGACACACCTACTCATTCAAGGGTTTTTCTTTATTTTTACTATTTTCTACATTGTAGAATAATAGTGAAGACATCAAAACTATGAAATAACACATATGGAATCATGTAGTAACCAAAAACGTGTTAAACACATACAAATATATTTTATATTTGAGATTCTTCAAATAGCCACCCTTTGCCTTGATGACAGCTTTGCACACTCTTGGCGTTCTCTCAACTAGCTTCACCTGGAATGCTTTTCCAACGGTCTTGAAGGAGTTCCCACATATGCTGAGCAGTTGTTGGCTGCTTTTCCTTCACTCTGCCGTCCGACTCATCCCAAACTATCTCAATTGGGTTGAGGTCAGGGGATTGTGGAGGCCAGGTCATCTGATGCAGCACTCCATCACTCTCCTTCTTGTAAAATAGCCCTTACACAGCCTGGAGGTGTGTTGGGTCATTGTCCTGTTGAAAAAAAAATGATAGTCCCACTAAGCCCAAACCAGATGGGATGGCGTATCGCTGCAGAATGCTGTGGTAGCCATGCTGGTTAAGTGTACCTTGAATTCTAAATAAATAATAGACAGTGTCACCAGCAAACCACCCCCACACCATAACATCTCCTCCTCCATGCTTTACGATGGGAACTACACTTGCGGAGATCATCCGTTCACCCACACCGCGTCTCACAAAGACACTGCGGTTGGAACCAAAAATCTCCAATTTGGACTCCAGACAAAAGGACACATTTCAACCGGTCTAATGTCCATTGCTCGTGTTTCTTGGCCCAAGCAGGTCTCTTCTTATAATTAGTGTCCTTTAGTAGTGGTTTCTTTGCAGCAATTCGACCATGAAGGCCTGATTCACACGGTCCCCTCTGAACAGTTGATGTTGAGATGTGTCTGTGACTTGAACTCTGTGGAGCATTTATTTGGGCTGCAATTTCTGAGGCTGGTAACTCTAATGAACTTATCCTCTGCAGCAGAGGTAACTCTGGGTCTTCCATTCCTGTGGTGGTCCTCATGAGATCCAGTTTCATCATAGCGCTTGATGGTTATTGCGACTGCACTTGAAGAAACTTTCAAAGTCCTTGAGGTTTTCCGTATTGACTGACGTTCATGTCTTTCAGTAATGATGGACTGTCATTTCTATTTGCTTATTTGAGCTGTTCTTGCCATAATATGGACTTGGTCTTTTACCAAATAGGGCTATCTTCTGTATACCCCCCCGATCTTGTCACAACACAACTGACTGGCTCAAACGCATTAAGAAGGAAATAAATTCCACAAATTAACTTTAGAAGGCACACCTGTTAATTGAAATGCATTCCAGGTGACTACCTCATGAAGCTGGTTGAGAGAATGCCAAGAGTGTGCAAAGCTGTCATCAAGCCAAATGGTGGCTATTTGAAGAATCTCAAATATAAAATATATTTTGATTTGTTTAACACTTTTTTGGTTACTACATGATTCCATATGTGTTAATTCATAGTTTTGATGTCTTCACTATTATTCTACAATGTAAAAAATAGTAAAAATAAAGAAAAACCCTTGAATGAGTAGGTGTGTCCAAACTTTCGACTGGTAGTGTATGAAAAATAATTAACTAATAGTCGCTGTCATACGATCGATACTCAATCATAAAATGTTGTTATTCCAAAAGCTATGAACCTGCCAAGTGTTAAATCCTGGCTGAAAGAGAGAGAGAGAGGAGAGAAAGAGAGAGACAGACTGCATTTACACAGGCAGGCCAATTATTGTATTTTTTTCACTAATTGGTCTTTTGACCAATCAGATCAGCTCTGAAAAAGATCTGATGTGAAAGGATCTGATGCGACTTGACAAAAGACCAATTAGTGGAAAAAATATCAGAATTGGGCTGCCTGTGTAAACGCAGCCAGAGAGACAGATCTGTTTACAGATTAATCTACAGTGGGAGAATCTCTCTGCTGTTTACGATGGCCTACAAATGCCTTAAAACACAAACTTGACTTGTCTTACACTACCTGACATAGCTTACAGTAGATACACAAACCAGGTAAACAGACTACAAACACCATTACTCCACACCACACTAATTATGGGTCAAATCAGCCTTGTCCTCAACTAAACCGGAAACCGTTGGGCACCCCAAGTTCTCCAAAGACAGACGGAGAAAATATGACCAACGAAAGTCCTAGACATGTTCAAAGATAATAGCCATGTCAACTATATCAAACATACTTACCAAAGATAGAAAAACATCATAAACATTCGAGCCCCAGCCCAGATTTAAAACAAACTGATACATGAATGATATTAGTCAAGTAATATATTTTTAACCACAAACAAACTGGTAAACAAATCAACTTTGTAGAGCAATCAGTTACCAGTTACACTGGGAGTCCTGTTGTATCCTGTTTGTTTGCTATTAATAACCTCTGTGCCCTTTTCTGCTCTGTTAGTGTGTGTGAGCTGGGAGTGTGTGTTTTTTTTTGGGGGGGTTGGGAACGGACAGATGATGCCTCATGCCCTTCCTGGTTGGCACGGTGATGGTAAACCTCTGGCAGGCCTGGTCAGTGTTGCTGTCCCAGAGCAGGGGACACACTCTTCTCTTCATCCATCACTTTCTCTCTCCTTTATCATTTTCCTTCACTTGCTCTGTCCTTTCCCTCTTGTTTTTCCTTCCTTCCTCCTCTCTCGCACCCTTCCAATAGAACTAGATTATGAATAAGTGTCATGCTCAAGAGACACATACAGATGAGAGCAGGACCCATGTTAATAAAATGTCTCAGAATGGGACTGCTGATCTAGGATCAGTCTTGGCTTTTAGATCATGGTGAATAAGATAGCATGGACAGGGGGGAAACTGATCCAAGATCAGCACTCCTACTCTGATACGCTTCATAAATACGGGTCCTGGCCACTGACCCATCTCATGACTCTTTGACTCTTTCTTTTTCTCAACAATCTCAATGTCTTGACTCAAGGCACACGTACTGTAAATCTCCCTCATCCCTCATGATTAGACTACTGTCTGTGTTTGACAGCTACCTGTGGCCCTGTGAGTGTGTGCACGCGCGTCCGAGCACTGAATGTGGGTCAATCAATCCCACAATGCCTCAGTGCATCAAATCCCTACTCAATGCAATGATCGATGCCATTTATTCTAGGTCTGTCCCGTTATACACTACAGTACTGAATAGTTACAGTGGCCAGGCATAGAGCTAGACTGCTGGCTAATGGACAGGAAATTCAGGTCATCACGACCAATTACGGTTTGGCATTGTTAGAGAGAGGGCAAAACAAACATGCCATGTTATTAGATGAATGGCCAAACAGTTGAGTTATAATAATGTCTAGGTCATCACTTTATGACCTTTTTAGTCAAATGTAACAATCCTACATTAAAGACGTAATCAGCAGTAGGAGGAAACGGCGCCACTGGCCGCCCCACCACCGTTGCTATTGTTTTTGTTGCTGAGCTGAGGATCGTCACGCAGCATGGTAAAAAAAAAAAAAAGGCCGTACATATTGTGCTCTTATATCGCGCATGAGATGATGTCCGAGTGGTTCTTGGTTGCCGAGTTTAGGTCCAATGCATCAGTCTGTACCATCTATTTACAATCTCTATTATCCATCTATGCAGAGTAGTGTTGAGGCTATACAGTATTTGTTTATAATTACATCGTTTACAAACAATGGGGGTAAAGAAAGCTTATATTTTGGGTTCTGTTGGGGTAGGACAGTTGAAAAAAGCTCATGAGGCATTTATAAATGACATTCTTCAAGAATCAATTAGATATATATAGATATAAATAAATACATACAAAATCCCAAAAATTGAGTTGTTTGATGGGGTCGAGGTCAGGGCTCTGTCAAGTTCTTCCACACCGATCTCGACAAACCATTTCTGTATGGACCTCGCTTTGTGCCCGGGGGCATTGTCATGCTGATACAGGAAAGGGCCTTCCCCAAACTGTTGCAAGCACAGAATCGTCTAGAATGTTATTGTATGCTGTAGCGTTAAGATTTCCCTTCACTGGAACTAAGGGGCCTAGACCGAACCATGAAAAACAGCCCCAGACCATTGTTCCTCCTCCACCAAACTTTACAGTTGACACTATACATTCGGGCAGGTAGTGTTCTCCTGGCGTCCGCCAAACGCAGATTCGTCCGTTGGACTGCCAGATTGTGAAGCGTGATTCATCACTCCAGAGAACACGTTTCCGTTGCGCCAGAGTCCAATGGTGGCGAGATTAACACCACTCCAGCCGATGCTTGGCATTGCGCATGGTGATTTTAGGCTTGTGTGTGGCTGCTCGGCCATGGAAACCTATTTCATGAAGCTCCCGACGAACAGCTCGTGTTGACGTTGCTTCCAGAGGCAGTTTGGAACTCGGTAGTGAGTGTTGCAACCGAGGACAAGCGATTTTTACGCGCTACACGCTTCAGCACTCGGCGGTCGAGTTCTGTGGCCTACCACTTCGTGGCTGAGCCGTTGTTGCTCCTAGACATTTCCACTTCACAATAACAGCACTTACAGTTGACCAGGGCAGCTCTAGCATGGCAGAAATGTGACAAACTGACTTGTTGGAAAGGTGGCATCCTATGACGGTGCCACGTTGTAAGTCACTGAGCTCTTCATTCTACTGCCAATGTTTGTCTATGGAGATTGCATGGCTGTGTGCTCGATTTTATACACCTGTCAGCAACGGGTGTGGCTGAAATAGCCGAATCCACTAATTTGAAGGGGTGTCCACATACTTACACACACAGTGGGGAGAACAAGTATTTGATACATTTACATTTACGTCATTTAGCAGACGCTCTTATCCAGAGCGACTTACAGTTAGTGCATACATTATTTAATTTTTTCATACTGGCCCCCCGTGGGAATCGAACCCACAACCCTGGCATTGCAAACACCATGCTCTACCAACTGAGCTACCTCCCTGCCGGCCATTCCCTCCCCTACCCTGGACGACGCTGGGCCAAATTGGTCTCCCGGTTGCGGCCGGCTACGACAGAGCCTGGATTCGAACCAGGATCTCTAGTGGCACAGCTAGCACTGCGATGCAGTGCCTTAGACCACTGCGCCACTCGGGTGATACACTGCCGATTTTGCAGGTTTTCCTACTTACAAAGCATGTAGAGGTCTGTAATTTTTATCATAGGTACACTTCAACTATGAGAGGCGGAATCTAAAACAAAAATCCAGAAAATCACATTGTATGATTTTTAAGTAATTAATTTGCATTTTATTGCATTTTACAGACCTCTACATATTTTGTAAGTAGGAAAACCTGCAAAATCGGCAGTGTATCAAATACTTGTTCTCTCCACTGTGTGTGTGTGTGTATATATACAGTGAGCTCCATAATTCATTGGACAGTGACCATTGTTTTGTTATTTTGGTTCTGTACTCTAGCACTTTGAGTTTGAAAGGATACAATGACAATGAGCGTGAAGTGCAGACTGTCAGCTTTAATTTGAGGGTATTTTCATACATATCGGATGAACCGTTTAGAAATGACAGCACCTTTTGTACATGGTCCCCCCATTTTAAGGTACTACAAGTATTTGTTAAATTGGCTTCACAGATGTGTGTCGTTAGGCAGGTGTATTCATTTGTGTCGTTAGTGAATGCAGGAGAGCTGTTGATGAATAGTAATGATTCTAGACGTTGCTATTGCCTTTGGAGGTTGTTATTGGGGTGTGACAACATGAGGAAGACAGCAGTGTCGATGCAAATGAAGTTGGCCGTCAAAAGGCTCAGAAATGAAAATCAATCATTCAGGAACATTGCAAAAACCCTGGCCATGCCCAAGTCAACAGTTTTGTTCATCATTAACAAGAAAAAAACAACCGGTGAACTCAATTATGTCAAAAGACCCGGTAGACAGAGGAAGACCACTGTAGTGGATGACCGGAGAATACTCTCTATGGTGAAGAAAAAACCCCTGATAACAGCCCAACAGATCAAAAAACACTCTCCTGGATGCAGGTGTAGATGTGTCAAAGTCTACCATACGCAGAAGACTACACCAGCAGGACTACAGAGGGTACACTACAAGATGCAAACCACTGATAAGCCTGAAGAACAGAAAGGCAAGATTACAGTTTGCTAAAAAGCACCTAAAAAGAACCCCAAGAGTTCTGGAAAAAAATATTGTGGACAGATGAGACAAAGATTAACATGTACCAGAGTGATGGAAAGACAAAAGTGTGGAGAAAAAAAGAAATGCCCATGATCCAAAGCATACCACCTCATCCATGAAACATGGTGGAGGGGTGTTATGGCTTGGGCCTGTATGGCTGCCAGTGGAACAGGCTCACTTGTCTTCATCGATGATGTGACTGCAGACAGAAGTAGAACAATGAATTCTGAAGTCTATAGAAATATTTTATCTGCTCAGATAAAACCAAATGCCTCCAAACTCATTGGACGGCACTTAATCACGCAACAAGACAATGACCCTAAACATACTGCTAGAGCAACAAAGGGGTTTTTGATGGCCAAAAGTGGAAAAACCTTGACTGGCCGAGTCAATCACCAGATCTGAATCCAATTGAACATGCATTTTACATGCTGAAGAGGAGACTTAAGGCAATAAGTCCCCGAAACAAGCAGGAACTGAAGATGGCTGCAGTACAGGCCTGGCAGAGCATCACCAGGGAAGATACCCAGCGTCTGGTGATGGCGATGCATCGCAGACTTCAAGCAGTCATTGCATGCAAAGGATATGCGACAAATATTAACAATGATTACTTTATTCTACATTATGTTAAACTGTCCAATGATTTTTGATGCCCGAAAATGGGGGGGACCATGTACAAAAGCTTCTATAATTCGTAAACGGTTCATCCGATATGTACGAAAATACCCTCAAATTAAAGCTGACAGTCTGCACTTCACCCTCATTGTCATTGTATCCTTTCAAACTCAAAGTGCTAGAGTACAGAACCAAAATAACAAAAAAATGGTCACTGTCCAATGAATTATGGAGCTCACTGTATATATATATATATATATATATATATATATATACACACACACATACACACACATACACACACACTACTGTTCAAAGGTTAGGGGTCACAAGGGTTTGAAAGTGTCTGTGGTTTTATTTACTTACTACTTTGGTAGTTTAAGTAATAACCAAATGAATAAAATGTAATGATAATTATCACAGAGTGAGTGATAAGAGGAGGGAATGTGATGGAATTTTTTTTTTGCTTTTTTAATAACCTATTTCTGTGTTCATGCAAGTGACTGATTGAACGTGCTTGGAAGGAATCCTCACTATCAGTATAAGCAATTTGGCAGTACGCCCAGAACATTGTTTTGAGAATCGAAAGGTATCTCAGTTTCAAGGTCCCAGATTTGAAGAGAAGAAACCTTGTGAGGTATTGGTCAGTCACGCGCTGTTGCTACCACCTGTAAACACACAGTCCAGTTCAAAGTGAATGATTGCAGGCCCGTGTAGGTAGCTGAATTTGTTGCTAGAATCTTTTACCAATAAAAGTCGCTGGAGGGGTCTGAAAACTCACTAAATATGGTTGGCAACACTGCCGTGTGGCAAATGGCTTATTTGAATATAGGCCTACTGTAGCTTTGATTGGCTATGGAGCACCGGTCTTTGTAGACTCAAGTCCTGGACAAAACAGATGTTTTTATTAGGTTTTATTTACTGCAGTGTATGTCTATTAATTGCCAAACGCATGGCCGCTTTCCCACTTTTCACAAACGCTTTACTCTGCATCATACCCAAACATTCTATGAATGTATGAAAACGTGTAAATGACCATATCTAAGTAGTCGCTTGTCAGAAAATATAAAAAAATGGGTGTATATGAACAGATTTTAATAAGACTTCATGTTGCTAAAACGCTCTAAGTTCCCCTTTAAAGGTGCATTCAAATGGTGCAGGAAAGGTACCATTGCATTCTCATTCCAGCTGGTTGCCAGGGTAACTACTGTAACTGGGTTGTGTGAGTGACAGCTGAGGTGCAGAGGTTAGGTTGAGGGGGGTTATTAGTGTGAACAGACGCAGACAAGGTACCTAGCCTCAGAGCCTACCCTGTTAGAAGTGGAGAAGACACATACTGAAGGTGTTTGCTCTCAGTGTGTAAGCAAGCCGAGCAGACTGAGTTCAAACAAACATGTTCAGTTTGTTAGGCATTAGTCTCTCATGAAAGACAAAACATTAAAATGTTAGGTTACATCTGTCGGCAGGCTGTGGGATAGGGATTATGAGAAACAATTCTACCGGGGGTATTTGGCCCATAGACTTGCAGGGGGGAGGCGCTACCCCAGAACTTAATCGAGCACTCTTGCGAGATTCAATTCTGGGTTACCGAGACTAAAACAAACATTTTCCATTTGTTAGGCATTGTACTGTATTTGAATACAATATTTGATGAAAGCAACTAAAATATCTTTCATGGGGATTCATGAAAACTAGAAAAACAAGTGAGCACACAAGGGTGCAAGGATGTTAAATCTTCCCAGACGGTTTGATTCAATTGCCAAATTCAACTCTGGTAAAATGAGAACAAATAGTTCAAGTTTGGACATATACCCATGGGGCCAGCATAATATCTCACGTCAAACGATGGCGTGCGTCCACACAACTTTTCCAGACAGTTTATAACTATTGTGCGCTCATAAAATCTATTTGACTGGATACACTACAGACTACTATCTAGAGTCCATAGTATTGATGGCCCCATACACACTCAGTTTATAAAACTGACATAGAACGCATTTGACAAAACAGTTGTGATAGAACTGAGCATTTGTCTGCACAAAAATGTTATACACAGCTGTTGTGGAGACAACATTTTTGTGCATACAAACTCTGTTGCATCACAAGATTTTCAGTTGTATCATAACCATTGTGTCAAATGTGTTGTACAACCCGAGTGAGTACGGGCCAGTATGAAGAAGTCAGACCTCATCAGTAATGCCTTTATAAAGGAAAGGCAGAGTCAGTAGAAGTAGCCTACTCTAACAGAGGTTCCTATCGCCCGGGCAGGTTCTAAAATATGATGACTCACTTCTTTGCCAACTAGTGAAAACAAAGTTAGAGCCAGGGATAAGGGTGAAGTGAGCCAGCCACTAGAATTAGGGAGGAGTACTATCATTAGCTCTTCCTAAAAACTCTTTGCCTACCTTTGTGTAAAATGCATGGGGAAAAGGCTAGCGAACTTGTTTTAGATTTGTCTGTGATGGTAAGAATCGGGTGTAGTAGTTTGGGGGATGCATATAACTACATACAGTATCAGACATTCAAGTTAATTCATGCATAACTTCAGTATGTAGGCTACATGTAAGATAACTTGTTTTCATAACTGGCATCTAGTGAGAATGTGGTTTCTGTGACATAGGGAACAACACAGTGTGCATTCAATCCCCAGATTAGTGGCACCATGCTGTAAAGTAATTGTGAGCCCACTGGAATTCAGGCATCCTATTGGACTCCTGTCCTCTGCTGGACAGAGGTGGCCCCTTGTCACTGGTTCACTTTTAAAAAGGGGCAATATGGGATTGGTACATCCATTTTTTGATTTAGCCATTGATTCTTGAAGAACTTATAAATGCCTTATGAGCTTAGTTCAACTGTTTTATCCCACCAGAATGCAAAATATAAATGTATTTTACACCATTGTTAGTAAACACTGTATATATTGTTTTATTTTGCTGACAGTATTTTTCAGTGACAACAGGATTCTGGCAGCCTTCTGTTACAAACAGGTTTTTGGACCATGCTAGATAACTAATTAGCACTGGTAGTCCCTCTGTCATTCATCTGTTTTGCTAAACACATGCTGTAACATGGAGATATGGCCATGTGGGAACACTAACCCTAACCCTAAAAAGGTGTGTATCAACTTAACCTTTTGTTTTTTTACTATTATTATTATTATTATTATTATTATTATTATTATTATTATTATTATTATTATTTCTCACTGATATGAAAGATAAGGTCTTCATGCTTCCAACCCATATGGCAAGTGATGCTGTTATCAGGGCTCTTAACAAAGCTCCCCCTTACAGAAGAAGCCTTCCTCCAATGACTCTTATGTGTAATTTAATGGAACAGATTCATGATCAAGGGCTAGGTACCTATACATAGATCAAAATGTATGCACTCACTAACTGTAAGTGGCTCTGGATAAGAGCGTCTGCTAAATGACTAAAATGTAAATGTAAATGTAAAAGCAATAACTAATATGACACCCACTGAAACAATATTATATACCTCTGATGTTCATTTGAGCTGAATGAAGGGCTTCAAAAATGCAGCTGCAACAGAATACAGTCAAGTGACAGAGGCTCTCCAACGCAAGGTTGCGACATTGAAACACTTAGGTCAGTGTTTCCCAACTCCGGTCCTCGAGTACCCCAAGTACATATTTTTGTTGTGGCCCCGGACAAGGACACCTGATTGTACTTGTCAACTAATCATCAAGCCCTTGACTGGTTGAATTAGGTGTTTTTGTCTGGGACTACAACAAAAATGTGTGCTGTTCGGGATATTCGAGGACCGGAATTGGAAACACCTGTCTACGTGGGCTCGCGACGCTGACAGGAGCGAGATTCCACCGCGGATTTGAACCCTGACACAATTGCTGCGTTCACGACAACTGGAAACTCGGACTTAAAACGAGCTCCGACCTAGAAAAAACGTTTGAATGGTCATCCAACTCGGAATTCAAACTCCGATCTCGGGTATCTTTCTAGAGCTCCGACTTTCCCGACCTGAAGATCACTGACGTCATGAGTTGACCTCGTTTTGTTCACCGAGAACCCAAATTAACCATCACCAGCGATAATATTAGCATCCAAAAAGTAGAGAAAGAAAAGAGAGAAAATGCGCTCACCTTCCACCCCAGCTGAAGAAATGTCCCCGTGCCTTCGTTTACTGACCTATGTGAATTCCAATCCACTGGGCTTTGTTTTTACAGATCCGTCTATGGTTGGAAACTGTGCGTCTTCGGAAATTCAGCTCGTGCTTAGGCTACCTCGTCAGTGTTTGAACTGAGCAGCGCTTTCTCAGATGTCATACACACATGGATAGTCTTGTGAACTCTGACTGTAAAACACCCGTATGCCTGTAGGAGCTGTTCAATGGAGGCGCTCGGAGCACGTGTGAACCACTGTCACTTCCTGCATTAGAGAAAGAAGGGTTGGAAACAGTTGTGAATTTGTTAATGTTATGGAAATTGCCAATTTGCACGAAGGGTCATTGACATTACTCAACACCGTTTGGCGTTTCAATGCCAGAAGTGTATGAAGGAATGCGAAAGTATTGGAAAGGTTATAGTCAATTCTATCATGCAAGTTCACGCCATCTGCTGAGCAAACGTAGCCTGATGTAGTACACAAATTGTGTTATTATAATCTCATTCAATGGCATAGAATAAGTAATGGTTTTCTAAACTTCTAAGAACTGAAAAATTCCATATGAACTTGGCCTGGCTATTTGGATAGATCTAAAGGTCATGCTTAGTCTTATTTTTTTCCAGTGAATTCATTAAATGGTTTTAATTAGGCCTAAAATGCATCTGTGTCCGGGAAAACAGCCCTATTATGTCTAACAATGTTATTCTTCATATTATAAACTGGGTGGTTCGAGCCCTGAATGCTGATTGGCTGACAGCCAGACCGTATGACAAAACATTTATTTTTACTGTTGTTATTACGTTGGTAATCAGTTTATAATAGCAATAAGGCACTTCGGGAGTTTGTGGTATATGCCAAGGCTAAGGGTTGTATCCAGGCACTCCGCTTTGCTTCGTGCATAAGAACAGCCCTTAGCCGTTGTACATTGGCCATATACCACACCCCCTCAGGCCTTATTGCTTAAATAGAGAATTGAGCATCAAAACCTGGAACAATTTGCCTAAACAAATGAATAACCATATAGGCCTAATAATCATAACTGCTTAAAACCACTGACAGTAAAAACGTGGAAGTGGCTCAAAAACTTGTGTGGGTTAAATGGAAATGTACACAAATCAAAGCCGAGGAATGCGAGACACTCCCGCCGTCGTGCCTGGGCTAGTTTAACCATGACGCAACATCACATCATAAACAGAGCATTATGGTGGAGTTTTATGCAAATATGGTGACTCTGTCATTGATAGGATATTGTTCTTTTAATTTGATCAAACATCACTATTTATTTATAAATAGAAGGAAATAGTGAATTGTATTGCAGTTACTTTTAAGCATTTTTCTTTTCAGCGTCAACCAGTGTAAACTAGGCCTACCTATCAATCAGTGTGCTCATCTCTTTTCCTTCAGGTGCATCAATTGACCACACGATGGCGCTCGTGTTCAATAAACCAGAAAGCCTCCAGAGGCGTTTTTTTATGTGAATTTTTGCTGAGGTCAGATATGGGGCTGAGAGAGATCTGAGCTCAAAGGGACATTTCACTCATAAATGAAAGTTTGTCCGATGTTTTCAGACCTCAAAAGTAGTATAATGTCAAAATGAAACCAGGTCCCACTTGTCGTGGTTGTGTAGATCCAGCAATATGCTTCCATCCCAAATAAATTGAAAAGATAAGTACCATCTAATCTCCTGGTTTTATTTGGTGCTTATCTTTTCCATTAATTTGGGGTGGAGGCATATAGCTGGATCAACACAGCCAGTGTTGTTGGATGTGATTTAATCTTGACATTAGACTACTTTAAATCAGCTATCAACAGTGGTGGAAAAAGTACCCAATTGTCATGAGTAAAAGTAAAGATACCTTAAAAGAAAATGACTCAAGTAAAAGTAAGTCCCCCAGTAAAATTATACTTAAGTAAAAGTCTAAAAGTATTTGTTTTAAAATATACTTAAGTGTCAAAAGTAAATGTAATTACTAAAATATACTTAAGTATCAAAAGTAAAAGTAAAAGTATAAATCATTTCAAATTCCTTATATTAAGCAAACCAGACAGCAACATTTTCTTGTTTTTTAAATTTACGGATACCAGAGGCATACTCCAACATTCAGACATAATTTACAAACAAAGCACGTGTGTTTAGTGAGTCCGCCAGATCATAGGCAGTAGGGATGACCAGGGATGTTCTGTTGATAAGTGCGTGAATATGACAATTTTCCTGTCCTGCTAAGCATTCAAAATGTAAGGAGTAAAAAGTATGGAATGTAGTGAAGTAAAAGTAAAAGTAGTCACAAATATAAGTAGTAAAGTACAGATACCCCCAAAAACTACTTAAGTAGTACTTTAAAGTATTTTTACTTAAGTACTTTACACCACTGGCTATCAATGAGCAAAAAATAAGATCCATGAAGCAATGAAATGTCAGTACTTCAAGTATTCCATATTACACTGAACATAAATATAAATGCAACATGTAAATTGTTGGTCCCATGTTTCATGAGCTGAAATAAAATATATACATTTTTCATACATTTATTTCTCTACATTTTTGTTGCACAAATTCTTTACATCCCTGTTAGTGAGAATTTCAGCTTTGCCAAGATAATCCATCCACCTGACAGGTGTGGCATATCAAGTAGATGATTAAACAGCATGATCATTATACAGGTGCACCTTGTGCTGGGGACAACAAATGTGCAGTTTTGTCACACAACACAATGCCACAGATGTCTCAAGTTTTGAGGGAGCGTGCCATTGGCATGCTGACTGCAGAAATGTCCACCAGAGCTGTTGCCAGAGAATGTAATGTTCATTTCTCTACCACGAGCCCCCTCTAATATCGTTTTAGAGAATTAGGCAGTATGTCCAACCGGCCTCACATCCGCAGACCACGTGTATGGCGTTGTGTGGGCGAGCGGTTTGCTGATGTCAACGTTGTTGACATAGTGCCCCATGGTGGTGGTGAGGTTGTTTTGGGCAGGCATAAGCTACGGACAATGAACACAATTGCATTTTATTGATGGCAATTTGAATGCACAGAGATACCATGACGAGATCCTGAGGCCCATTGTCGTGCCATACATCCGCCGCCATCACCTCATGTTTCAGCATGATAATGCACGGCCCCATGACGCAAGGATCTGTACACAATTCCTGGAAGCTGAAAATGTCCCAGTTCTTCCATGGCCTGCATACTCACCAGACATGTCAGCCATTGAGCATGTTTGGGATGCTCTGGATCAACGTGTACAACAGCGTGTTCCAGTTCCTGCCAATATCCAGCAACTTTGCACAGCCATTGAAGAGGAGTGGGACAACATTCCACAGGCCACAATCAACAGCCCGATCAACTCTGCAAAGGAGATGTGTCACACTGCATGAGGCAAATGGTGGTTACACCAGATACTGACTGGTTTTCTAATCCACGCCCCTACCTTTTTTTAAATAAAGGTATGTGACCAACAGATGCATATATGTATTCCCAGTCATGTGAAATCAATATATTATTTCAATTAACTGATTTCCTTATATGAACTGTAACTCAGTAAAATCTTTTAAATTGTTGCATTTATATTTTTGTTCAGTATATGTTCACTCCTGAGTGGCGCAGTGGTCTAAGGCACTGCATCGCAGTGCTAACTGTGCCACTAGAGATCCTGGTTCGAATCCAGGCTCTGTCGCAGCCGGCCGCGACTGGGAGACTCATGGGCGGCGCACAAGTCGTCCAGGGTAGGGGAGGGAATGGCCGGCAGGGATGTAGCTCAGTTGATAGAGCATGGCGTTTGCAACGCCAGGGTTGTGGGTTCGATTCCCATGGGGGGCCAGTATAAAAAAATATGTATTCACTAACTGTAAGAGCGTCTGCTAAATGACTAAAATGTAAATGTATATATTTCAAGTATGGAGTAACCTGATCATAGAGATACATATTATGTTGTTATTTTTAATTTCGTGACCTTCAACCTGTAACCCAACAATCCTGTTCAGCCATTTGGCTAAATTAAGGCTAAATTTTGGCATAAAATGAACTACTTAAAAAACTTAAATTACCCTTTTAAAGGGGTTTGAGTAATCTTAAGTATATCTTGCAATATGAAATGAGAAATGATTCATGGCCACTAGCATTACGTTTGTCAGTTATAATCCATCACAAGGTAATAGGCCTAAATAAATCTCTACGTAATTGAGATGAATCCCTCATTTCAGCTTGGCAAGTCAGCTTTTTAAGACCCAATTACCGCTTTGAGTTCCCCCTGGCCTGTAGGATGCATGGAATTTCAGTTTGGGAGGAGGGGGAGACTGTTTGGCTATTCTATGACTACGTCACAAATGGCACTACTATCAGAGCTCTATGGGTCAAAAGTAGAGCACTATATAGGGAGCCATTTGGGATGCACACTCTATGGGTCAAAAGTAGAGCACTATATAGGGAATAGGGTGCCATTTGGGATGCACACCCAGGAGAGGAGGGATGGATGGAAACGGTCCAAAGAGGAAATAAAAAAATCCCCTCAGCCCAACTGCATCAGGGCTCGGGTAGATTTATGACAAACGCCCACAATCTTAATTTGTGCCCGGGACGATAATGCATCTCAAGGCCAGAATAGTTTCTGCTCAGTGTTTCTTAACTGGATGTTTCTTTCATTATATGTCAGAGGGCAATAAAACTCCAGAGGAGATATCGCACAAAGCACCTTGTTTTATGTCCAGGTCCTTTACTCTAAATTACCCGGCAACAAAAAATACACTTCAATAAAAATAGAAAACGTATTTAATCATATTCAGACACTGTTCTCCACTCTGTTGATACACGGATAGTCAGGTTTCACTAGCCTTATCAAGTTGACAGTGTCAATCCCAAATGGCACCCTATTCCCTAGGTAGAGCACAACTTTTGACTGTGTCAATCCCAAATGGCACCCTATTCCCTAGGTAGAGCACAACTTTTTGACCAGGACCATTTCGGACGTAACCACAGTTGTTGCTCCATAGGTGGATACCAGAGTATGTGAGCGGAGCGAGGAGCGAAGCGTACCCAATTTGACTGGAGCGTGGAGTGAGATCCCAAAGGCTGGAGCGTAGGGCTCCTCACACGCTACAATTTCGCTCCAGTAGCGCTCACTTCACGAGCTCAGGGCATGCCCGACCCAGCATGCATTTGTAGTGTACTTGTGTGCTGCTATAGCCCGTTGCTTTAGCTACTGTCATGGAGTTCGCTAAATATTTTCATAAAGAAACTGATAAAACACACAGGTGCTAAATCAAGGTGACTTACAAAGATGAGGACCAAGAGCAAGAGAGGGAGTGCGGTGATGTAGTGTCCACAACTAAATAATTATTGTGGAATCTGAAAAGACACGTATCCTAAAAGCATGATGGTGTACTTTACTACGTGCACATGCTAAAAGAAAGGAAATAGGTGGGTAGATAACTAAGTGTGTCATTGTAGCAAAGTATTTATAAACAAAAATTTAGATCTCTTAAACGATTTGTTCATTTTTGTTCTATTATCTATACAATAGGCCATAATTGATTTTGGCCCAACAGGCCTGGCATATTCCCACGTTCAAGGAGCTTTGTTTTGATTGGGTTATTTTGCCTTAAAACCTTTAGGCCTACCTATAGAAAAATAAAAAAACAACTCTGCATCTCTGCCCAGCCTGGCAAGAGTGGGCAAAAGGCTGTTTAGCATCCCCAGTGGCTCTACAAGTGTGGAGAGGATATATACCGCTGCTGGCCGGCTCTCCAGGCACCATCGCGATGCCAGACTGGCCAAACTCGTGTTTCTAAAAATGAATTCTAAAAAGGTATTCAAAGGCACTAATAAGTCATTTTTCATTTAATTTGTAATTAAACAGCATATATGTTCAATTTATAGACTATAATTATTCAAAACAACGATATGTTGTTTAAATACTGAGCTCTTTATGTCCCTACCAGCCTATTGTGTTTCACTCCCAAAAGTTTCACAATGTATTTATTTGTAGGCTATAGCCTTGAAATAATTTAAATACAGCCTAAATAATTCATTATCGTTCCTTCTTAGGCTACCTGTCGGTCTCCTGACTTATTTAGAGTGTTTATATGCTGTTTAATATGACATGTAGTCTTTTTGAAATTATGTTCCCTTCTTACATTCACCTTTTCATGTTCCTTCAAATACTTTTCATTCAAATCCATATGCCTTGGTTTCAATAATTAAAAAACAATTGGTAGGTCCAGGTAGTAACAAAAATAGAAGGGTGTTGGTTAAATTGTGATTTTAATGAATGGAGCGAATTTGGATTGGCAGTTTTTTTTCTGTGAGCGTGGAGCGGTTTTTAGCGGAGCGGTAGGAAAGGACATAGAGTGCTGGAGCGGTGAGCGGGATTTCCACTCAACTCTGCTCACATGCTCTGGTGGATACTCACTGCAGTCAGGGCACGTACTGTAGAATAGATTGTTCACTTTAATCTGTGTGTGAGAACACTAGGCCTTCATTCGAAACACAAGAGGAAGAAGAAACAGAGGAAAGCTACCTGTACAAATACTGAGTAAAGGAATCATACAAGAGTGGTGTAAACACATATACATATTAACAAATATTCCATGATCATCATAATCAAAAGTATAGTCCAATCTCTTATCAACAATACTCATCTTTGCCTTGAAAAACCCACACAGTAGCCTGCCCAAAGCATTAGCATTTTTATGTTCTGAAAACAAGACTTATTATTACTATTAATAATAATAATCATTACAGTAGTCACAAAACAGAATTTTTTATTGACCTCTAGTTGAAAATGTCCCTAATGGCACCCTATTCTATTTATAGTGTAGTACTTTTGACCAAGGCCCATAGGGCTCAGCTCAAAAGTAGTGTACGATATAGGGAATAGGGTGCCATTTGGGACAGGCCTATCAGACCCTCTTAAAACCCTTGACACAGGGGTGTTAGGAGTGCTGCAGTCCTGTATGTCACCCCATCTCCCACCTCTGTCCTCTTATTTCCTGTGCCTCTCTTCAACCCATCTTCCAACTGCACAGCACGGCTCAATCTTTGGTGAACACTCCATTGTTGTTGATGTTTATTTCTGTTGTTTTTTCACAACGCGCTCTGCTGAAGGGTCAACTGTATCGCCATGGACACACTCACAGTAGATCTCGTCTGTTCGTTTTATTTTGCACAAAGTCTTTAAAAAAAAAACATCCTCGAGATTCTATTGTTGCTGCTCTTTTATGCGTTTTGTAGATTTTTAATATACAAGTTATTTTAAAACAAAAAAAATTACTACGCGCTTTTCCCTTCCCCTCCATTCTTTCCTCATCCCCCTCTTCCTCATCCGTCTTGGGTGACAATCCTTTCACCCCTGTTTGTCTTCCACCCAGTCAGAGAGAATTCAGTGCATCTTTTCCCCTCAGTCTTTCTTAAGCTCTCTCTCAACAGACAGTCTTCTTTGGCCCGTCCATGTCCATTGAGTCAGTGGTTTCAGGGAGTCAGAGACAGACGTCCCCCCTCAGCTGAGCTCGAAGCCTGCGGAGGACTCTATGGCGTACAGCAACTTGTTCCTCATCAGATGCTGGTCGCAGAACTCGGGCAGCTTGAGCAGGTTCATGCAGGTAGAGGCTGTGGGCAGGCGCTCCAGGTCGTTCCCCCCGTTATGGATGCAGAAGGCTGGGTACAGCTCCTGGAAACACAGAGGTGGGGGTAGGGGGGGGAGAACCTTGTCAAACAAGAGATTCAGAGGGTCATGGACAAACATAGACCACAGCCTATCGTTTCCAATAGGAGAAAATCATAGAGGGCAGAACAAGCAAGGAGTTGAGCAGAGTCAAGCACGAGCTAGCGAGATCCAATTAGCGTGTTCTAGCATGTATTTGCATATTTCCGTTAGGGAACGCCTACTCTTTATTTTTTTTCTTTATTTTTCTTGAATATTTCAAACATACAATAGACTTGCAGTGAAGCCGCTCAACAACTACATCACATTAGTCAACTAACAGACTCCCATCCAGAGCGACACACAGAAGCAACCAGGGTCAACGCCCTGCTCAAGGGCACGTCAACAGATCTCCCACAAGGTCAAAAACAGGGACCCGAACCAGCAATCCATCAGCCACCGGCCCAAGCTCCCAACCGCCAGGCCACCAGCCCTCCAAGATCCCCTCCACAGTTCCCCAAGAGCTGCCCCTTAACCTCCCCAAGCCCCCGTCCCCAATGCCCCAACAACCAAGAGAAAGACAAAGGAAAACAACAATGCAAAAAACTAAAGACAGTAAGGCCAACTGAATATGTTTGAGTGCATGTATGGCACTATTTACATGTGTGTGTGTCCGTGTATGTGCACATGTGTGCATTTGAATGAGAGTGTGTATATGCATGTGTACAAACACCTGCACGGCATCAGCCTCAGGCAAACAGGCATTAGCTGTAACAACACTGCCCCTCAGTGTCATTCAAACTTACTTTTTGTTATGTTTTATTTTGACTTTATTTGTTTTACTTTTATCTTTGACCGTCATTCTATCCCCCACCCAGCAACTCCACTCCCACTTGTCTCCAGTTCCTCATCCCAACCCTCAGCTTCCCTCAGCCCATCCCACCTATCTCTGCTGGCCACCCTCTTCGGATTTCTGCGCACCATATATCTTTCAATTATGTTTAACATACAATTTCAATCTATCTAATCGAATCCACAGATTGCGAGTTGAAGATAAATACTTTTACTAAGAGTATTAGTATATTAGTAATTGACTGACCCGGTCTCTCTTTGAAGTGCGCGTGTGCAATAACTCAATTCGCCCTTGTACTCCTTCTACACAATGCACATTTTAGAAACTTTGGCATAGGGTAAAGTCTACAAAACTTAGTCCACTCTGTTCATAACCGGTTCTAGTTTTGGGAACAGAAAACTATATTGAGATCGAATGTTTCATCATTCATCGATTACAAAATTAGTAGAATGTCGGCCAAAATCCATCTCGCTCCACCTTCTCCCACTGCCGGCCACTGGGCTTCCTCTCATCACCATATTTGGTGGCGAGTGGAAATGCCAACCAGATGCTTCGGATTTATACATCCGGTGAAACATCGGTCTATCTGTGCCACGGAGGCCCTCTATACATTCAATTTGTATAACACATTTGGCACAATACTTGTTATAAACTCAGCAAAAAATAAATGTCCTCTCACTGTCAACTGCGTTTATTTTCAGCAAACTTAACATGTGTAAATATTTGTATGAACATAACAAGATTCAACAACTGAGACAAACTAAACAGGTTCCACAGACATGTGACTAACAGAAATTGAATAATGTGTCCATGAACAAAGGGGGGGTCAAAATCAAAAGTAACAGTCAGTATCTGGTGTGGCCACTAGCTGCATTAAGTACTGCAGTGCATCTCCTCCTCATGGACTGCACCAGATTTGCCAGTTCTTACTGTGAGATGATATCCCACTCTTCCATCAAGGCACCTGCAAGTTCCCGGACATTTCTGGGGGGAATGGCCCTAGCCCTCACCCTCCGATCCAACAGGTCCCAGACGTGCTCAATGGGATTGAGATCCGGGCTCTTCTCTGGCCATGGCAGAACACTGACATTTCTGTCTTGCAGGAAATCACGCACACAGAACGAGCAGTATGGCTGGTGGCATTGTCATGCTGGAGGGTCATGTCAGGATGAGCCTGCAGGAAGGGTACCACATGAGGGAGGAGGATGTCTTCCTTGTAACGCACAGCATTGAGATTTCCTGTAACGACAACAAGCTAAGTCCGATGATGCTGTGACACACCGCCCCAGACCATGACGAACCCTCCACCTCCAAATCGATCCCGCTCCAGAGTACAGGCCTCGGTGTAACGCTCATTCCTTCGACGATAAACACGAATCCAACCATCACCCCTGGTGAGACAAAACCGCGACTCGTCAGTGAAGAGCACTTTTTGCCAGTCCTGTCTGGTCCAGCGACGGTGGGTTTGTGCCCATAGGCGACGTTGTTGCCGGTGATGTCTGGTGAGGACCTGCCTTACAACAGGCCTACAAGCCCTCAGTCCAGCCTCTCTCAGCCTATTGCGGACAGTCTGAGCACTGATGGAGGGATTGTGCATTTCTGGTTAAACTCGGGCAGTTGTTGTTGCCATCATGTACCTGTCCTGCAGGTGTGATGTTCGGATGTACAGATCCTGTGCAGGTGTTGTTACACGTGGTCTGCCACTGCGAGGACGATCAGCTGTCCGTCCTGTCTCCCTGTAGCGCTGTCTTAGGCGTCTCACAGTACGGACATTGCAATTTATTGCCCTGGCCACATCTGCAGTCCTCATGCCTCCTTGTAGTATGCCTAAGGCACGTTCAAGTAGATGAACGTGTTTTTCAGAGTCAGTAGAAAGGCCTCTTTAGTGTCCTACATTTTCATAACTGTGACCTTAATTGCCTACCGTCTGTAAGTTGTTAGTGTCTTAACGACCGTTCCACAGGTGCATGTTCATTAATTGTTTATGGTTCATTGAACAAGCATGGGAAACAGTGTTTAAACCCTTTACAATGAAGATCTGTGAAGTTATTTGGATTTTTACAAATTATCTTTGAAAGTCAGGGTCCTGAAAAAGGGATGTTTCTTTTTTTGTTGAGTTTATAACATCATTTTTCCGGACAAAAATAATTACACAAGAGTTGTGGACACTTTTATGCCGACAGACTTGCTGTTATCAAAAATATCTGTTGTATTACAACCATTGTTTTAAATGCGTTGTACATCAGTTGTACAACCTGAGTGTGTATGGCCAAAAAGACGACAGTATCATTCAGATACAGAAAGACAGACTGAAATACAACAAGCTGAACAGAGTTACAGAGAGTTACATAAGGATAATTGAAGACAGACAGATATTTTTTGTGTGATATTTTGTCCATGGCAAAAATGAAACCACAAAGCAGACCTAACTCTTCGGTCCTCTAAAAACCTGCTGTATGTAAAATATTGTATGCTTTAGCTTGGAAAATAAATAAATGTGACTAGATGACAACATAATGATGTTTGATTCCAGCAGGTTTGTTTACCTAAAGAAGTCAAATCCGCTTTGTGTTTCGTTTCCTTGCCACGATACTAACGAGTATGGCGATACTGGTATCGTCCCGGCCCTAACAGACAGAAAGACATGGATCATCTGATGTCACCGATAATCATCATATCCCGGGCAATTCTAATTAAGCCATAAATGTCGAGCGACATCGGGGAATAAATGTGATAGGACGTGACATTAAGTGTTTAGCTAATTCAGTGTGGATATAAATTAAAAATAGGCTGCGATGTTTGAAGGAGACCGAGTGTGACACTTCCCCACTAGTGACCTTTGGGATTGGGAGCTGAGCAAGAGCAGCGAATGGTCATTTCATGTTGTCTATCTGGCACTTTTCAAATGATGCTTTCTGGTGATGAGGCCAGGCCACCTCATCTCCACTCACATCATCAAGGCCAAGACACTGCCTGCGTCCCAAAATGCACCCTATTCCCTATATAGTGCACTACTTTTGAACAGAGCCCTATGGGTTTCCCTATGGTCCCTGGTCAAAAGTAGTGCACTATATAGAGAATAGGGTGCCATTTGGAGCGTAACCACTGACGGTTTCCATCAGAATCCACAGGAAACATCCTCTCTGTTTCTAACGTCCCGCCGCTCTACAGCAATGAATTAATCCTGCTATTTAAAGATTAGGAGTGTGGCGCGTAGGGTTCAGTGCCCGTACCAGCCTGGTTAAATGGTTCTGGGGGGCTCTGCGGTAACGACCCCATTTTTCGGACAATTACCGTATTAAACTATCGTTGCTTATTGAGAAAGTGTCATTACGGGAGAGATCATTCTGGAAAAAAGGCTCTCCATCATCTTTTTTAAATGGCTTCTCCTGACAGAGCTATTTCTCCGCTAATGAATCCTTGGACATTTACGGCAGCTAATTAAGGCTGGGCGAGCACGGGCCCAGGGTTAGGGTCAGGGGCCGTTCCCCACCCCTTCCCGCCCCACCAATCACCATGATCCCCCCCTCTCCGGCCTGGGGAGGAGACAGGGAGGGGGGGAGGAGACCAGGAGGGGCAGGAACGCCACATACACACACTCCCCAAAGTCAAATTCATTAAACTGGGGGGGAACTCTCCAGCCCTCCTGCCTGAGCCACCGAGGGAGATTTTTAGGAGCGTTCCCATCTGTACCCTCCTCTCTCTCCCTGCTGTGGGAGCACTTAAGTATTCTTAACTAACGACGGCAATAAACAGTAGTAAAACCAATCATATGACAATTACAGCTTCTGGTATTCCTAAGTAAGGCGTATAAAAGTCCTAATGGATTTCAGCAGCGCTCTTCTCCTTTCTATTTCCAACCATTTTAGTGTCTCTAAATCAAGTCATTAGGAAAGTAAAACGGCTCTCGATTGGAGGAATCATCAGCTGATGACACAGTAAAGGTAATTCCGATAAACGCATTCCACCATTTCAGCACAAATTTCAGCTCTTGGCTGAAGTCATTTTGGAAACAAACAGCTTTCGATGATGTTGCAGCAATGTTTTGGTGCTAGTTTTTGGGGGCAGGGATTCAAAACAAATATATTATTCTGGGGTTATACCCTTTGCCCAACTAAAGACATATAACAACCTACAATATATGCCTTTATTTCTTGTGTGAAACTAACGTCCCTACTACTCATCGAGGTCAAACAGGAGCCAACAGTGCAAAAGTTCACCGTGCCGCCGGCTTAGTCTGACACCAACGTCAATATTTGTCCGGCGGGTGATGCCTGCCAACCAAGCCCACGCCCAAACAGTCAGGCAAAGGTCTTAAATCGACTTATAATCCAGAGGAGGGTTGTGAACCGCAGTGAGCAGGTGTAGAAGGAGATAAGCATGAGCGAGGCAGCATTATGAGTCTTATCACCGAGCCTAATTTGAAAATGATCATCGGAGGGAGTTATCAGGCCAGGCATTTTCATTACATGCCCATTATAACAGTGAACACTCCCTAGTACTGGCCTTTGTCTTAGGTTGCGTCCTAAATGGCACCCTGTTCCCTATATAGTGCACTACTTTTAGTCAAAAATATAGGGTGTAATTTGGACTCTCACAGTCTTTGGTTGAACTCCTGATGGCGCCGGCTACAATCAACAGTCTATAATACCAGACAGAGGATAGAAAAGAGGGACAGGAAAAACACAGACGTAGTGAACTTTCGGTCAACCCTCACCTTGAAGCCCAGGAGGGGAGGCCGCGAGCAACTGGTGACAAACTTGAGCAGCTTGCGTTTCTCTTCATCGGTGAAGCTTTCCACCACCTCCCAGAAGATGGTAATGACAGGGTGAGTGGCAGTGTAACCACCTGGGGAAGAGAGAGGGAAATGATAATCTGACACACCTGGGTTTTAGTCTTCAAAAAACCACCTGTAAACCGTGTGAATCCAGTGTAGGACAGACATTGTTTGCGCTGTTTAAGACTCATGATGCAGCCATACCATCTCGACCACCACCCATGCCATTCAACAACAAATTATTCTTTAGAGCGCAACCGTATGCCGTGACTAGGCTACCTGTCCCATGAAGTTGGCAGGAGAGCTTGACAGTTAGCTCTGTGGAAATCTTCCTGACTGTGCAGCACATGGAAAAAGTAGTCACTACTACTAGAAACTGACTATCACTGAGTATCACCTCAATATAATTTTCACCATTAAGGCAGAGCCTAAATACTTTTGTTACTTAAAATAAACTTTTACAAACGATCCATAATGCGATCATACCTGAGTAGTTTGTAAATGTCTTCAGGTCGTCAAGACAAATGGGTACATGAGCTCCAGATATCAACACCTGTAGTGGGAAAGCAATGATCGATGATGAAAATGTTTACATGTATCTTTAAGTGTACATTTTTGTAAAAGTAATGTGAATAGACTTGCAAACTTCTGGTAACTTTCCCAAAATTAGAAGTTTTCCAGAAATCCTCAGGATTTTGCTAAAGTTACCCGAATTTTACAAACCTAGTGAATATCCATGACGTTACCTGGATCTCCTGCTGGTCAAACATGCGCAGCCACTCCAGGTTGACCACGTTGGCCAGGCCCTGTCTGAAGGCCAGGCAGTGGGGCCTGATCTGTTTGTTGAGTCGGTAATCTGCCACTAAATGGATGTACGCTATCCTGTTGGCCGTGGACACGGGGATGTCCTTCCCTTCCGGCTTCAGCTCAACCACCTGGAAGAAAGGCCCATCAGACATACAGGCATTTATCTCATATCCACGTAGAGGGCAACCAGGCGAAAGCCACCATATGTCACCCTCACACTTTACTTAGGGTATTACTTTCTCAATGCTCAAAACATAAGAGAGTCAAGAAATGTGTTCACCTGAAAGAGTTTCACTCCATACAAAATATGCATTTTATAGTGGAGCATGTAATATTATTGCATCATTGGATGCATATCTTTCAACACTGCTGTACACAATATAAGCTCTTTAGAGTGTGTAGGCCCAGAGAGCATGATTGAAGGTACCAGTGGAGCAAGGGGAAAAGTCACTGATCAAGGGACTCAGGGGCAGTGGTGTAAAATACTTAAGTAAAAATACGTTAAAGTACTACTTACTTAGTTTTTGGGGGATATCTTTACTATTTATATTTTTTAACAACTTTTACTTCACTACATTCCTTAAAATAATAATGTACTTTTTACTCCATACATTTTCCCTGACACCCAAGAGTACTCGTTACATTTTGAATGCTTAGCAGGACAGGAAAATGGTCAAATTCACGCACTTCAAGAGAACATCCCTGGTCATTCCTACTGCCTATCTGGCGGACTCACTAAACACACATGCTTGGTTTGTAAATGATGTTTGAGTGTTGGAGTGTGTCCCTGGCTATCCGTAAAAAATTAAATGGTGTCGTCTGGTTCGCTTAATATAAGGAATTTGAAATGATTTATACTTTTACTTTTGATACTTAGGTATATTTTAGTAATTAGATTTACTTTTGATGCTTAAGTATATTTCAAACCAAATACTTTTAGAATTTTACTCAAGTAGTATTTTACTGGGTGACTTTTACTTGAGTAATTTTCTATGATCAGCTATATTGTTGAGCTTTGGGTCACAAAACCTGATCTATCTCCTTCCTGGAGGGGTTTGTATGTTGGTTGAATGGTCTTGGAGGACTAAGGACACATACCAAATAATCACAGTAAAATAATCCGGATCACTAAGGAGCTTTTATGATACTCTAAGATCAATGTGTTCCCGAAAATCTGAAGTAGCCACCTTAATGAAAAAAAGCAGCTAGTCAGGGGGGTGTGGGGGCATGGCCCCCCCTGATTTTTTTGGGTTGCCCTACAAAATCGATTAAAAAGTGAATTAAGTAGCCAACCATATAAGGGTTAGTAGCCAGCAGGCCCACTATCTGAGTGTCATTTTGTGTTTCTGATTATGTGCTAATGTCCGAGAATGATTGTCTTTATCTTGCTTGCTTTGGCTATCTCCCTAGGGCATTTACAGGCCAGTCTGCCTCCGAGTGTGTGCCTTATCTCCCGCAAATTGTTTTCCCTATCGTATTTGGGATGCCCTATTTGCGACCGCGGGCTACATTGTAGTGCCACTGTTCAAGCCTGTTTAAAGAGGAGCTAATAAGAGAAGTTAAGGCCCTGAGCAAACAGGGGGAGCAGGTAGAGTGCTTAGCCCAGCCCGGGGAGACTGGTGAGGGTGACTAAAGGGCGGTGAATAGGCCCCCTCTGTGTCTAAACAGCCAGGCTCAGACGTGGTGGACGTGCCAAAGAAGTGAAAGTCGCGCCTCTCAGGCGTGTTCTGAGAAAATTGCTTGATGACCGGCTCGGTAGAATGTTCAACAAAGACCCTTCTATTCCCCACGGCACCACTCAGGGTGAGAGCGGACGACGTGCTTTATCTCTCTCAGCGCTGAATACAGACAACGTGAGGAAAGTGAATTATTAACACCGCAGGGAGGGAGGAGGGAATGGCGAGAGGGACAGAATGACAAGGCCAGAGACACAGGCAGGAAAGAGAGAGATGCTGTGTATAAGGCCATAAGCAAACAGGAAAACGCTCATCCAGAGGCGGCGCTCCTAGTGGCCGGGGACTTTAATGCAGGGAAACTTAATTCCGTTTGACCTAATTTCTACCAGCATGGTAAATGTGCAACCAGAGGAAGAAAAACTCTAGACCACCTTTACTCCACACACAGAGCTGCGTACAAAGCTCTCCCTCGCCCTCCATTTGGCAAATCTGACCATAATTCCATCCTCCTGATTCCTGCTTACAAGCAAAAACTAAAGCAGGAAGCACCAGTGGTCAGATGACACAGATGCTAAGCTACAGGACTGTTTTACTAGCACAGACTGGAATATGTTCTGGGATTCTTCCGATGGCATTGAGGAGTACACCACATCAGTCACTGGCTTTATCAATAAGTGCATCGATGACGTCGTCCCCACAGTGACCGTACGTACCCCAACCAGAAGCCATGGATTACAGGCAACATCCACACTGAGCTAAAGGGTAGAGCTGCCGCTTTCAAGGAGCGGGACTCTAACCCGGACGCTTATAAGAAATCCCGCTATGCCCTCCGACGAACCATCAAACAGGCAAAGCGTCAATACAGGACTAAGATTGAATCGTACTACACCGGCTCGTCGGATGTGGCAGGGCTTGCAAACTATTACAGACTACAAAGGGAAGAACAGCCGCGAGCTGCCCAGTGACACGAGCCTACCAGACGAGCTAAATTACTTCTATGCTCGCTTCGAAGCAAGCAACACTGAAGCATGCATGAGAGCATCAGCTGTTCCGGATGACTGTGTGATCACGCTCTCCGTAGCCGATGTGAGTAACACCTTTAAAAAGGTCAACATTCACAAGGCCGCAGGGCCAGACAGATTACCAGGACGTGTACGCCGAGCATGCGCTGACCAACTGGCAAGTGTCTTCACTAACATTTTCAACCTGTCCTTGACTGAATCTGTAATACCAACATGTTTCAAGCAGACCACCATTGTGTTCTTGGGCACAGGGACTAAGGTAAACTGCCTAAAAGACTACAAACCTGTAGCACTCACGTCTGTACCCATGAAGTGCTTTGAAAGGCTGGTCATGGCTCACATCAACACCATTATCCCAGAAACCCTAGACCCACTCCAATTTGCATACCACCCCAACAAATCCACATATGATGCAATCTCTATTGCACTCCACACTGCCCTTTCCCACCTGGACAAAAGGAACACCTAAGTGAGAATGCTATTCATTAACTACAGCTCAGCGTTCAACACCATAGGGCCCTCAAAGCTCATCACTAAGCTAAGGACCCTGGGACTAAACACCTCCCTCTGCACCTGGATCCTGGACTTCCTGACGGGCCGCCCCCAGGTGGTAAGAGTAGGTAACAACATCTGCCACGCTGATCCTCAACACGGGGGCCCCTCAGGGGTGCGTGCTCAGTCCCCTCCTTTACTCCCTGTTCACCCATGACTGCATGGCCAGGCACGACTCCAACACCATCATTACGTTTGCCGACGACACAACAGTGGTAGGCCTGATCACCGACAACGATGAGACAGCCTATAGGGAGGAGGTCAGAGACCTGGCCGTGTGGTGCCAGGATAACAACCTCTCCCTCAACGTGATCAAGACAAAGGAGATGATTGTTGACTACAGGAAAAAGAAGAGGACCGAGCTCGCCCCCATTCTCATCGACGGGGCTGTAGTGGAGCAGGTTGAGAGCTTCAACTTCCTTGGTGTCCACATCACCAACAAACTATCATGGTCCAAACACACCAAGACAGTCATGAAGAGGGCACGACAAAGCCTATTCCCCCTCAGGAGACTGAAAAGATTTGGCATGGGTCCTCAGATCCTCAAAAAGTTATACAGCTGCACCATCGAGAGCATCCTGACTGGTTGCATCACTGCCTGGTATGGCAACTGCTCGGCCTCCGACCGCAAGGCACTACAGAGGGTAGTGCGTACAACCCAGTACATCACTGGGGCCAAGCGTCCTGCCATCCAGGACCTCTATACCAGGCGGTGTCAGAGGAAGGCCCTAAAAATTGTCAAAGACTCCAGCCACCCTAGTCATAGACTGCTCTCTCTGCTACCGCACGGCAAGCGGTACCGGAGCGCCAAGTCTAGGTCCAAAAGGCTTCTTAACAGCTTCTCCCCACAAGCCATAAGATTCCTGATCATCTAATCAAATCGCTACCCGGACTATTTGCATTGTTCCCCCCACCCACCCCCTCTTTTACGCTGCTGCTACTCTCTGTTTATTATCTATGCATAGTCACTTTAACTCTACCTAGATTAACATATTACCTAAATTACCTCGACTAACCGGTGCCCCCGCACATTGACTCTGTACCGGTACCCCCTGTATATAGCCTCGCTACTGTTATTTTACTGCTGCTCTTTAATTATTTTTTAGTTTTAGTTTGTACTTATCTATTATTTAATTAACACTTATTTTTCTTCAAACTGCATTGTTGGATAAGGGCTTTTAAGTAAGCATTTTACTGTAAGATCTACACCTATTGTATTCGGCACGTGACAAATAACATTTGATTTGTGAGTAATTCCTACCTCCCCCCACTGACACACACACACACAGCCCACCTGTGCCTCTCCCAGGTCGTTATTGACGATGGTGAAGTTGAGTCCCAGGTCCTCCACGTCGTCCTCGTAGCTCTTGAGGAAGAGCAGGTTGCGGTACATCTCGGGGTCCAGCGAGGCCAGGTGGTGGATGTCTACGTCAGCACTGGTGCCCAGCAGCTTGGACAGGAAAAAGCTGGCAAACGGCAGCTCCACCAGCATGTTCTCATACAGGGCCTATAGGGAGACAGGAAACAAAGGTCATAGGTCAAGGTCATAGATACACTCAGGTCAAAGGTCATGATAACATGATCTTGTGTGGCTCAGTTGGTAGAGCTTGGCGCTTGCAACGCTGGGATCATGGGTTCGAATCCCGCTGGGGTCACACATACGAAAATGTATGCGAGCATGATTGTAAGTCGCTTTGGATAAAAGCTTCTGCTAAATGGCACATACGCTACATGACCAAAAGTATGTGGACACCTGTTCATCAAACAACTCATTCCAAAATCATGGGCATTAATATGGAGGAGTTGGTCCCACCTTTGTTGCTATAACAGCCTCCACTCTTCTGGGAGGGTTTTCAATAGATGCTGGAACATTGCTGCGGGGACTTGCTTCCATTCAGCCACGAGCATTAGTGAGGTCGGGCACTGATGTTGGACGATTAGGCCTGGCTCGCAGTCGGCGTTCCAATTCATCCCAAAGGTGTACGATGGGGTTGAGGTCAGGGCTCTGTGCAGGCCAGGCAAGTTCTTCCACACAGATCTCGACAAACCATTTCTGTATGGACCTCGCTTTGTGCACGGAGGCATTGTCATGCTGAAACAGGAAGGGCCTTCCCCAAACTGTTGCCACAAAGTTGAAAGCACAGAATTGTCTAGAATGTCATTGTATGCTGTAGCGTTAAGATTTCCCTTCACTGGAAATAAGGGGCCTAGCCCGAACCATGAAAAACAGCCCCAGACCATTATTCCTCCTCCACCAAACTTTACAGTTGGCACTATGCATTCGGGCAGGTAGCGTCCTCCTGGCATCCGCCAAACCCAGATTAGTCCGTCGGACTGCCAGATGGTGAAGTGTGATTCATCAGTCCAGAGAACGCGTTTCCACTGCTCCAGAGTCCAATGGCGGCAAGCTTTACACTACTCCAGCCGACGCTTGGCATTGCGCATGGGGATCTTAGGCTTGTGTGCGGCTGCTCGGCCATGGAAACCCATTTCATGAAGCTCCCGACGAACAGTTATTGTGCTGACGTTGCTTCCAGAGGCAATTTGGAACTAAGTAGTGAGTGTGGCAAACGAGGACAGACGATTTTTACGCGCTGTGCGCTTCAGCACTCGGCAGTCCCGTTCTGTGAGCTTGTGCGGCCTACCACTTAGCGGCTGAGCCATTGTTGCTCCTAGACATTTCCACTTTAAAATAACAGCACTTACAGTTGACCGGGGCAGCTCTAGCAGGGCAGAAATTGTACAAACCGACTTGTTGGAAAGGTGGCATCCTATGACGGTGCCACGTTGAAAGTCACTGAGCTCATCAGTAAGGCCATTCTACTGCCAATGTGGGTCTATGGAGATTGCATAGCTGTGTGTTCGATTTTATACACCTGTCAGCAACGGGTGTGGCTGAAATAGCTGAATCCACTAATTTGAAGAGGTATCCACATACTTTTTCAGAAAGTATTCAGACCCCTTGACTTTTTCCAGATTTTGTTACGTTACAGCCTTATTCTAAAATTGATTAAATTGCTTTTTCCCCTCATCAATCTACACACAATACCCCATAATGACAAAGCAAAAACAGGTTTTTAGAATGTTTGCTAATTTATTAAAAATAAACATATCACATTTACATAAGTATTCAGACCCTTTACTCAGTACTTTGTTGAAGCACCTTTGGCAGCGATTACAGCATCAAGTCTTCTTGGGTATGGCGAAACAAGCTTGGCACACCTGTATTTGGGGAGTTTCTTCCATTCTTCTCTGCAGATCCTCTCAAGCTCTGTCAGGTTCGATGGGGAGCGTTGCTGCACAGCTATTTTCAGGTCTCTCCAGAGATGTTCGATCAGGTTCAAGTCCGGGCTCTGGCTGGGCCACTCAAGGGCATTCAGAGACTTGTCCCGAAGCCACTCCTGCGTTGTCTTGGCTGTGTGCTTAGGGTCGTTGTCCTGTTGGAAGGTGAACCTTCGCCCCAGTCTGAGGTCCTGAGCGCTCTGGAGCAGGTTTTCATCAAGGATCTCTCTGTACTTTGCTCCGTTCATCTTTCCCTAAAACCGGACTAGTCTTCCAGTCCCTGCCGCTGAAAAACATCACCACAGCATGATGATGCCACCACCATGCTTCACCGTAGGGATGGTGCCAGGGTTCCTCCAGACGTGACGCTTGGCATTCAGGCCAAAGAGTTCAATCTTGGTTTCATCAGACCAGAGAATCTTGTTTCTCATGGTCTGAGAGTCTTTATGTGCCTTTTGGCAAACTCCATGCGGTTTGTCATGTGCCTTTTACTGAGGAGTGGCTTCTGTCTGGCCACTCTACCATAAAGACCTGATTGGTGGAGTGCTGCTGAGATTGTTGTCCTTCTGGAAAGTTCTCCCATCTCCACAGAGGAACTCTACAGCTCTGTCAGAGTGACCATCGGGCTGGGCGGCCAGCTCTAGGAAGAGTCTTGGTGGTTCCAAACTTCTTCCATTTAAGAATGATGGAGGCCACTGTGTTCTTGGGGATCTTCAATGCTGCAGACATTTTTTGATACCCTTCCCCAGATCTGTGCCTCAACAGAATCCTGTCTCGGAGCTCTACGGACAATTCCTTCAACCTCATGGCTTGGTTTTAGTTCGGACATGTACTGTCAACTGTGGGACCTTATATAGACAGTTGTGTGCCTTTCCAAATCATGTGCAATCAATTGAATTTACCACAAGTTGTAGAAACATCAAGGATAATCAATGGAAACAGGATGCACATGAGCTCAATTTCGAGTTTCATAGCAAAGGGTCTGAATACTTATGTAAATAAGGTATCTGTTTTTTTTTTTTAATACATTTCCAAACATTTCTAAAAACCTGTTTTTTGCTTTGTCATTATGGGGTATTGTGTGTAGATTGCTGAGGAAAATGTTTAATTTAATCCATTTTAGAATAAGGCTGTAACGTAACAAAATGAGAAAAAAGTCAAGGGGTCTGAATACTTTCCAAATTTTATGATAAAATGAGGTAATGATAAAGTCATACAAATCAGACTAGCATAAAAAACCCAACAGAACAGTGAACAGTAGAATCAATCAATAACAACAATAGATATCGATGAGAGCCATCTTTGCTCTTTGCAATTAAAAAACGTTACGCAACGCATTAACCCGATATTAAAAGAGTGACCGGAACATCAGATACAGAAGCGATAAGATAGTAAATCAGTTCACATCGGAGCAAGAGCACAACACAAGAACACAATCTGTGTCTAAAACACACAGGCCTTAAAATCCGCCTGCCTCAAACTTTATAAATGCCAATTCTCACCTTGACCTGGGCTGCCATTAAGAACATTGCCGAGCAGGTGACTCATAAAACCGGGAGCTAATGTACTGGAATAGTCCTAAAAAGAGCCCGTTCCAGGCATTAAAATATACAGGTCCTTATAAATGATTGCACTAAAAACCCTGACCACATCAGCTAAATGGATTATAAATCTAGGCCATTTCCATAATGCATGCATCTTAAACACACAGGCGGGCATAAATCACAGTCTATTTTCTAAACACAGGTTAATTGTGTAACTTCAAACACAGTCTATTTTTTATACAAAATAATCCACTTAGCTTTTCTCGGGGTGGCTTTTTCCAAATTCCTCGACCATATGCGCTGCATACCCACTTGAAACCTATTAATAACACAGTGCCGGAAAGAGGTGGTACTAAGTATATGGGGGGAGAGAAAAAAACCTGTGGCATATTCTTCTTTTTTTTCAACGGCCGCTTTATTTATGGTTGTTTATTGCCAGACATTGTGCCAAAATGACTCGGGATAAAACGGATTAATTATGGCCGGGCCCCTTTTAATATAAGTGAGTGCAGTGGCAACGCAATTAAAGCAGATCGGGGCGCCATCAGGGAGAATAAACACCCAACAACATCACAGGTTCCCTTCTGTTAGCTGCCAAATAAATTCCTTAATTTACAACATTAAGAATCAATAAAAATATTATGCCTTTCAAACGCATCACTATCAATCAGGGGTGCGACCCAACGCACCTCTAAATGGGAACTTTTAGTCTGACCGGGGAGATCAATGAGGAAAGGCACTGGGGAGGAGGGAGGGAGGATGGTGCAAACAAACACACAAAACTTCAGCCACCCTGAGAGAGTTTGGAGGCTAGGTCAGGGCTAATACCGGGCTTTGTACTATCATGAAGAGGCAGGCAGTGGGTGTCCCAGATGGATGGGTGGTGTGAGGCATAGAGAGGAGGGGGGCGGTTTGCTCCACATGTCCTACTGAAGGTTACTGGATCTTGGCTGGACGGTGACAGTGATGTGGGGCATTGAGACTGGCATCAGGAGACCTCTCTCTTTACTACCGCAACAAAACTGTCTGGAAGAAGAGAGGTGCCGAAAACAGCACCCTACGGGCACAGCAGCTTAAAGGGGAAGTTCTGTATTTTACAACTTGATGTTAGATGGTTCCTCGCCCTGAAAGTAGTCTATGGGTCAGGAGAAACTATAATCCTTTCAGTTTTCTTTAAACAGCCACTGCAAACTACAGCTAGCCTAACTTTAGCAACCGTGCATTTTTATTTGATTTTTTTCATGATCAATCAACACAATTATTTGGTTTGAAGTTAACTTGAGGTAATTTTGACTGTATTTCTTTTTTTACATTACACATTTGCCCCTATCCAGTGCTTGACTTGGACTGAAATAGGTGCCGGTACTGTTTATATTTAGGTGCAGGAGATCCATCCTAATATTCTATAAGAGGAACAGGAGCTCAAGCAGTAGAGCATTTGAGGTGCCAGTACTCAGCTCCGGTGAGCTCCTGCCCAAGTCAAGAACTGCCCCTATCACTTCCAATGGCTTGTTGAAACTAGTAAGAACGGTGAGAGACACCAGAAAACTTACCTTGGACTCTAGATGCTAGAGAGCACAGATAATAATACTGAAGACTATGATAATTCAATATGCCTTTATGCTCAGTGGAATTGTATACTCATGTGGTCTGTAGAAATTGTAAATCATACACACGTGTTGTTAAGTGGTTTCTGTCTGTGGCGTCAATCCTTATACGTGTCAGTTGGGAGGACAAGTGAGGAAGAGGGATGACCGGTGTCCCATATTGTTATGTCCAATCCCATTTCAGTGAGTACCCCAGACTGGCCCACTCCTGATGATAATACATTACCTCCACAACAATGGCAGGCCGGGAGGTCATTATTGAACTATATTAATCTCCTGTGTCGCATAGGCCTTAGTGTGTGTCCCGCGCATCTCTCCACGCAGCAGTGATGCAATCCTAATCTATAACGGTTCCCTCTTTCCTCTCGGGTCGCAGGTAATAACGGCACTAAACAAATATCAATACACCACTCAAACGAGCACTCACACGTCGTATTTATGGAGAAAGAGGGAACTTAAGGTAGGGTTAATTGAAAGTCAAATTCAAATAAATTTCCCCGCCTTAATTGCCTAAGCCATTAGCTGTAGTGATAGGGGAGGGGAGCAGAGCGCGTGCTAGCAGCTGACTAGCCATTTCTCACAGTGGGATGAATATGTGGACACCAGGGCCACGTCCCGAATGGCACCCTATTCCCGATGTAGTGTACTACTTTTAACAAGGGCCCGTATAGGGCTCTGGTCAAAAGTAGTGCACTATATAGGGAATAAGGTGCCATTTGGGACAAAGCCCAGGAGGAGTTATGGTGCTCTGATGAGTGGACTGGACCATCTTGCAAAGAGAGAGAGAGAGCGAGAGCGAGAGCGAGAGCGACAGCGACAGCGAGAGAGAGAGAGAGAGAGAGAGAGAGGACTTTAGATGCTCCGGACTGTAAAACAGATCAAAATGCTATTACCACATGCTTTGACTGCTTATTTATGTCCCTGTCGGCGGGGGCTAGCGCTGATTTAGTGCCCGGCCAAATGCAATCGCCACACAAACAACGAGGCAGGAATCATCGGCTAATGGAAGGCCTAATTGAGAGGCGGCCGGTTGTCATGAGGTCATTCTTCTACCGTTGAGAATGAGATGACCCTTCCCAGACACACACACTCCCACAGCATATCGACAAACAATCTGCCGGCACATGCATTAAAGAAGATTTAAAAACATTCGGCTATAATAAACAGTGCGGTCAAAGGGGGAGGAGGGGGCAGGGAAAACAATGCAATCAACAGATTACGCATAGGGCTAATGAACCAAACTATGCATTGTACAAGTATCGGGTCCAAGTTCTATGTCATTCAAAATTGTCACTTTCTTGGACATCAACGACAAACAAATTTTTTTGATATGCAGTCAAGTTAAAACACTAACAGCCATTAGATGTTATAATAAATCAGCCTTAGCTCTGTACTGTACCTCTATTATTCAATGACATAGGCTGGGCTGACTCACTGGAAGTGACCTCTGATCAATCCCAGATGACCTGCTGGTGTCTGGAGCACAATGTGACCCTCAGAGGGACCACCAGGGGGCATGGCAGAACCCCCTCCCAGAGGTAGCAGAGCACGGTGATGCTGACTACATTTCACATCTCATTAACTGATTAGACGTTCATCACACATTGGTTGGTCTTCCATCTAATTACCACATTAGATGTGCTTATTGTTTCAGTTAATGCTTGAAGACACCTGGTGATCATTTGGAGCTAACATACAGATATGCACACAAACACCTTATATTGCTTAATAACTTGACCCTTTGGTGCTTCTTCCTTAATTATTAAAAAGGTGCAATATGCAGAAATCACTCCGCCATTTCCTGTTGATAAAATTCAAATAGTTCACTTAATTTCAGTTTATGTGACAAAACAAGCAAGTGTAGTGTAGAGAATCATTGTACCATCTAAACAGCTGCGGAATATCTTTTCCATCACCAAAAATATTTTATTTTTAGCTGTTTGAAGCTGGTGTACAAAACCGAAAGTAAGATGCAAAAAACGGAACTGATTAACGGGAAGCTTAGAAATAGCGCACATAGAACAGATCTACCGCTTCTTAAACTTGCTTTCAATGAGAATGACAGATCTATAACACAAATGTTTTTGTGAATTTGGTCAGGTCGCCCAAAAAGTTACATATTGCAGCTTTAAATTGGTCAGGTCCTCTTGCAAGCGTTTTAGCATAACATCCCATTCTTCCATTGTCTATGATGACAGCCTTGACTCTGGATAAGAGCGTCTGCTAAATGACTAAAATGTAAATGTAAATGTAAATGTCTCCGCTGTATTGACTACACAAGAACACTGATCACACACATTGATTTCTATTGACTTTTACGGAGACCTGGAATCAGAGCGGTCTGTCTGTTAGCTAAGACAGCTTTACCTCTCCCGTGGGCCTGGGTGGTCTAGTGGTCAATGGCGCAGCCTACAGCACATGTTTTCCTGTGTCAGTGTGGGTTCGAATCCAGCCCACTGCCTTTGTGACATACTATCTATCTATCTTTCCACTGTCTCTCCTCTATTATATAAAATGCACAATAAAATGTTTATATTTATAACTTTACCTTCCCCAGTATCCGTCCCAGGAAGTAGTAGTGTCTGGCGAAGGAGTCCCCCACCAGCATCTGGGCGGTGGGGCTGGGGTAGAGCAGGCCGTCGTTGGTGGTCTTGAAGAAACCCTGGTTGGGGTTGAAGCCCGACTTGAGCAGCTCGTTGAGGAACTCGCGGAAGATGCCCCCGCCGTCAATGCCCGCCTCGTCCAGACCGTGGGCGTTGAGTAGGTGCACCCGGACACGCTTCTTCAGGTCCGGCTCTGGATACATGGGACACGAAGTGAAATCAAGTTAGTATAGAAAATATACATGGAGTGTACAAAACAAGACATAGACTGACCAGGTGAATCCAGGTGAAAGTTATGATCCCTTATTGATGTCACCTATTAAACCCACTACACTCAGTGTAGATGAAGGGGAGGAGACAGTTTAAAGGATTTTTAAGCCTTGAGACAATGGATTATGTATGTTTTCCATTCATAGGGTGAATGGGCAATACAAAAGATTTAAGTGTCTTTGAACGGGGTATTGCAGTAGGTGCCAGCCGCACCGGTTTCAGTGTGTCAAGAACTGCAACGCTGCTGGGTTTTTCACGCTCAACAGTTTCCTGTGTGTATCAAGAATGGTCCACAACCCAAAGGACATCCAGCCAACTTGACACAACTGTGGGAAGCATTGGAGTCAACATGGACCAGCATCCCTGTGGAACGCTTGACACCTTGTAGAGTCTGAGGGCAAAAGGGGTGCAACTCAATATTAGGAAGGTGTTCTTAATGTTTTGTACACTCAGTGTACATGCACGCATGTAATTATTAAAATGTAACTTACAAGCAAAAGAAAATCTACAGTATGTGTAGGGATGATAGGGGAAATACACTACATAACCAAAAGTATGTGGACACCCACTCGTCGAACATCTCATTCCAAAATCATGGGCATTAACATGGAGTTGGTCCCTCCTTTGCTGGTATAACAGCCTCCACTCTTCTGGGAAGGCTTTCCACTAGATGTTGGAACATTGCTGCAGTGACTTGCTTCTTTTCAGCAACAAGAGCTTTAGTAAGGTCGGGCACTGACGTTGGACGATTAGGCCTGGCTCATAGTCGGCGTTCCAATTCATCCCAAAAGTGTTCGATGGGGTTGAGGTCAGGGCTCTGTGCAAGTCAGTCAAGTTCTTTCACACCTATCTCGACAAACTATTTCTGTATGGACCTCGCTTTGTGCACGGGGGAATTGTCATGCTGACACAGGAAAGGGCCTTCCCCAAACTGTTGCCACAAAGTTGGAAGCACAGAATTGTCTAGAATGTCATTGCATGCTGTAGCGTTAAGGCTTCCCTTCAATGAAACGAAAAAACCTAGCCCAAACCATGAAAAACAGCCCCAGACCATTATTCCTCCTCCACCACACTTTACAGTTGGCACTATGCATTCGGGTAGGTAGCGTTCTCCTGGCATCTGCCAAACCCAGATTCATCCGTTGG